>NC_070604.1:20990945-21294214 GCF_027172205.1 Podarcis raffonei
TGTGAATTGGGGCAGAGCATTAATGAGTGATGCCTCCTGCAGTTTGTCATGTTTCAGACATCCCAGAAATCATAGAATCTTAGAGTTGGAAGGAACCCAAGAGTCATCTAGTCCAACCCCCTGCAATGCAGGAATCTCAGCTAAAGCATCCATGACAGATGGCCATCCAACCTCTGCTTAAAAACCTCCAAGGAAGGAGAGTCCACAAACTCCCAAGGGAGACTGTTCTACTGCCGAACAGCTCTTACTGTCAGAAAGTTTTTCCAAATGTTTAGTTGGAATCTCCTTTGATTTGAATTCTACCTTCCAGAGCAGGAGAAAAGCGTGCTCCCTCTTCCATGTGACAGTCCTTAAGATATTTGAAGATGGCTATCAAATCTTCTCTCAGTCTCCTCTTTTCCAGGCTAAACATACCCAGCTCCTTCAAGCGCTCCTCACAAGGCTTAGTTTACAGAATCATGATCCAAACTACCCAGCCCTGGAATTTTTCCTCTCTGTTGTGATTTCTTTTTGCCTATTCTGGAGTTACCTTTAGTTTCATTCTTTTTTCATTTTCTGCCTCTAGGAAACTTATTCCCGATTCTGGCATGTTTCCCTCCTACTCCCTGTTGAACATACTGAGACAAACAAATAATTTAGCTTTGCAGTAATCTTTCCCGTGTCTGTCACCAATTTTCCACTCAGAATCTTATAAGGAGACCTCCTGATTCTTACCTCTGTACAAAACACTTTTATTTTCTGCCTTTTTCCAATCTTCCCCATTTTGCTTTATGGCATGTGACGATACAGTGGTACCTCTGGAAGTGAACGGGATCTGTTCCGGAGCCCCGTTCGCAACCTGAGCAGAACGCAGCCTGCGCATGCACATGATGCCATTTTGAGAGTCTGCACATGCACAAGTGGCGAAACCCAGCAGTAACGCATTCCGTTACTTCCAGGTCGCCGGGGAGCGCAACCTGAAAACGCTCAACCTGAAGCAACTTCAACCCGACGTATGACTGTACTTTAAAAAGAAGACATGTGTTTGGAAACAGCCGTTTTAAACGAATTAGTGTTCCTTCCTGGTGTTCTAGTGTGCTGTGGGTTTTATAAAGTCACTTCCACCTTAGGAGGAGGTGGAGTTGCAGGCACTCATGACCCCTTCACGTGCGCAGGGGTGTGGTCAGCCCTGCGCGATTGGGGGGAATTCCTGGCTGCATCACTGCTCAGGCAACCAAGCCGATTGCTCTGGGGGTGTGGCCTGCTTGATTTAAGCAGGACGCAGTGGGAATCTCACCCCTTTTCACACTTCCAGCTGGAGCTCCTAGTTGATGTGCATCAGCAGGACTCCCCCTACTAGTGGTTAACCCTTTCCAGACTCCACGCAGATGGGCGGGAGTCAGATATAGTCGGTTAGGTCCAGTGCCTAAGCCAATACCGCTCACAATCTGTAACCAATAAAGTTGAGGCCTTTTTTAGCTGATAAACCTAAAATACTGTTGTCAAGTGTCTTATTCAACCTTGGGGGGGGGGGAACCTTGCCACGCAATGTATACAGTCATATTTTGTGCTGATGATTTTAACATAAATAATGTACATGTTCTGGAGGATTGCTTTTGCGAAGGGTATCTAATACCGCACGGATCAAAACTAAAGCCATTTTGCCTGCTGCTTGATCATATCAATGATCTTCTCTTCTGTGAATTGGTGCAGGGCATTAACATGCATTATAGGATATTGCTAGGATATGTTTGCATCTTTCATAATGTTTACATCTTCAGAGATTCATTTGCTGGTGCATCTATACTTGCACAATTCTACTCTGTTTTTTGTTGAGGTCAATGGAAACATCTATTAGTTTACCTACTTGTGCCAATGAGGACACAGAGTTTAAAACTGAAGAGATAATTCAGGCTGCATTGCAGGATAAGAAGAATTATACATGCATGACCTAATCCATCAGCCATGTGTTGGTTATCCCAAGTGCTAGCTAGACCAACCCCCTTTTTCTGCCTAGAACTTCAAAAATAGAGAAGACAGGAGAATAACCTAGATGGTGGGACATCTTTTATGTAGGTGGTTGGTGGGTTATATATAGGTAGGTTGGGTGCAAGTTATTTAAGGCCTGCATAAGAACTTTTTGATTGCAACAAAAATTGACCTGCAGATTGGCATGCAGATCAATAGAGAAGTAGTGACAAGCACAAATAATGGTCCTTTTAACACTAAATTTGGTTGTTCCGGGTACCAGGACAGTATGAGTTCAGACTGCCGTTCTCACACACTCAGAAAGCAATTAGAAGCCTTTCCCTGTTGTTTACATTACAATAAGTAATAGTATGAACATGTTCCAGCTCCTGACATTTATTTGCTTTTCTTTATATTTTTTATTGTTAGTCTATCACCTTTAAAAGATGTGTGTGCTTAAAGAATGAGTTTTACTTACAAGGTGTTCTTTTGTCCTGTGACTCTTCCTAAATTAGATCACGACCCCCACCCCCTTTCCGCAATAGTTTTTTGGAAGAGCCTTTTGCTTATCCTTGAATGCACATCTTCTGAGTATCAGAGTGCACTGAGAAAACCTGAATAAGGCTGTGGTTTAGATCTTCTGCAGTTTTAGTTCCGCCTTGGAAATAGTTAATAATAGATGAACTGATACCTGATGAAGCATTCAGTGTGACAGACACAAACAGGGTGTCTATTGTCACTCATTGCGACAAGCCTTTCAACAAAGATGATTTCACATGATGTAGGGCATGATCCACAAAACAGCTCTGCTGGCCAGATACCTGCCAGAAGGCATACTTCAAAATTGGGTGCTATGCAAGCAACAAGACCATACAACAAGGCATTTCTTCCATTCTTCACTGGAAGATCTGAGAGTCATCATACTGGGTGACAGCCTACATTTGTTGTTGTTGTTGTTTAGTCGTTTAGTCGTGTCCGACTCTTTGTGACCCCATGGACCAGAGCACGCCAGGCACCTCTGTCCTCCACTACCTCCCACAGTTTGGTCAGACTCATGCTGGTAACCTCGAAAACACTATCCAACCATCTCGTCCTCTGTCGCCCCCTTCTCCTTGTGCCCTCCATCTTTCCCAGCATCAGTGTCTTCTCCAGGGAGTCTTCTCTTCTCATGAGGTGGCCAAAGTATTGGAGCCTCAGCTGCAGGATCTGTACTTCCAGTGAGCACTCAGGGCTGATTTCCTTAAGAATGGATGCGTTTGATCTTCTTGCAGTCCACGGGACTCTCAAGAGTCTCCTCCAGCACCAAAATTCAAAAGCATCAATTCTTCGGCGATCAGCCTTCTTTATGGTCCAGCTCTCACTTCCATACATCACTACTGGGAAAACCATGGTTTTAATTATACGGACCTTTATTGGCAAGGTGACGTCTCTACTTCTCAAGATGCTGTCTAGGCCTGTCATTGCCCTTGAGGTTTGCTACGGCTTGGCTGCCTGCACTGGGACGTGGGGGAGAAGAAACTGCCACTTATAGCACAGTGAAACATTTTTGTAAATTGTGACCTTAAATGCTTTGTTGAACAGCAGAATAATGTTGTCATCCCAGGAACATAGGAAGCTGCCTTTTACTGGGTTAGACCATTGGTTCATCTAGCTCAGCATTGTCTACTCTGACTGGCAGTAGCTCTCCAGGATTTCAGAGCTGAGGAAGGGGATTTCAGTTCCCCCCTCCCTCAACCTAACTGGAGATGCGATTGAACCTCAGGCGTTTTGCGTGCAAAGCTGGCTGGCTTATAGCAAGATGTTATGTACTGAGTTGAATAGAATCCAAAAGGCAGCAGTCTGATTGGTCCTAGAACAATAGGATTCAGAATGCAGCAGTCTGATTGGTCCTAGAACAATGCAGCAGTATGATTGGTCCGCAGGAGCCAGCCAATCCAGCTACAGGTGGAAGTGAATCTGCAACCTGATCAGCCTACAGGAGAATCCCAGAATTAGCCAATCATGTGTGGCCTATTGTGTAAATAATGTATATAAAGCAGATATTTTGGGGAAACTTTTTTTTTTAAAATGATATTTATTGGAAAAAAGGTTTTTGTTTTTTTTTTAAAAAAAATACACACACACAAAGAAAAAACAAGACAGAAAAATAAAAAATAAAATAAAACCATCATTCTCAGATTCCCCACTTTCAATACCTTCTTTCTTTGACCTCCTCCTCCTCCCTTTTCTTGTATCCTGATTGATAATAATCGCAGCAAATCCTTTCCTTAATTCATAATTTTCTGTCATTACATTACCTTAATCTATTTTCATTTTATCATATAGAAACCTTAAAGTTTAAAACTTAAATCTTATTTTTACCAACTTCTCCTAACCATAACATTCTTACCTAATTCTTTAGACATTTTTACAAGAGCCAAGTAATTTCATTTCAACATTTTTCTAACATTCATTAATTTTATAGAACAATCTTAATTATATATATATATATAAAGAAAAACAATCCAATCTTCATCCAGCGTCCCTTCCTCCTGGTCCCGGGCTTTGTCAGTCCTTTTTAACCTATTAATCTAGCACATTAACCTGGTAACCTTATATCCGAGGCCCTCAAGTCTCTTCCATGTCCCTTCCGCAGCTCTTCTTCATATTTTCCTTTCATTCTTGGGAACTCCAGCTTGGTAATGTTTTGGACCCTTTTCAACAAATCAGCCCCTTTTCCATAGACCAGACTGGACTCCATATGGTATTTAAAAACATGTTCCAGATTCCCTCCAAAATTGAGAGCCCCCACAGCTCCAGACATCAGACGGCCCATTGCCAGACTCGAAAAGTCCAAATCTCCCTGTAAAGGGGGGTCTACCCAGCCCCCCATTTCCAAACCTAACCAAACTTTATCTTTCCAAGTCTGATTTTTTCCAAGTTCATTTGTCAACTCCAAAAATTTATGTTCCTGCTGGGCCGCTGCTCCCTCCGTCTCTGGCGCCCAAGATTCAGCAACCTCCTCTTCTTTCAGTTGTTCTGTCATGGCACACTCCTGTTTTAGTTCCTGGGTGGGCTCCATATAATTTCCCACTACCTGTTCAAGGGTTCTGGCCGCATTAGTCATTAAATCCGTCTTCTGGCTTAACTGATCCAATAGGGCATTTATTTTACAGAATGCACCCAACAGTGCTTCTGAAGACATTGTCCTGCAAGGTCACAAATCCTTTCCTACGGTTGTAATCTGAGACAGCTGCAAGCTCCCAGGAATTAGTTACAATTTCACAGTCCCCCTCTAGGGGGAAAGCTTCTAGTTGTTTTTTCTTTTGATAACAATAGCAACAAAGTTTCTTTTTATGATATTTTGTCCATATTTGTTCTTTTAAAATGCGAAAGGAAACAATGGAATCACTATGTTTCTCTTCTCTTAACTATCTGTCAGAGACATTTCTTTCTGGTCAGTGAGCTTCAAACATCAGTTCTGACACCCCGCTCCAGGATCAGGACGGTGGAAAATTACTTTGCTTTAAACTCACTTCTGCAGGTTTAAACAGCCCAAAAAAGATCCCCCTTCTTCTCCTGCTGCCGAAGGGGGGTTCAGCGATTTTAAATGATGAAAGCCAATCCTTTAAAAGTGATTTTCAAAGCTCTAGTTTACATTGTCTTTGCTTTGTTCTCACTACAAGGAAACGGAAGGCTGACTTCCTGTTTAGACCTTCCCGTTTCAGTACCAAATTAGGGTAAATTTTAAGTCCAAATTCCTTTCTATTTCGCCAGTTCTTAATTCAAGTCCAATTATTCAGTGTTTCAGTACTCACGGGTGGTTATTTTAGATGCCAAATTGTCCCAGGAAAAAGGCAGCGCTCTCCGGTAACGGCTATATGGCTTCGCTCCGCAGAAAAAGCGATTGACTCACAGCACCGCGCCACTTCCCCCTCGTCGCTTCGGAGCCCGTTAGTGGGTTCCTTTGCGGGTTGGGGGGGCGCTAAGGGTGCCCGCCGAGTCCCACGGTCACAGGCTTCATCCGCCTGTGATTTCCAGAAGGGTCCCCACTTCGCCGTAGCGGAAAAGACCCGTTTCATGCAGAGCTGGTCCCTCCAATTCAGAGGGAGTCCGCCATTACCGATGGCGCCACCCCGGAAGTGATTTTGAGGAAACTTTCATACCTCACGACTATGAGCTGAATAAAGAGCATGAAATCCACACTCGACTCTGAGTATATTTCACAAGAGCTGAGAATATGTTAAGATTAAGTTCCCCATTCTGGTATCACACCACATTTGATATAAGCACTGCTGCGTACATGCTTTCAGAACAGAGACAGATTAAGACACTGCAGCCCTACCTGCGGATGCCAGGGATTGGACCAGAACAGTCTGGCTTTTAGGAAACAGTGATCTAAAGCAAACAGCCAACTTACAGTATTTCAAATGATGAAATAGGTTTGTTTTTCTAAGAAGTAGAAAATACTGATTTGGGGAGCGAGAGGAAGCACAGTACAGAGTAAGACAACACACAAATTTAGCATCTAGCCAGCCTTAGCACGTGGGTAAGGCGCAAAGTGCAATTTACAAGCCTGGCATATGCATGGTTATTCCTGATGTTCTGAATAAGACAAAGGACTCATCCAGACTTCCTTTTGTGCCATGTTTCCAGACGCAGGTTTGGCATTTAAAGCTCCACGTCCAAGTATGTTTTGTTTTGTTGTCCCAGCACCATTCCCGGGGGAAACACACAATTTACCACTGAATTGGAGCAAATGGAAATCAGCTTTTTGGGGGAAAGCACTGGGACAAAAGCAACAACCCTGTGCCTAGAAGCATTGTACAAAAGGAAGTCTAGATGAGTCCAAAGGCTAGTAAAAGTCACTTTAGCTATATCTTGAGTGGTGGAAGAATGGATGGGAGAAGTCCAGACAATGGAGGAAAGACCTGGGAGCCCATGAGGCAGGCCCCATATGCAGGAAACCTTCACAAATGGATGCTTGGGGCAACTATTGCTTTGTTCAGAGAGGGGAAGAATGTACAAGCAGGGGTTTACCATCACAACACAGTTCTCTAATTAATAACAGTGAAAATACCGTATTTTTCGCCCTATAGGATGCACTTTCCCCCCTCCAAAAATGAAGGGGAAATCTGTGTGCATCCTATGGGGTGAATGCAGGCTTTCGCTGAAGCTTGGAGAGCAAGAGGGGTCGGTGCGCACCGACCCCTCTCGCTCTCCAGGCTTCAGGAAGCTATCAGCAAGCCTGGGGAGCCCGCGGCAGTTCCTGCAGGGCTCCCTAGGCTGCGGATAGCAGCCTGCTGCCCGGAGCGCGGGTGCGCTGAAGCAGAGCGCCCCGCGCTTTGGGCAGATATCCCGGAGCACGGGGCGCGTGAAGCCGCGGCTGGGGGGGAATAATTTTTTTTCTTTATTTCCCCCCCAAAAAACTAGGTGCGTCCTATAGGGCGAAAAATATGGTACATATCTGAAGGACCAAAATCCCTCTACTCACATATTACAGTTGAATAACTTAAATATACAAATTGTCATGGGGACAAGTTAAGAAGGCAAAGAAGATGAAAATAGGAAATGCTTTTTTATTTTTAAACACTGGAACAAGACTGGCCCAAATCTCCCTGATATTTCTAAAACGGCTTCTCTGACAGCAGCGAAATGCTATAGTGCACTGTAAGTGTGAAACGGGAATGACCCAAATCCTTGTTGAAGCTAAACTACTTGTGAACCAATTCATGCAATAAGTTCAACAGCCTTTGTATCCGAGTGGGCACAGTGGCGCATAGTGTGAGTCACAGCTATGGTAAAATAGTGGTTTCCTCTACCTGTTTCTATAGACAATTCTCACGTTACACCCCAGGGAAGGTTTTTTTTTAAAGGTACATTGAAGCTGGAAATTCAGGGTGTGCGATCTTTTCATATCTGTGTACAAAGCATGCAACAATGCTGGAGCCCTGGCATCTCTCTCAAAAAAGACAGTACTGTCCCTATTCTGTCACAGTTTTACATTATGAGGGTCATGCTTAAAAAGGGCTTCCATTTGCAAAGGATTCCCACCTATGGTGTTTGAATTTATTTTTAAACACTGGAATAAGACTGTGGCATCTCTGTAATAACCTGTTAACAAACGCTAGCTTTTAATGATAGCAATCACTGTGACAGATAGGGCTTCAGACTCCAGCCAGATGGGTGGGGTATAAATATTATTATTATTATTATTATTATTATTATTATTATTATTATTACATTCAGAGCAGCATCTAATGCAGATACCCTCCCTGGGTGAGTCAAGGAATGTTGAAGTAAGCAAAATCGCAACTAAGAAGCACAAATCATATATATGATTGGCACCCTTCTTTGGAAGTTAAGCCAGTGTCCAGACTTTTAACATTCAAAAACTTTACTTGCAAAAAATTATAGTTATGGATGAATTGAAACATAACATTTACAGTCTCATGCTTCTCCAAGTCTCTTCTTCTAACTTCCAAACAACTGTATTTTATTCTCTTTCCAGCATTCAGCCCTCAGCTTTCTGTGTCTCAATTAGGCCATGCCTTGCAGCTCCTATTAGAGATTTCAACTTTTACCTTCTCCTACAGCTTTGCTCTCTTCCTTTCAAGAAGCACTCCAACACTCTATTCAACTTAGCAGTGTTCACAGTGGATTCTAAAATACAGTCACCTTTCTTCACATAAAATGGAGTCTCTCCTTCACTAGGTACCGCCCAACGTTAGCGAATCACATGAGAACTACTGGAGAACTCTCTAGAATTCAGTTACAAAGGTCGCAGTTCGAACAGGGTGAGCTCCCGTTGCTGTGACCCAACTCCTGACAACCTAGCAGTTTGAAAGCATACCAGCGCAAATAGATAAATAGGTACCGCTGTGGCGGGAAGGTAAACAGTGTTTTCCTGCGCTCTGGCACTCAGTGTTCCATTTCGGCAGAAGCGGTTTAGTCATACTGGCCACATGACCCGGAAAGCTGTCTGTGGACAAACACCAGCTCCCTTAGCCTGAAAGTGAAGATGAGCTCTGCACCCCATAGTTGAATTTGACTGGTCTTAACCGCCCAGGAGTCCTTTACCTTTACCTTACATAGTAATGCACACAAACATTTACAGTTTTGGTAAATTGAATTGCTATACTTAACATGGAACATAGGAAGCTGTGTTATACTGAGTCAGCCCACCAATCCTCTTAGCTCAGCATTAGCCACAGCGATTGGCACTAGCATTTCAAATGGGGGCAATGCCTAGCCCTACCTGGAGATTGCCAGGGATTGAAACTGGGAGTTTCTGCATGCTCTACCACTGAGCTATGGCCCAATACTTAATATGTACTTGCTCCCCTGTTGCTAGGTGTGTAGGTCTAGGAAGAGACGGACTGAGGGAGAATGGCAAATGATTGAAAAAAATTAGAGTTAGGTAAAGGATGTAAACTAAGTGGAAGAGGGAAAAGAGGCAAAATACTAGACAGAAGAAGGTTACATAGAGGAGACCCACACATCAAAGTGTGAGTGGTTTTTAATATAAAGTTAGTGTATAATGAAAAAGGAGCATAGCAGAAGAGAAACAGAAATGAAAAGATTGAGAAACCTTTCTCTGCTGGAAGATTTTGCCTCTTCTCAGCAAGCATCACTGGCTTTCAGAACAACGGATTGAAATCATAGGAACTGGCAGGGAATGCCCAGAGTGGGGAGAGACGTCAGAGTCATATTTGCTTGTGGAAGTAATGGGAAGTGGACGGGGGAATGTCTTCTCTGAACAGCACTTGCTTTATTTTTAAATGTGTGAACATTTGAGATAATCTTTTCTTTCCCCCTCACCTTTGTGTGTGCCTGTGCTAAGTAACAAAAATAGAGCCCCTGTGAGATTGTCAGATGCTCAGTCTATTTGTAGAGAAAAACGAATGCTGGCAGCAGCGGTAAGAAAAAGGGATCCATAGGATCTCTTTTCCTCAGCTGCAACCCTCCCCGCATCACCACTGTCCCTTCCTGCTTCACATCCAAGAGGTTTTTTTTTAATGCTAGATCCCTTTTGAACTGAGAAATCCCTGCTCAGCACTAGTGTGCTGCTATTTGATCTAGTATCTCTAAAGTGGAGATTTGACAAACAGATCTCATTGCTACAAATTAAGATTTGTGTTTAGTGCAATAAATCAGGACTGCATTAGATGCAGTGTTACAGGTTTTTAAACTATCATAATTGGTAGATTAATCAACCAAACCTTTAGGGGACGAATCAGATACAGATCAATTTTAATGAGCGGTGCTAAGAGTTCAGGATGCAATTGCGGCTAATTTGGCTCTGGTGTCTTACTGTGATGGCACAATCTGCAGCCTGCGCGGTGAGACCTGCAGCTGCAGCCACCCCCCTTTGCTTCACCTACCAGCAAGCGGGTATATTTACTTTTCTCTGGCTGCCTCCACTAAAAAAGCCCCTTTAACCGTTTAGATTTTCAACCAGCTCAATCTGTTCTCTATATTATGTATGACACTTAGGTGTAGGGTAAGTAACAGGTGTTATAACAACAACAACAACAAAATGGTTGAAAATTTAATTCCTTCATAGTTCTCAAAACAGGGAATGAAGAAGATTATCCCAAAGATGGCCTCTGAGTATAGTAAGCTCACAACTTATGTAGGTGTTATGTTCTAGGGATCATGCCTAAAACCAAAACTGCGTATAGTCAAAACACATTGGGTTCAGTGATGGGGTTGGATTCCCATAGTCTGTTTTTCCTGAATACCTGCCTCTTTTAACAACAACAGCAACAACAACAACAGCAACAACAACAAGTCAAGTGCGTAAAGCACAATGTGCATGTTTAATATAAGTTGTGGGCTTGCTGTACTTGCTTTTATATATTATTTTTTAAAGTTGCATCATACCGTATCTCAAAAAGGCAAAGGTTTCGGAAATCTGAATTTCAGTTGACCAAAACCACACACAACACGCCTTTAATTAGTTAATGCCGCAATCCTTCCCCACACTCATGTGGCTGAGTAGGATTTGATCCTTAGCCTCCCACACCAGCACCTGTCATGTAGTGGGAGCAAATCACATGGCAATCCAATATTTGACAATGGCTCATTACATAAAGTAGCTGCAATTTCAAATTGCTTCCATGTGGCAATGGTATCATAAGGAGTAGCCCTTAGTTCCCTGACTTTTGTTGATGTTAAGACTAACCTGATGACCCTAAATACTACCATTAACTGAATCTCATGTTTGTTTAAGTTTAGTGTTTTCATTACTTTGACATTTTGTCAGAAATTGCTTTTGTTGTAAATGTGTGCGCTCAGAGTGATGCGTGCTCATGCATACGGTGGCCAGGGGGAATACAGTGAGGCGTGATGACTAAATGTATGACTCTCCCTTCCAATACCACTGTTTATTCTAGACAGCAGCATTTTGGAAATCTGCTAATTAGAGGAAGGCGAAGAAAATCTGCAAGGAGAGTAACAAGATTCACTACTGAGGGATCATAAGAACTTCGCCCAATTCCATTGCTGAATCACAGTTTTGTTATTCATAAACTATGTTCACCTTTACACTCCTTATTTCTCCATCTTGCGGCTGGTAGCCTAGCTGTTCTTATTTTTGTAACCCATAATACATAAGAGGGTGGCCATGAACCACCCCAGAATCTGCAAGTTATAATGGTGTGGGGGCGGCGAACCCCAGCATAATGACTTCAGGTCATAATCACTGCAAAGGATGATAAGATGTGTATAAAAATAAACTGATGAGAAAATGCATGAAAATTAATGTGTCAATTATCCAAGTTTGGCTTGTGAGGTCAGTTTTTAATTGCACCAAAGTAGAGAATAGAGGCAGGAAAATATCACAATCCTTTGACACTACTGTCTTTGGAATCTGCCACCTGACACAGATTATTCCACTTCATGTTAAGGCAAGCTTCAATATTATCCTGAAATTGCAAGGAAATGCCTGAGAAACACAGGATGTAGCCTTGTTCAGATGTACATAGGCAAATCCTTTTCAGCTCAGCAAGTTTTTATATGCCCATAAGTGCAATAAGAATTGAACCCTCTGGGTTTAGATGAGTTATCAGTGGGATTACCTTTCCATTAAACAACAACAGCGACATGGTTGTGATTGGGTGTTGGCTTTTCCGTGGCATTCCTAACTCAAATTTAGTAGGAATACAGCAGGGTGAAGTGTTACAGTGCATCATGAATATGAATTCTCAGCTTTCTGTTCTTTGATGTCCTCTAAAATAACTTTCTGCCAAGCTTGCCTGATGGTTCCAGAGACTGGCTCCCTGCTGAATTGTCTGGCTGGGAATTAAATATATATTCTGCAGCTCTCTTCAGCAAGAAAGGTACAGAATATGCTTTGTTGACTAGCTTAGTTCTACATGACAGGGTATTTTATACCCTCATAATATTTTCTCCTGTCTACTGATGGACTTTTCTCATTTCATAAAAGACAAAGGCAAAACCTCCTCTGAGCATCTAGACACCATGCAGTGGTAGCAGAAAACATATTCTGTGACTGCATGTGGCTAATATCTTCCATGACCCAAATACCTGAGCCACAGGTCTCTGAGTGTATTTCCCAATAGAACCATCATGGGCTATGGATCAGCTTAGATTGCTTAATGAAAATCACTGGAACACATCACAGACACATCAGCTTAACTTCTGCTCCAGGTAAAGTGGAGGAATGCATGGAGGTTAGAATCACAGACCCACTTCTTAGCTAATAGCTAATAATGGTTCTACTCAGCCCAACACTAATGTATGTTTTGGAATTTTTCCTTATTTAATTATTTTTAAGTAGTTCTCGAATCATGGGTTGGGCGTGTGCGGCAAAATTTGGGGTGCAACAAAATTCAGAGGCACCCATTGTCTTAGAGCTCTTCTGGATTCTACCAAGAATTAGCCATCAACTTTTTTAAAATCCCAAGGTCCCTATATGGTACTTCTGCTGAGGGCTGGGGTGGGGGGAATGATGGCCAGCAGGAGAGAAGTTCTACAATGGGTGTGAATTCTATCCCTACCTACAAATTCCATGTCACAACCAAGCTGACCAAAACCTCACCCCTTTTTCTCAACTCCAAATAAGGCAGTGAAATGAGGAAGGGGCATTTCACCTTGGCCTCACTTTTAATTAAACATTCAGCAAAGGATGCACTTCGAAGAGACTTCAGTGGATTTATTTGTTGTTGATAGAATTTGGAGGGTTATTGATTGCAGTAAACCAACTGGCTGAGAGGGGAAGCTTTCAAGGATGGCTGGTTCCCCCCTCGGAGTCTACTATTACTTGCAAGCCTCTTTGATTTACTTTTGTCCATAACCATGAATCTGTGGGTTTTTAACTTCATTCTGGTAAATTATTTGTATTGGATGTTATTGGGAGCTGTCCAACCATGGGAATCAGTCAGGTGTTGGGAAAGACACCTCCATTTCCACCATAAGGCGTCTAGTTACCAATCCATCACACAATGGCTACACCATGGTTTGGCGATGACCTGTAAGTCAGTGGTGGAGCATAGACCTTGCAAGAATATGGCTCCAAATTCAATCTCTGTCATCTTTAGGTGGGATTGGGAGAGACTCCTGCTTCAAATCCTGGCAAGCTGCTTCCAGTCAGTGTAGACAATATTGAGCTTCATGGACCAATGTTCTGACTCAGCATATGAGTCAGCTTCCTGTGTTTTCTCATGCTTTGGTTTGTTAGGAGGGAGTACCAAACCAGTTTGAAGCTGGTTTGTAAACCACAATTTTGCGCTAATTGTGCTTTGCTGTTAAAGCCTGATAACAGAAGTCATCCAGAGTTTTGGAGTACGTTGTCAGCAAAATGCTGATGACACACCAGCTCTACTTCTCCTTTACATCCGCAGGTCTGTGCTTTTAAACTCCATTCCCAAGAGTTTTTTAAGCATTGGCTGAATAGCTCAGTTGGTTGAAGTGTGGCAGTGGGTGTGCTGGACCATTGCCTTGCCTCAGTAATGGATTGGGTGAGAGCCAACAAACTGCACTTAATCCAGATAAGACAGAGGTGCTGTTAGTGGGTGGTTCCTTAGACCGGATGGATGGGAGGTGGCCTGGGAGGTGGTACACAGCTTGAGTGTGCTTCTGGATCCATTCCTCTCTCTTAAGGCTCAGGTGACCTTGGTGGCATGAAGTTCCTTCCATCAGTTTTGGCTGGTGGCCCAGCTGCGCCCCTATCTGGACAGGGATAGCTGCACTCTGTCGTCAGTGCTCTGGTAACCTCTAGGTTAGATTACTGCAACATGTTATATGTGGCGTGGCCTCTGAAGGTAGTTCAGAAACTTCAGCTGGTGCAGAATTCAGTGGCCAGGTTGCTCACTGTAGCAGGACAGTTTGAGCATATAATCCTGGCCTGACTGCACTGGCTGCCAAATAGTTTCCAGGCCGAATTAAAAGTGCTGGTTTTAATGCCATAAATGAAGCCATAAATGTCTCAGGACTGCAAATATCAAAGACCGCCTCTCCCCAGATGAACTGACTTGGACCCTGCAATCTTCGTCTTCGTGTGCCTTCTCCGTGAGAAGTCTGGCAACACAAGACCAGACCTTTTCTGCAGTGACTCCCTGCTTGTGGAATTCTCTCCCAGGGAGACTCTTGTTACATATATTTAGGTGCTGGGCAAAAACATTCTTCTTTTCCCAGGCCTTTGGCTAATTAAACAATATATAGCCTTTTAAACTCTGTGGGGTGGGGGTTATTGATTTTGTTTGTTATTATGGTATGTTTTTTGTGCTTTCATATTGTAAACTGACCCTTGATGTTCGGATGAAGGGCGGCATAGATATTTTAAAAAAATTATAATCTTAAGAAGAAGAAGAGTTTGGATTTGATATCCCCCCTTTAACACTACCCGAAGGAGTCTCAAAGCAGCTAACATTCTCCTTTCCCTTCCTCCCCCACAACAAACACTCTGTGAGGTGAGTGGGGCTGAGAGACTTCAAAGAAGGTCACCCAGCAGCTGCATGTGGAGGAGCAGAGACGCGAACCCAGTTCACCAGATTAGGAGTCTACCACTCTTAACCACTACTCCACACATAGTTGAAAAGCCATAATTTGGGCTATTGTTCCATGATAAACGGCTGCTTCACTGTGGAGACAAGAGGAGCAGAGCATCTGAAGATGGCTGCTGAGATAGAAAATAAAAACAGACAAGCAGTTCCAAACCACAGTTTGCCTTTGCTACTTTTCTTCACCATAGTGTAAGTTTAACATGGCTAAACATGGCTTGAAGCGATTCAGAACTGGGCTGATTTCCTCCAGCCCCTGGTGTGGAGCTAGTCCAATAGGCATTGTTTTGTGTTGCTATTTGTCTTTTTTGAACATCCTGCTATAGTGTATGACTTTTGAATTATCTCTTATGTGTTATGTAAATAGACAGTAGCACTAACACTGACAACAACCCCCCCCCCGCCCCTTCTGGCCTGTTCAAAGCCAGAATGGCTGTGTCTTATCCCAATATGCTACCAAATGTCAAGATGTAGTGCACTGAATGGTCCAACAAATGTTAGTTTAACTAGCTTTTAATTTGATGCTGTTCTGTGTTCTTACTATGATTTCTAAAACAGAGATCCAGTGATCAACAGAATTTCTTGTTTATATTGTCTGGGTCTTTTAGTAGGAAAGGCATAGCTGAATTTTATTCTGTTGACTTTTTCAGAATTCATAATGGGGGGGGGGGACGCTTTAGAACTCCATCATGGTTGTTATTTGCACAAAGGCCAAAATCAGCTCAGACTCAGAAATGCCTGAGGTGGTATTCTTTTATAGTTCAGCAGCTGCTATAGCAGTACATATAGGAAATAGGGAGTTGTGCATTTTGACGGGATAATACGCTACTTATCTTTCTACCATTACTGTATGTTTTAATAGTAATTTAATTTTAATGTCATGAATTCAATTGGAATACCATATGTGTTTCTGTGCTGCAAAGCTTTAGCCAGATGACACATGTGTGTTTCACCATTATTCCCACTTACAAATTTCTGGAAGATTTCCCTTTAGTTTTCGATGGGCTGTGTAATGTTGTTAGTCGTCCCCCCTCCCCCGCCCAAAAAACCCTGGGAAATAGAGGTGTGTGGGTGTGTACATGTATATAATGTCTTGAATACACTTTTGTGCAAGAGGGAGATAAAATGTTCGAAGATATTAAATCAAACATATGGTGTAGACACAGAAGCCTGAGCAAGTTCTGCATGCTTAGCCCTTTCCTGACTTGTAGATCAAACTGCAGAAATTGAAAACAACATGAGTTGTGTATCAAACACAGAAATTTGTAGTAGGAGCACCAGTAGCAGCGGGAGTGTGGCATATTCCCTGCTGTCAGATGCGTTGCTGGGAGTGTGGGCCAAACCTAGATGTGATGTTGTGGGGAGCTGGGCATGCACACTCCCACCTGTGGCATATAGAACAGATGTCTGTTCCTTCCTGGAAGTATATCAAGGGTAAGAGGAGCGCAACGTGGGTCTGTTGTTTCCCTGGCAGGGTTTTAAACTGACAGGTGGGAACCAATGAGGGAATAGAATCATCCTGTTTCAGAAATATCAGCATCTAGAGAAATAATGCAAGAATTGGGGTCAGACTTAAGAAGTGAAGTGACTTGTGCAAATAAAGGCAGAAGCAGGTTAGTATGATCTAATATTGTTGCATCATTTTGTACTTAAAAAAACAACAACCCTTAGACCTTACTGCTAGTTGCATTGTGAGCTAGTGTTGTGTAGGGGTTAGAGGGTCAGAGCTGAACCGAGGAGAGCCAGATTCAAGCCATCACTCATTCACAAAGCTGGCTGTGTGATGTAGGGAGCCAAAGTCTCTTAGCCGAATATTCCTTGCAGGGTTATTTTGAGGATAAAAGGAGGTGGGGCTCTTTCACGGGATATGATAACATTGTAGGATATGAATGTAAATATAACTAAAATAGCTTGTTTATCAGCAAATACATTGGTCAGATGAAATCCATAAGAGTTTCCTTCCTTTTGTGGAGTGCTGCTTACTTCTGGAAGTGCTAGTATACATGGTATGCATTTGTCTCATAAATGCACCCTGGTTTTTAAATCTAATTCCTCTACACTTTTGATTTATTGTCCTCCCAAGTATAGCAGGGTCCTTTCTTACCTATTAGAGAGGACCTTAGATTTTACTGAGGCCCTTAACAAATGACAAATGTTATTATGTTTGCTATCTGATGCGTGAGTTGCACAAGCTTTCCTGTGGTAGAAGCCACACCGACTTACTCCTCAGGAACCCTCCACCTTTTACGTTTTTGGTATTTGTCGCCAAATAATTTTTCCCTTTGCTGATTTCCGAATTGGAGAGCTGAAAAATAAAATCGCATGGATAAGTTGTTTACTTGAATATGTAACTACTTTGCGCTAAAAACAAAAACAAAGGCAGAAGAGGCGCTCTGCAGTTAAAATGAAAGCAGCAGCAGCAGTATTTGCACGAGACTGAATTTCCCAAAACTATGTTAATCGAAAGCACTTGGGATGCCGCAGCAGATTCTGTGCCTTCTGTGCGGTTCGCTGGTTTTGCTCAGAGGGATATTCTACATCACCCTTGACCAGCAACTGCACAGGTGCATCTTGCAATGAATAAATTATGTGTGCCAGTGAACTAAGAACAAATGGCAAGAGGCACACAGGACTAGAGCAGTGACAGCAATCATGTCTCTTGCTGTCATCGTAGGAGAAGGAAAAGGGCATCACCTCTTCCTCTGTCTCCAGTTTTGCCCATCTCTAATCTCCGGTAGACTGATTCCAGGCAGCTGGAATTTTTCTTAGAAAAGTCAGATGCTTGAATTTCAAGGGAAACACTAACATTTCCCCTCTTCTTTACAGAATATTGCTTTGCTCCTTTCCCCCCTTATTTGTGCTTCGTTAACACCAAATTGCAACTTTTCACAGACATATAAAGTAATAAGCATCTTCTTTTTTAATATTTCAAAAGTGGAGCATACTCCTGACACCTCTATTATCCCAAAGTTCCCCTAGTAACTCATCCTAGGGTCCTGATTAGCTGTATTTGGTATCTGGAAATCTGGAAGGCAACATACATGCATACATACATACATACATACATACATAGTTTTACAACTTAAGTGTTGGGTGAAGGAGGTTCTTGTACGAAAAAGTTTCCTTCCCATTAGAAGCCCTTATTTGTCATGGCCAATGGCTAGTATAATAAAGGATATTTGGATTGGATTGGATTGGATTAGAAGCCCTCACAAAGCCATCTTTGTGATAGATTAACAAGGCAAATCTGGGGAGAGTAGAACTTTTTCTCTCTCTAGTTTATCTAATCTGATTATGTTTCATTGCTTTGTCTTCTTTCTCAGTTATTGGTGCACATGTGAACAAGGACAAAGCAGGATCAGATATCATAAATGTGGTGCTTATGCAGTTCTTTATGAAGGAAGGGAAGCCCCCCCCCAATTGACATTTCATCTACCCAAACCATATACCTGCAATCAGCATTTCTGTAACCAGAAAATATTTCCTCTTACAAAGAAGATTTTTAAAAAGGTGTGGTTGAAGTTTTGGGGCATATTAGATTTGTAAGTTTTAATGCTTTCACAGTTTAAGTGGCAATTTGAACAGGTAGATGCGTTTTAATTCTCCATCTGTGGTGAGAAATCAATACTAGGAAAATTAGATTCTGCTTTAATTAGTTCTACTGCCGGAACACTTACCTGCAGTACCAGAAATGGTAAACCTGATAGTGTCTGAATGTTGTCCGGATTTAGCATAGTTTTAATTTTGTACATTGAAGCTTGTTTAAGAACTGATTCACATAGTCACAGTAATCACATGCTACAGCCTTGTCAGACCTGTACCACTTCAGAGTATTGGAATACTTCTCCATGATGAACAAAATCCCTGCATCCATAAATCTAGTATATTAGAGCAGAGGTTTTCAAGCTTACATTCTTTGTGCGGCACCCCTGTAGGGCTCAGGAGCCCAGTTATGTCACCCCTTGTCTACAGAGCTGGCAGTCTCTCACCCTTTTTTGAACGCCCTCCCTTCTGGAGTACAGTGGTACCTCTGGTTAAGTACTTAATTCGTTCCGGAGGTCCATTCTTAACCTGATACTGTTCTTAACCTGAAGCACCACTTTAGCTAATGGGGCCTCCTGCTGCTGCCGTGCCGCTGCTGCGCGATTTCTGTTCTCCTCCTGAAGCAAAGTTCTTAACCCGAGGTACAATTTCTGGGTTAGTGGAGTCTGTAACCTGAAGTGTCTGTAACCCGAGGTACCACTGTATTCCCTCAGCCTCCTCTCCTCTCCCCTCTCCTTGGGAGTCCTCCAGGCAGCAGTTGCTGCTGTCCCTGGTCTCTGAGCTCTGCCCCCCCGCCACCCCAAAAAGAGGTGCCTCCCAGAGGCACCATTCACTTGTGGAGCTTATAGCCAAGGCTGCTGCAATAAACAGCTGTGCAAGCCTTTGGGAAGCAGAGAGGCAAGAGAGCATCAGAAGAGGGAGGGAAGGAAAGAGGGACAGAGGTCAGTGTTGCCTGTGGCACCCCAGACCATTATTCAAGGTACCCCAGGGTGCCACGGCACACTGGTTGAAGACCCCTGCATTAGAGAGAAGACTGGCTGAGAACCTTCCTCCTTTATGTGTTGTTTTGAAGTCCTGGGCTGTGTTGAAATCAGCATTGTATCATACATGTGAGGGACACAATCTATATCCTTAATTATTAAAGTAGCTTTAAAAAGATAGCTTTCATGACCCGTAGCTGTAGTTAGACTTCACCTATGGAGCCCAGATACGAAGCTCACCCTTCAGGTGCTAGGAAGCTGAAATGGTGCAGGGCTGTGTGCCGCAACCTCCATTCCCAGCCTTGCCACATTCAGTGAAAGGGACCTGCAAGCCTTCCAACGACCAGGAGCTCAGAACATGCAGAGTTCTTGATTGCAAGGAGGCTTGTATGCATATGCAGGTGATCAGGCTTAAAAGATCCATTCCTCACACCCCTTAGCTGCTGATCATGGCCAGGTTGGGGTGGGGGCTGGGGCAGCATGCAAGGCTCCACAACTTCTCCATGCTCACAACTCTCCAATGCCCAAATAGCCCAAGTGTTGAAGTTCTAATTTCTGCAGTGCTTTCGGTACTTCTGACAACTGCTTAATATATCAGCTGTTCAGGAGCCAAATACTGTAGTGAGAGATAGATAGCCACACACCCCTCGTTCATTGGGATTCCCACTCATCTCCATGGAAACCTGTAACACCAGGGGAATAAAACTCTGAAGCTGTGGCTCTTTTTTTAAACATGGTATTTTATTTTATTTTTTAATTTTTAAAGGAACACAGAGAGAAGGAGAAATAGTAAATGCAAACAATAGTGGCACTTCTACCTCTAGGCTCCAAGTTTAAGATTTTTATTCAGTCTTAGATGTTGCCTAAATTCAGATGCCTTGCATTTGTGTATTTTAGCATTGTGTATGTGTGCGCGCACACACATTCATACATTTGGGTGAATGGGGATTGTTTAGGAACTGCATGCTGGCAGTCAGGGTAATGGTACCTTTTAAAAATGTATACAGTATTGAATATAACCTGACAATGCAAGTGTAGCTGGGAGCTATGTATCATGTTGATTTTAGACTGAGTACCAGTGGAGCTTCTCTCTACGTAACTTCAAGAAGTATAGCTATTTCTCTCCCCACATCACAAGCTGGGGTCAATGAGGCTACCATGGCACAACAAAGATAAAAACTGCAGCCACATCTCTTCCGTTTTTTTAACACGTGATTTGGTTAACATTCAGATGACTGAAACTTGTGCATTCATGTTAATTTATTCTTTGTGAAACAACGACAACAACAAATGCAGCTGGAATGTAATTGTGAACCACCTAGAGAAAGTGGTTATGAGAGCAATTAACCTTGTCTTTTAAAATACAATGCCTGGGTAGCCAGACTCCATACAGCTCCTAAGCAACAGGGGTATGACTCCCCATGGGAGAAAGAGATGGTGGCACAGCAGAAAGAGCAGCTTGACCTTTGGGTCCTCAGGGTCTGACTTCCTGTCTTAGGCTGTGGGGACAAAGGAAAGGGGCAGGCGGTAGACCGTGCAGAGAGAAGGGAAAATTGAGAAAAGAAAAAGTGAGGTTGCGGAGGCTAGAGAGGCAGTAGTGGGTGTTTCAGTTCCAGCACACTTGCACTTTTAAAAGTGTCTGTGAGTTGGGATGTGGGGGAGAGAGAGTCAGTGCCCGTGAGCATAGACTTCTACTAGGAATCACTTCAGGACCCAATGGGGATGGCCTCACACGCCAGAAGAAATAATCCTTTAGTTGCTCTCTCTAGCTCAAGACCTAATGGCAGCCTCAGGAAAAAAACCACCCTTATCTTTGGCTGAACGTTGCTGCAGCTTTAATAAAGCACATTTGTAAATGCCTTGAGCAGGTCAATAGGTCTCTGATGAAACAATGGTAATAGTGCAAAACTTGCTCCCATGTCTGCTCTCGGCATCTGTTTTGCTTTGGGTATCGGATATCTAACAGAAATTCATGTGCCGGGCTCTCCCTACTGCCAGCTCCCCTCCAGGTTCTTGGTAAAGATGTTTATGTGCAGGTCTTGCATATGAGCTTTAAATTAACGTTTTCTTATTACTTTCTAGCACTTTGATTTATTTTGTTTTGGCGCTGGTAGCAAACATACAAGCCCAAGACTGAATGCAAAAGGTGTTCTTATTTCCTATCGTTGTTACATTCAAGAGGGCTCTGTGGTATTTCCACTTTAATTTATGCTAATTACATGGAGGGTATGTGTTATTTGCTTGCCTCTTATTAATTTATCATTTGACTGCTGCATTTCTAAACAGTCTTAAGCTATTTATGCCATATGCAATTTAAGTATAAATTCAGCAGGAATGAAACAAAATTCTGATAGCTGTTCTGAAACCGCACAGACCCCCCCCCCCCGCCGCACACACAAGAGATAAGAACAGGAAAACGGATCAACTGCAAATTACTCGCTACCATTAAAACAAACTGAATTGATAGCATTCTAGTGCAGCATGACAGATAGCAGCAATGAGTTTCTTTATGGGGACTTGTTTACCAGGAAGTTGTTACTCTTTTCCTTCTTTTGCTCAGGGGGTTGTTAATTTCTTGAAGTCTGAGGCATGAGAGCACCTCCAAATTAACTACAGTAGGTTGGCAATAAAAGACCCCCCCTCTATATATATGCATGTTGCATTGGGTTTTATTTCCTGAAATTATGTTGCATCTTGTTTCGTTATTTAATTAAACATGGAAATTGCAAATGCACCTCTGCAATTATTTAATCTACTTGAAACTAGGTTTATGTCCAGGGAAGGTAGGGCAGTAGTAGTAATGTTTTCTGGAGCCCTGTGCTTCTCTTGGTCTGGTCAGTGAAGCCTGAAGCCAGTGCTAGGTCTCCTCTTTAAATCATGGGCAGCACAATACTGGAAGAGGCATTTCTTCAAGTAACAATTATCACATTTGCAGGATGCAAGGTGCTTCTGTTCTGAAAATGCTCCGAAATCCTTATTCGTTGTTTTGATGTGGCTGGTATGACTCGTTTCTGTTTTCCACCATTTTTAAAAGATTATTTTAAATTACCATTTCAGCATTTTATTTATGCTTTGGAAGTTCTCAGCTGGAGATGGCAGGAAGGTGTAGGACACATGCAGATGTGGCTGTCTTTTTTCAGATGCCTGGCTCACCCTGAGCTAGAAACAGAACTCATGCATGCTGTGGCACATGCACTGGTAAGCTTATGTCTGGAGTATTGCATTATAATGTATGGCTTGTGTTGGTTCCTGAGCTAGTCTCAACTGCCATCTTGCAATGACGTTGATCCCAGTTCAGATGCAATGGACCCCACAACCTGGAGCAACACAGCAATAAGGTCCGATTATTATGCCTCCCACCTTCTGCCATGGCAATTTTGTATGTTTCTGTTGTGAACAGCCCTGTGATCTTTGGATGAAGGGGAGTATACAATTTACAACAACAACAACAAGCCACCATGAATAGTAGAACTGTAGCTGTGACAGTAACCCCACAACTCCAAAAAGCTCCACAGAAATTCACCCTAAAAACACTGAATTTAGTTGATATTCAGCTACGTAGAGGTGCCAGAATTTTTTCATAAGCCAGGCTTGTAAGAGCCCACCTCAAAGGAAAGATCTTTCTTGGCTTGGATGAAAATATGAGCCAGATAGGAATTCCACGTGTCCCTGCCAGCCTCCATTACCAATATATATTTTCCCCTCCTTTTACTTACATATAATTAGTCTAGTGAAAATTATCCTTTCTTATGCCATATCTCTAGGGCTTCTGTGTCCTTTTTTTAAAGACATCACAGCCATTCTTTCTGATCTTATATAAATTTGGAGCTACCCATGCATTTTAAGGGCTTGGAAATGAACAAGTTGAAGATTCACAACACCCAATTTAACATTTCTCCCCTAATATCTGTCCCACATTTTTTTAAATGGTATTTTTCACAGGCAGATATGTAAGACTCTGTAATGAGGACTTCAGATTAATAGTTATACCTTTATACCTTTTACTATGATTCCACCCTCTGCCCCTTATTGCTGGGATATAAAAAAGCATTTAACCAGACAAGTACCAGCCAGATGCACTTTCAACACTCAAGGAAAACTGTCACAGACTAAATACACTATAGTATGCTGCAGATTTTTTTTTTTGATTTTTTTAAAATTCTAAACTTGATCTGTTCCTCCTTTAATCAGGATGTTATAGCAGCTTGTGAACACTGAAACAGCAACTGCTTATATAACATCCTTAGAATTAGAAATTTGCTGCTTATAGGGTATTTATGTTAAATAGTCTCTTCATGTCCAAAATGGAGGAGTGAAACTGGGTCACATAAGATGTATTAAAAACAGTGATTATGGGAATGTTTAAAATTTTATGCCCAAAACTGTGTTAAGTCATCGGAAATTGTAGTTTCCCATTGGTTTCTTTGTGTTGCCATTTTTAATGTGTGGTTTACGTCTGTTCATACTTCTGTGTAAACTCTGTTCTGATTGTTGAAAGTGAACAACCAAATAAATGAACAACCAAGGTATGAGACTGGAGGATGTGCAGGTGAACGAGCATTGGATAGTACATCTCATGTCACTATATACAGTAAATGTGTTGCTGGGACAGAAGGAAATACACTGGTGATACCTGGCCTCATTATGTGTTTCCTACCTCATTGTGTCTGCTGAGTGGCATTATGCTGCTACTTGCTTCAGGTTCAGCATTGTTTTTAAGTGAGGGCCGACCAATTGTTTCCACAGGCCAAAGTTTTGTGTGAGGGGATCATCTTCCAGGATGGTTTGCAGATAATTAATGATAGCATCATGGAGGTTTCAGCTGAGAACAGTAATTATTCAATTATGAAGTCCTGTTAAGACTCTCCTCCCTGAAAGAGAGGGGAGTGGTTGTGGGCGGGAGCCCGAGCACCGCCCCTAGCAGGGGGCGTTATCCCCCTGCCTCCAGCTCACCTGGCTGGCACTCACGCCCCCCCGATGGCCACCCAACCGGGTGCCGTGGAGGGGGCGTGTTCAGCAGCCTTTTGCTGCAGTGCCAGCCTCTCCCTGGCCTCATTCCTCATCATCGCCCATCGCAAGTCATCAGCTAGGAGAGTCATCACAGAGAAGAGCCATGAGGTTTGGAGTCGGGGGAGGGGTCTGGTTCCTTGCATGCCTTTTAACTTTAAGAGGCTTGCGTGCGCTCATTGCTTTACTGCTTTTAAAAACCCAGGCATCCAGGTTGGCCTTGCTGTGTCCTCTTTTCCGTGTAAAAACCTACATTTAACCTTCTATTTCCCCCCACTCCTGGTGCTTTTAATTTTGGCCAGGATGCTTGTATGTTTTCCCCTCTATTGCCCTTGCCTGTCCACCTGCATGGCTGGTCTGGGTGACTGAGAGGGTTTGCCTTACATTTAATTTGTTGGCCAGGGTGCTTATGTGTTTTCCCCCTCCATTGTCCTTGAGAGCCTGTATGGGACAGTTAAATATTTCTGCATTGCTGGGGTTGGACTAGATGATCCCCAGGGCTCCTCTCCAATTTTAAGTCGTGCGTGTGTGTGTGCTTGCAGCGTGTGTTTGTGCCTGCCGTTTATTGATTATTACTCTTCTAGCGTGGGTTTAATTTACCCTGCCATCCCTTCCATTGGTACCACTTAAATCGGGAGCCCACTGTAAAATTTAAAGGCTGCTGGGGCTTGGAATACATTGTGCACTTAAACTACACCCCTCTGGGTTTCTCTAAGCCACACCCCCCCCTCCGCTTGATGTTTGGGGGAAGAAATAAGGCAGGGCTTGGGGTGGACAATTCAGGGTTTATGATCAGAGAACCATTCCTCAGCACTGCATGTTTATACGTTTAGAACCTTTGAAGGTGTGCCTTTGCCTGGTTCTTGTCATTGGCTGCATTTGCCAGTACAGGCTCCCTAAAGAAAACTGCTTTTAAAGTTTCAAGTTTTATTACGGCAAAAGCCAGTGACACTAAACACCACAAGAACTGCTTTTAAACAACAACAACAAAAAAGGTTTCGGCTTATAGTACCTTACTAAAAAGTCCAGGTTAACTCACGGTTTATATTTCAAACTTTTTCCTTGCCCCGCATCGTCATTTTACTCCCTCCACCCCCTCCTCCCTCCAAACTCCCCCCCACGCTTTCCTTCTCCTCCCTCCACCCCTCCTCCCTCCCTCCACCCCCCACCCTTTCAGGAAAGAGATACATCACATTAACCTTAAGAAAAAAAAGATAAAAAGAAAGAAAAAAGGTGTCTTTGGATTTCCCTTTGCCTGAGTCATCACAGTTACCAGACAGGTTTTTTCAACTGCTGGGCAGGCTTGATTGCTCGGCATTGTCTTTTAAGCACCTGGAAGTTCAGCAGCTCTAGTTGCATTGTCAGTTTAACTAACCACAACCCTGAGATTAAGAGGCTCAGGCTGAGCTGTTCTCAGTAGCCTTAATGTGGCCTTCACAAACTTGCACCATAGTGCTCCTGAAAGCGAATTTATTATGTGGATTAAGGCTGCTTCATGGCGTGATGAAGGCCATTGAAGGCCTGGGTGAAATGTTTGTAAGGCTTCTTTGAACATACATCTAGTTGATGTTGGTAATACTCATGTATATCAGGTATGGAAGGAGACCACGGTGCACTTTGGGCATGCTCAGGGCCAGCCCAGGATGTTTTGCCACTTCAGGCAACACACAAAATGCAAAAAAAAAACCCAGCTGCTGCCACACCTGCATACTTCCTCTGCCAAATCTGCCATCTGAGGCAACTGCCTCACTTCCCCTCATGGGCACTGGGTTGCTGAAAAGGGTACACAAGCTAGATTTGGGTTGGGTTGTTAAGGAAATCTTGTTACGAGGCTAATTTGAGTGTACTGGCATGTTGTGGAGCCATATTAACACTCAGGGCAATGCCATTTAGCCGAATGTACAAATTGTCCCTGCGTGTTAACTGTCCTCATTTTTGTACTAACTGCGGGTGAGAGAAAGTTTGAAAACTTTGGATGCTAAGCAGACTTGTGGTATTGTCAAGGATTATGTTCCTGTTGGCCTTAACTCAACTACATGTTGAGTTTTAGTATGCAAAGGTTTAGCATCTATAGTTCTAACCTGAGATAATTTCTGAGCTATCCTTCATGGAGCATGGAGCCTTTCTGCTGGAGATTCATCCCTACTTCACAAACAGAAAAAGGAATGTGGCAGTATATTCTTGCAGGGGGGGAAATGAGGGTGAGGTGGCAATATGGAAAGGAGGGGAAATGAAATAATTGAAAGGCTGAGATGCAGAATAATTGTGTATATGGTATGCCACAGTGAAAAAGATATGATTTCCCCAGCTTCTCCTCCTTGAACCTTATATCTTGACAAGCTTCAGTGTACTATTCAAACATAGTTAGCTATTGTTTCAGGTGGCTGAAGTCTTTGGAACAGGAAAGAAAGGAGGATTATGTAAAATAATTTATAAAGCATAATTCGGACAGTGCCCTTTGGCTCTTCCAGAAGTCAGTAATTTTATTCTCTGGAACTAGAAATCACTTAAAAGCACAATGCGAAGAAAATAACAAGGGTGTGCTAAGAATATTGAACTATAACCTCAACATTAGCTAGTTAGATATTTAGACCTAATATAGAGAAGAGTTGAAATAAGTATAAGCTGAGGCTTCCTTTCCCCTTTCTCTGCATACTTTATTTCCAGGATACCTTAAGAACTGCCTGAGCCCTTATATCCCATCTCAATCCCTGTGATCATCCACAAGAGCGCTATTAGCTATAGATGTGTTGCTGGTCCCATGCTGTGGATGAAAGCTTCAGCTGGAACCCTTGCTTCTGACTTTCAGGCATCTCTTGAAGACTTTGTTATGTTGACAGGCTTTTGCAGCTCTTTAATTATTTTTATTAGCCAAATGATTGTCCGCATTGTTTAAATGGAGTTTCATGTTTTATTGTTGTGCACCACCCAGATATTTTATGATAGGGCAGTACAGAAATGCTTGTATGAAAATAAATAACATGAGGAAAGTGCTGTTTCGCTATACAGCCGTACCTTGGAAGTCAAACGGAATCCATTCTGGAAGCCCGTTCGACTTCCAAAACGTTCAGAAACCAAAGTGTAGGCAGCTTCTTATTGGCTGCAGGAAGTGCCTGCAGCCAATCGGAAACTGCATAAACCCCATCAGATGTTTGGGTTCCAAAGAATGTTCGCAAACCGGAACATTCACTTCTGCGTTTGTGGTGTTTGGGAGCCGAAAAGTCTGAGTACCAATGCATCCAGGATCTAAGGTACGACTCTACTCCTTCTTGGGGATTTTCCACTGGCATCTAGTTGACTACCAAGGACAGAATGCAGGACTAGAGGGGCCTTGGCCTGATCTAGCCGAGCTCTTCTTAATTTTGTAATTATAGCATGAGAGAGAGAATGAATATATGCTTTACTATTCCCCCCCATACATTTTGTCTCTGTGCTTTCTTTTTATTCTATGTTACTGAAACTTAATTTGCAGCCATTTTCTCAGAACTTAGTATTGCTTGTCAGTTACGAATGCTTATGCGTTTAAAACTGTTCTGCAGATGTACAACAACTTGTAGCCTATGCTTATCAGCCTTTTCAAGCATAGCATACCAGCTTAAACTTGAAAATTGCATTTTTTAAAATTACTTACCAGATTTCTTTCTCTTCCCCCTTCCTTGCATTTTCTACTCCATACTGTAATTGCATTTCAAGCATATTATGTGGCTGTTTTGTTGAACTTTGGGAATTATATTCATAATGTTGGGAACACCCCCTCCGCTCAATTCAGGAGTGAGTCAGCAATTACAAGCGTCTTTGGAGACTACTTGAAATAATAATCAGGTTCCCCCCACCTTCGAATTGTGCATGTGTGCAGAATCTCATTTTACATTGTAAGCTACAAATGAACTTTTTTGGGAAATGATGCTCACATCTGTATTCCAAAAGCAAAAGATGTAAAATCTTCAGCCACATCACTAGAAATCGTCGCATGGGTTGTTGTTGTTTTGTTTACAGCATTTATATTCTACCCAGTAACAGTGTTCTCTGATGGCTTACAGCAACAGAACATTAAAAACAATAACAATCGTGAAACACACGAAATTGTAGCACATGAGCAGGAAACAGTGTAGAAAAAAATGCACTGCTTCTGTAAAAATATTCATAAGACGCTTGAAATTCAACAGATTCAAAAGTTCACAATGTAGAAGTTGGGGAGAATAAAAAGGTCTTCATCTGATAACAAAAAGACCACAAAGAAGGTGCTACAAGGTGATCCTTTATGGGCAGGGCATTCCATAACTGAACACTTCCTCTGGTTAGCCACGTGGGGCACCTCACGTAGTGGTGGAATCCAGATTGTCATTCACAAACCCGCAGACGTCACTACAACTTCATTAAGCCTCCCATGCACCTTCTATTTCTCTGTATGGTGAGAAGTTGCCAGAAGCAGTACTTAAAGGGGAAAGAGACCTGAGTGAGATGTGCTTCTAGCAACTGAGTAGTGTTAAGGCTGAGCAGCTGCATGAGTGAGATCCCTTAGCAAAGCCTACAGGTGTCTAATTTGAGTTGTTTATGAAAGATCCAGGAGTAAAACTGAGGGAGAATGGTCGATCACATTAAATACATTATGATAGTACATCCTTTACAGATTAAGCCTAAATTCAATTGGTGGAAGAGGGTTAGACCCAGCAGCGGCACTCTGCTGATGATAAGGCTTCCATCAGCAGAACAGGAAGCAAAGCAATTTTTGGCAAGATCCCCCATCAGAACCCCCCCCCCACTTGAGCATATTTAGAATTGTGATGGGCTGCAGGGGGGGAATCATTTAAAATTGCTTCTCTCTCCATTCTGCTGATGGAAGTCTGGCCATCAGCTGCATCACACCATTGGATATAATCCTGAATTTGTCTGGTCTGTCAAAGACAGAGACAAAACACTGTTCCAAAATTGTGTTCTTTTTATGTTGCTTGCCAAGGAGATGGGGATTAGGGATAGAGTAGTGAGAAAGATCGTATACACAAGGGAGGAAGTATTTACCATTTCTTGAGTCCATAGCAGTAACAAATGAGTAAAGGTTAGGAAATTGTTTCCTTCCTCATCTCAGACCACTCATTGGTTCAAAATGATGTGTCAATGAGAGGGTGTTAACTGAGAATTAATTGTTGCAGGGGTGAGGTCCTCTCGTGTGGAGGGAGACTGAGGTTGTTTTTTTTTATGGATTCCAATAGGATTGACATTCAGTGCCCAGATCCAGTTAAGAATCTTCATTCTTCTATCACATCCTTACAGCTCTGATTTTGAAACAGCTCTTTTGGCTTTTTCACTACTGCAGTGTTGCTTGATTTATTGTGGCACGCTTTTCAGCCACTGTTTTGTTCGTCTGTAGTCGCTAGTAGGATTTGCAAATTGATGTGATTCAAGCTCAAAATTAGAAAATTAAATATTTAGTATCAATAAACATACTACCCTAAAATGCATGCACTTTTTAAATACCATATTTTTTGCTCTATAAGACTCACTTTTTCCCTCCTAGAAAGTAAGGGGAAATGTGTGTGCGTCTTATGGGGCAAATGCAGGCTGCGCAGCTATCCCAGAAGCCAGAACAGCAAGAGGGATTGCTGCTTTCACTGCACAGCGATCCCTCTTGCTGTTCTGGCTTCTGAGATTCAGAATATTTTTTTTCTTGTTTTCCTCCTCCAAAAACTAGGTGCATCTTGTGGTCTGGTGCGTCTTATAGAGCGAAAAATACGTTGTTGTTGTTTTTTGTTTTGTTTTTTACATTGCTGTCAAATTGGACGGAAGCAGTAAGACCTAATTTCCTTGCATTCCCTATGTGTTCTGCATTGGTAGCTGCTCCGAACCCTCACTTGGTGACTGCAGATGGTGTTGTATAGCGTCTAGACACATAGTGAAAGGATTTTGAGCATCCTGTTGTAACCTACCTACCAGTAGGGACACCATTTAAGCTTTAGGGGCAAGGAAAAATATTTTGATGAGCTTTTGAATATAAGCGGGATCTTGGAACAGTCCACTATTCTACCAGCTTATGGTTGCCTGTGCCCTTTTGTTACCCATAAACTCTTCACCGTTGTTTTGTTCATTCTTTTTTTTTTTTTTTATAATATTTTTATTGAACAATTTTTTATATAACAGAAACAAAACATACATGAACAAACATTCAACAATAATAAAACATAAAACAAGTACCATTTCATAACCCAATTTCTAAACCTTACTTCCTCGACCTCCTCTTACTTCCCGTTTCTGTATTCCAAAATCTTACAGTTATTCAGCGAAATCTTGCCTTATTTTATTATAAATTTATGCTAATCACCCTTATTCTCTTTGTCATAACCATTACTGATAGTAACCACTTGTTTTAATCCAACATCATTCTAACTGTCTCCAATTTTATAATATTTCTTTAAATAGTCCTTGAACTTTTTCCATTCTTCTTCCGCCGCTTCTCTTCCCTGGTCTCGGATTCTGCTCGTCATCTCTGCCAAGTTGTTTTGTTCATTCTTTTGGGTTGCAGAAAGTTGAAGTCAAGTTATCTCCTCCTTCAAATTACTGGAAGCAAAAATATATGCCACTATAGAATCAAGACCCAGCATTTGCGGGTGTTTGTGTTACGGAACATTCCAACAATCTGCTTTCCTTCTCCTTCTTTGCTGGCATGGGCCCCTGTTTTGCAAATTCATCTGTGCCTTATTTGCAGCAGTACGAAAGGATTTTTGATGCAGATCACTAAGCTAAAGTTGATTAGCGACTGCAAGTTGCTGTAATGTGAGGCTTAGCTGTCTTGTTGTGCACTTACCGTCTCATTATGGCTCAGCTATGGTGCAAATTACTAACATTGATCTGTGACAGAATATGGTCAAAGCCTTCCCCATACCAAGCAACCCCTTAGAAATTTGGCATGGAATAACAGCATGGAAGTCCTGCTATGGGAAGATGATGTTGGTCATTCGAGTTGATGGTAGCTAAAAAGTGATTTTGAAGTCCAGGTTTTAAAGCTGTAGTACCCACAATCTCCTTCAAATCCCATCAATCGCAACCAAGAAAGATGAGAGCTCAGCAACATCTGGAGGGGGACCACACTGAGTACTTGCTCTACTTAGTGTATTGTTTCCAAAGCTATTTGCCAATTGAAGGTAATTCTTCCTGCGTCTGGCAAGCACAGTTGTGGTATGTGAAAGCATATAGCATGGTATAATTGGTAGTCTTTAAGGTATTTCAGGATTCTCTGGTGTTTTAGCTATGATAAAGGTACACAGCTACCCATGCAAAATTTGTTTCCCAGGCTGTGTGTCTGTTGTATGTTTAGTTGTGTAATGGTTAGTGCAAATAGTCTTATAACAGGTCAACCCTTTTCACAGCCCTCTCCTATATTTCTGCAACAGGAGCTCTCTGAGAAGTATGTTTCACTTCTTGTCAGTGCTTCCCTAAAGGTATCACGAGAGAGTCTGTCCCTTTGTCAGCATTCACAGGAGATTCAAGATGGCAGCTATAACCCATTACTCTAATTGTTGCCCTGTAAATTTTTATATGGTTCCAATTGCAAAACACAGAGCAATGGGCTGTCACTGCCATTTGGGATTCCTGGCGAGCTGAAATATGGATACTGGCAGCATAAAACTGGTAATGGCAAAAGGGAAATTGTGTGAGAGAAAGCAGCCACCCATTGGTCCAAAAAGTTTTGGAAGTTCTCGTGGGTGCCATAAGAAGTATATATCATCAAATATACATGATACCATCACAATGTTAGCTATCACCCCTTAAGATATTCATAAAAAATGTAAAAGCTCTGGATTTTCTAATACATTTTATTAAATGTATAATTAATCTGTGGAACTTGCTGGTGTAGGATATTAATTATTGAAGTAAACAGTATAGCACGTTATAGAAATTAGATATTTTATATGAATAAAGGGGGGATATCTTATACTTTTTTTGAGGGGAAACAAAAATGGAAAGGTAGTTTGTCTTCATATACACATACATGCATCATTTGATTTGTATGCTGCCTTTCCATAGTTAAAACCATGCTCATTAATGGTTACTAATTTAGTCACTGAAGAAACGATATTTCAGACGTTTGTCTCACTGTATCACAATCCCTGCAAGTTGTGCAATCCATGTGCAAATATTCTCAGGGTAAGGGCCTATATGACCCCCCTCGGTGTACAGCTCCTGCTGGAAAACAGCATGAATTGAATTCCAGGTGTGACTGCCACAGGTGCAGTCTGCACAGATTAGCTTTTAGCAAAGCATCTCAGTTGCTCATCGTAGGCCAATGTGCACAGAGCTCAGCATGCAAAGAAAATAGCCGCACAACCCCCGAAGGATGCACAGCTAAGGCAGGAGCGCTCTTCAGGCTGAATATTTTCTAGCAGCCACTGTACACTACTGTAAGGTTGCTGCTGCTATTATTTATTACTCTCCCTTCTCCCTAAGGTCAAAGGGCAGTTTACAGTGGGGCAAATAACAATAATACAATATACAAAACCAGTCACAAAGACAATGGCTCTGATGTATTAATTAAATATCGTAATTATTAATTAAATATCTGTGCCATGCATTTTAGGTGGGTAAAATTCCAACAAGAAGCGGGTATGGGTCATGAGGCTTCCAGGCACCGGTGCTGGAGAAGTACAGGCCAATATGCTGCCAACTTGTACATCACCTTGAGATGCATGTATGGGAGGCAATAAATCAATAAGTAATCTGTGATGAATTCTTAAGCGAGATATAGTTCAGACAATGTGACGCTTTTTAGCTATCTGGAATAAATACATTATTAATTTTATTATGGGGCCATCATGCCTTTTAGAACTTTAGAAATGCAGAAATGCCTAGATAATCACTGAGGCCCCTGGAATAAAATGTTGATTTGGACACTAATACTTTTTCCCCCAAACTCTTTTAAGGCAATGACAAAAAAACAAACTCAGTGATACTTCTTGTTGACGATCAGCACAAATAAACATTTCTCCAGCCCTATAGGCAATTTCTCATATGAAACCAAAATATTTGTTTATCTGTAAACTGTAGAACAGCCAATTGTTTAAGCATAGGTGAACGCAAAGGGTTTAAATACAGATAAAAATAGTTTTGTTAATTAGGGTATTATAACTGCTACACACACACACACTTTCTAAAGCTTTCTAAAAAGAAAACTTTTGTCCTATCATAGTATAAGGAACAAGGCACTCATAGTGCTAATTCCATAGTTTCTGGCATTGTTTTTTCAGGCCATTTCAAAGTGTCCACAGTGTTATCAATCATGTTTGCTAGGCCACCCAGGACATGGAACAGCTCCAGCCAGGCCATGTGTGCTTCACAGAAGCATCTGGTAGGATGAACACGAGAGATGGATAGCTGAACTCATGACTGCCTCTTGTTGAAAATCTAAAATACAGGATTGACACAGGGAGTTCACTTCTCCGGTGACATATCCCATCAATATTATATGCAGTGGCAAGAAGTAGGGGCTTGTGGAAGCCAGTTAGGGAAGCCTGTGCTAATTAGAGGATCCCGTTCTTCGTCCTTATGAAGGAAACTAGATTGGTCAACTTGGTTCAGCAGAGAAACAAATGTCCTGGCACTTACATAGAGAGAACCTAGAAGCAGGGAAACAGACATATGCAAACACTTTACGAAAGGGCTCGGTGAGGGGGGAAATAGTGACAGGCCTCTCTCACTGTGCACGACAGACACAGAATATCCATTAAACAGATGAGCTTTGCTGACTTCCAAAAATTGAGTTTAGGCTTTTTCAAGCCAAAGCGACTGATAGTTTTGGCTCCGCTCTTGAGAGTTTACCAGAATGAGATGGCATTAGTGAGACTATTCAGATTATACATAATGTAATATAAATATATGAACATCAGGCCATTGGCCCATCAAGGCCATCATCTTTTTCTCACAGATACCTGTGGAAAGCGTGCAAGTAGGTCATGAGTGCAATAGCACTCTGCCCACCTGTGATTCCCAGCAGTAGAGGTACAACATAGCCATCCATGACTCTGTCCACTCCTCTTTCAAAGCCATCCAAGTTGGTGGCCGTCACTGCCTCCTGTGGCAGTGAGTTCCATTGTCCAATTAACAAGTGCAGAAGCACTTTCTTTGTCTGTCCTAAATCTTCCAGCATTCATTGGATGCCCATGATTTGTACTATTATGTGAGAGGAAGAGAAACGTTTTTCTCTAACCACTTTTTCTACATTGTGTATAATTTTATAAACTTCTATCATGTCACCTGTTATGTTCCTCTTCTCGAAAATTGGGTAGTGGAAAAAGGCAAGCTTTTTATCCCTGAGCTGTGACACGCTTGTTTGGTGGAGAGGGAAATTGCAACTGCATCTGGCGGTTGTTGGCTTCAGTTTTATTTATTTGACAATGGCCGAAGAACACTACATTAGCCAATTATGGTATCAAGTACTCGTTTTAAACATAGCCACTAATTTTCACTTACATATTCTAAGAGAATCCCAACCATGGAATACAGATGTGTTTGGTGTCAATTCTAGCTTGTCCGTAATTGAAATAAACACCAGTTACAAGTAGTACTGATAAAATTACAGTAGCAGTAATCAAAATATTTCTCAAGAACTGCCCACAGCATAAGGAAGGCATCTCTGTAGCATTAATAAGACCTAATTTAGGCAGCAATCTGATACCTACTTACCCAGGAGCAAGCCCCATTGAACACAAAAGGACTTCTTAGGCATGAATGCTATTAGAGTTCTGTTATCGAGAAATGTATGTTTTTTTAATTGCTCTGAGTGGCTTTGTCATGAAACAGCAACTTACATTTCACAAAGGATCTGTTGAGCAGAGTATCAGCTTTGCCCAATGTCAGTGCAGTTTTGGTGATGAGCTGTCTGAGCTGCTTCATTCCTATACATTTGCAAATCAAAACAGCCAGGTTGGCAGATGAACCTAATTAGGTTATGAATAGACCACGGGTTAAGAATGTTTCCTGCAAAAGCTGGACTGGCTTCTTGACTCTGCTTCAAGCCCTTGGTAGAATGAGCAGGCACATTTAAAATGCCGGAAAATCTCTCATTTTATTGATTTTAGTAAAGGCATTTTCAGATGAGTACAGTGTATTATACAATTGCCCCTTGCAGCCTCTATAGCTTCTAATGTGTCAGCTGAAAACTACTCATTAGTAAAACAGAGAAATTAGGAGTCTCATTTTATCATTGTACAGAATATTCTGCTCTGACTTCCAGGAGGGAACCTACTTGTAAACAGCAAAACATATGCATGATCACCTTTTCAGCTGTAGAAATACATTTCCTAGCTTGGTTTGGGACGGGGGGGGGGGGCCAGAACATTATCACAAAATATTTTTAAGATTCTATCCCTAACAGTTCCCTTCACAATAAAGACAGAGGAAAAAGAAAAAGGCTTAACACAAACTGAATCCAAAACAAAGATCACAAAGTACTGAAACAGAAGCAGGTTCATAACATAGTAAACAATTTTGTTTTGTTTTGTTTTGTTTACAAATTTTGTTCCATTAGGCCCTGGTTTGTATTTAAAGGGAACGGATAAAAGCAACACATCTAATAAGTGTAAAGAAAACCTATAGGATAACCTAAAACTATAGTTGATTTGCAGAAAAGGATAACACAAATTTCTTTAGCATTTTTTAACCTGTGAGAAAATCACAGAACTGTTGAGTTGGAAGGCACCCCAAAGGTCATTTAGTCCAACCCCTGCAATGCAGAAATCACAGATATATTCTTTCTGAGTTCCTTGTAATTTGAAAATTTGATGAGCACTCCCTCCATTCCTTCATCTAAGTCATTTAAAAAGATGCTGAACAACACTATGCCCAGGACAGAACCCTGTGGCACCCCAAGGTCACTTTTTCCAAACATGACGAACAACTGTTGGTGAGCAATCTCTGAGTTTGGTCGGGCAACCAGCTACAAATCTACTTACCAGTAACATTGTCTAGCCCACATTTTAGCAACTTCTCCACAAGAATATAATAGAAGACTTCACTGAATGCCTTACTGAAATCAAGATATGTTACATCCATGGCATTCCCCTGATCCACTAAACTTGTAATTCTATCAGAAAAAGAAATAAGGCTATTCTGACATGACATGACTGATAAAGCCTGCAAGGAATTTTCTCTGCTTCATTTCAGGTTCTTTTTTGGAGTTCGGCTGTGTACACTATCAGTTTAAAATGCAGCTAGGTCATTCTTTTTCTCAATTCAGATTGAAACTAGTTGGGGCAAAATGCATCACAAGAAATAAAAGGATAGACATGGATTGTTGCTAATATCCTGTGTACACTGCTTCCCAAACCAGGGGTGAGAAGGCACTGAATGCAGAGTAAATGGGACTGTATACACAGCCTTCCTTTTCTCTTTATCCACTCTGGTAGCTGATTTCTGAGAACATGAGGTTACAATGGCAAGCTAACCAAACTTTAGCCATAATGATCATAGAAGGTCCATAACTAACATTACTTTTAGATGTTCTGGTGAGACATCTATGGTTTCTTTTAATAGGATGATCAGCTGTGCGTGATAATCTCTCACCTGCTTTATAGTTTTATTCCTAATAGCACAACAGTAATATTTTCCTGTCTTAAAAAAACAGTAATGATATTCTGCTGAATGAAATTTATAAACAGAATAGACAAAACTCTGTGCTGGGAAAGCCTTCCAGATGTTGTTGGTCTGTGATTCTCATTTGCATGTCCAGACTCCGCAGCCACCCCCTCATTGGATAATAACTCACACAAGGACACAGATATTAGGTTTATGTTATTGGGCAAATTTGGCCACAACTTTATTGAATTACAGAATGTGAGCGGTATTGGCTTAGGCACTGTTTGGACCTGACTATATCTGACTCCTGCCCGCTGCGCAGGAAGTCCGGTAAGGGTAAACACCGGTAGGGGGAGCCCTGTCGATGCAAACCAACTCAAGCTCCCCCTGGTGTTCCTGTCAGGGTCGTGTCAAAGCCCTAGCCCCTGACCGGGCTTCGGACAAGATCAACATCCCCGGATTCCTTTAACGGAATACCCTTAAGCATGGAGGGGCAGGTGATGGCCACACCTCCCCTCCCCCCCACAAGCTCAAACAATGCCTAACCGCCACAAGAGCCCAAAGGCTCGCCGCCAAACACCCTCACATCTGTAACCAATGCCTCAAGCCATCTGCGATATCGGCCAGCCATATATCATTCCCCCAATCGGAAAGGTGTGTGCCATCGTCACAAAATAGGGCCAGCCATCCAATCCAACCACTTTCTGTGAAATGGAACGATTCAGACGTTTCCAGGCACGGTCTGTAGCGGCTGGGGAATTGCTGCTACGCCAAACACGTCTCTCCAATAGCAGCGACCAAAAGACAGCCAACATGACCAATACTCAGGGATGCTGAGAGTTGCAACCAGCATCATTCGGAGGGCCACAGGTTTCCCACCTCTGTTCTAAATCCAAAAACATGTGCTATTCTGAAAAATGCATTGTTTTAAAATGAATTCCAGTGCATGAGAGCTGGCAGTGATCAGCAGGTATTTATTCAGTGTGACAGCTTCTCACTACTTTCTTTGAGGAAGACATGTGAGAGGGGCATCCAGCAGCGCTTGGAGATGAAGGGTAACTTCCCACTGGGCTCTGGTACTGAGATTTGTCTTTTTCAATTACAACACAGTTTTTTCTTGAAAATTTCTTTTTTCTTTCTTTTTTTAGAGAATGCTGGCCATTTCTTAGTTATTTCATGAAGGACTTAGGTTCAAAGCACCGTGGTGTTTTCATAAACTGTTCATATCAACATTTTTCTGTTTTGTTCCATGCACTGGATTGTATCAGTAGAAGCATCTTATACAAAATATGGTGAGACCTTTGCCAGATTTCAAATGACAGCCTATTGGGGGTGGTTTGAGGGTCAAACTATAGATGAGATGCTAATCACACAATTAACAATTGCTTGATCGACTTTTTAAAAAAGTAAATTGCAAGCATGATCCTAATCCAGATCAGGAACCTAATGTGGGGATAGAAGGCTTTAATCCATTGAAACACCCCCCACCCCCCGCTGCGGCCTTGATCATCCCTCCCCTACCTGCAAAGCTCCTTTCGAAGGAAATTCTGGTTGGTAATGTAGCGAGGAAGGGTTAAAAATCTCCCTCCCCCAAAATAAATACGAACTCCCTAACTCTCTTCTTTGGTCCCATTCTGAATGTAGGTCCTCACACCTGCAATTTACTTTTAAAATACCAACCACATGATTGCTGATTGCTGGCATCTCAACTACTGTGGTACCTCAGGTTACATACGCTTCAGGTTACAGACTCTGCTAATCGAGAAATAGTACCTCGGGTTAAGAACTTTGCTTCAGGATGAGAACAGAAATCGCGCAGCAGTGGTGTGGCGGCAGCGGGAGGCCCCATTAGCTAAAGTGGTGCTTCTGGTTAAGAGCAGTTTCAGGTTAAGAACGGACCTCTGGAACGAATTAAGTGCGTAACCAGAGGTACCACTGTTGGCTGTTAGACTGGAAATCCTCACATTGCCATGACTGGACATGACTTTGGTTCTTTGCCATCCCGTCACGTCCATCTAGCGGTCTTTTCTGGGTATGGGAGCTTCTGTGCCTCACCAGAGCTGGCTGCCCCCACAAATGTCTTCTGCATTCATTTCATTTGATACAAGTATGCATGGAACATCCACCCCCCTTTATTATGCATGTAGAGCTAGTCCTTCCATCGGCATTAAAGGGAACCTCATGAATACAATATATGTTTCCAGGGAGCATATATGAGCACACCTTTGGATCTCTGATTAAGGAGCATGATTCATTTAGAGGACCTGTGCTGATGAAACTAGAAGTCATTGTTTATAATATTAATCCATAACACGTGGCTTGACCAAGTTATCTAAAGTGAGGCAACAGCAAACACAAGCAGAAAAAGCAGTTTCAAGACCAGGCAGACATGCCAAGCCTTAATATCTCTTTTGTGCTTCTGACTCTGTTTTCCTTTCTTCTTTTGCCTAAAATTCTCTCTTAAAAGCCTCCCAATATGCTAGAGCACCTAACCTCAGTTTCAAACTGCAGAGAAATCTGTTATGGCCTCCCCTGTTTGGTTTCCTTTAAAGAAAGACCTTTTATAAAGAAACTGGGGGGGGGGGTTAGGGAAGGAAACCTACTATACAGGTATTTTAAGTCATGAAACTGGTTAAGAGGAAGAGAGCACATAAGCCAGGTGATTAGAATAAAAAGAAAAAGCCATGTGGGTATTTTTTTGTTTCTAAACAAATGTAGGGAGCATTTTTTTTTAAGAACCCTCTTAATGCAGGCTCTCCCCTTGCAGGATAAAATGGAATTAAAATATTGTCAATAAATTGTGTGTGAGAGAGAGACTGTATCAGCCTGTGCATTGATAGTCTGTGCATGCAGGATAAGAGCATTGACTGCCTGCTAATCTATTCCCAGATGGAGGTGGATGCAGACGAGAAGCGCCATCGCACACGGTCCAAAGGTGTTCGAGGTACGTCTCTTGCTTCAGTAAATCACTCAAGGCCCCTGCTCAGGGTGACCTTCATCCTCCAGAATCTCTTTGCATGATTCATTCTGACCCTTGCTTTTTTACACAGCCTTTTTTGGCAATTTTCAGCAGGAGAAGGGGGTACTTGTGATAGATGATAAATTTTTATATATTTTCCATCTCTCTGCAGTTCCCGTGGAACCAGCCATACAAGAGCTGTTCAGGTTAGTGCGCCGAGTGTAAAATGTATCCCCATTAGCAATTTAGAAAATTCATGCCTTTTAATGGTTATAATGCACTTTCAAGTTCATTGGTGGTTTGCTCATGCCCTGCTGCACTGATGAAATTAATTCCCCTGGGATTTGCTAATAAAAAGCATCCCCACCCACCCTTTTTCCTTCAGTTATTTGATTTCTCTCTTTCTGTCTTTGTTGCCCTCCATCTCTGTAATACCTGCCACCTGCTTTCAATATAATCTCTGTGCAGCACACTAACACCTATATAATTAATTCCTTCCTTTTTACAGCTGCCCTACTCCTGGCTGTGATGGCAGTGGTCATGTTAGTGGCAAATATGCAAGACACAGAAGGTAATGTGTGTGTGTGTGTGTGTACGCAAATAATGAAGCGATTTAGTAGGCAAGTTACCTGACATGATTTCTGCTGATGACCTAGGCACAATCACTGGGGGTCTAATAGTGTACAGAATAATTCTTTTATTATTATTTGTGTTCCATTCTTTGCTTCTAATTGCAGTCTTGCTTACCCAATCATTAACTTTTCTGTATGCAAAACTGCGCTGTAAAATGAAAATCTAACAAAAGGAAACAAGCACTGAGATATTGAGGTGTTCCTTCCTCACTTTCTATTCAAACTTACGTCCCATTAGGTATATTAGTTACGGAGAGAAGTAAATCCCCAAATACAGAATGTGTAAATGCTGTTTTAGTGAAGACACTTTTTCATGAATACACATTTTCTGCTTATATTTTGTCAGGCAACGTATGCAGTTTTGTGGTTCATGCGAGGCAAATTAAAATGAGACCTTATTTACATTTATCCCCACCCCCACCTCCCCACCCTCACCCCTGGCTATTGTGATTTCCATAATTTAATATAGTTCATAACTGGAATAAGAACTTAGATTTTTGAGCACAGGGAGTTCAATGACGGGGATAGATTCAAAGGGACAATTCTAGGACAGATTAGTGATAATGAGTCTTTGAGATCCAGATGGTTATATTATTGCCATTAATACAGTAGCTAGGCCTTGTAGACTTTGATGAATGATAAAATTTCCAGTAACAACATGTTAGTTTAGTGTTGTTAATCCTTCGTTTCCATTGTTTGGACCTAATTCAATGGCCTTTACTTCAGATTGGTCTTTATGTTTCTGTGTTTAAAGTACAAGTTCGTTGACATGTGGTTTCAAGGGATTCATATACATCTGCTGCTCATCCGTTCCATACATCCAGCAGAGCATAACACAGAGGAGATCTGAGCCAAGCCATAGACTAATATGAAAAGGGAAATAGGAACAGTGAGTTGTATTCAGCACGGTGCTAAATAGCACTTCGCACAAGCCCAAAAAGTTCTGCTTGCTCAGTAGGACTTCAGCCATGTCTCCTTCCCCTATATGCCTCCTAAATAGGTTCTGGGGATTTCTCCAACTGTCCAGAGCAGATTTGGGGGTGGCAGGGGGCATGTGTAATGGGAAAAGGGGTTGAGCAAGTGGAAGTTATTGTGTTCATACATGTATTTAGTTGAATACCACTCATAGGAAGCTGCCTTATATTGAATCAGGCTATTGGTCTATTGAACTCAACACTGCCTACTGGCAGTGGCTTTCTAGGGCATAGCTGTCAACTTTTCCCTTTTCTTGCGAGGAATCCTATTCAGAATAAGGGAATTTCCCTTTTAAAAAAGGAAAAAGTTGACAGCTATGTTCCAGGGTTTCAAACAGAAGTCTGTACCTGAAGATGTTGGGGATTGAAGTTTCCTCTACAGATGTTTTAACACTAAACTGTGGACTGCCCATCCATAGTAGTTCCACCCTAAAGTCACAAGAAAAAGTACTTAGTTGATTGGTTTTCAAAGATGTCCACTTTGGCCTCGGTGCTTTCTTTCCTGAGTGTCAAACTCAGGCCACTGGAAGCCGCCATCACAATTCCCCCAAATATAATGGGGGACAATTGGACAGATGTGCACAGCCTAGTATAAGGCTTTGTGGATTTCACTACTTAGAAATTCTATTAGGTGGTATATAAATACCTGAACTAAATAATAATAACGACGGACTTAAATATTGTATCCAAAGTGTTGTTTTGTTCTTTAGTTTATCAGCCATTTATTTTCTTCACAGTATAATATCCCAGTCCTAAGACAGCAGTTTCAGAATTAGGGCCCTGATGTGTGCTAGGGTTTGCTTTTAACGTGAACTAATGAGAGATTCCACCAGACCAATGGAATCTTTGCCAGTGGTGCAAGGAATCTATCTAATCCACGCTTGGACACTTTTAGCAGCAAGAGCAGTGGCATTGGTATACTGTATCTGATTCCCCATGTGGCACAGATTTGTGTTGGGAAAAATTGTGGGTGAATAAATGCGTGGGGCTCAAGCCTGCAGCATACGACTTATTTATTGGTCCTAGAATTTGATTGATGATTCCCAATGGCAATGGGTTTTTAAGGGCAAATAACAGTTTTGCTGCTCAGACTTAAGATATCTCCATAGGTGTTGTTCTTAAAATGTGATCTGTAGACTACCAGGTGGTCTCCAGAGGCAAATTTGCAGAGGTGTGTGTGTGTGTGTGTGTGTGTGTAAGTGTGTGTGCAAAATGGGGAGAAAACGTTGGCTGCACTGTCATTCTTAAAACCCAGCCATCCTTCCGGAAGGTGAGCAGAACAGACCGGAAGTGATGAGAGGAGAAGAAATAAAGCCACGGCTTGCTGCAAGACAGAGGAAGGTCCCAAGTAGAGAAAAGAAATTGAGAAGGCACTTGAAAGGAGTGAACAGCTCATTAATATATTAGAATTATATATTAGCATCTGTATCAAACAAACACCCAAAACATGATGAATTCTTTTTTTCTGAATGCAGATAGAGAAGAATCAGCAATAGTTTTACATGTCACATTTTAAAATATATATCAGTCTAATCTACAGGGTTATTTCAAAGAGTTGAATAACTGACTTTATTAGCTTGCCAAAGGAAAATATGATTCTTTTGAGTTTTGATTTCAAGTTGCACCTTTTCTTCATTTTTTCATAATGCAAAATGCACTCCTTTCTCTCTAGCAAACTCCAGGATCAATCCAGCATTTGAATTATATTAATATTAGGCTCGTATTAAGAATTGCATAATTAACAAATTAAGTTCAGTTTTATGCTTTAATTGAATTTAGATATAGTTTTCAAATATTTTAACTAATATATGTTTATGATACAGGGGAGGGGAGGAATTAGAGGGTATAAATGTTCATGTGTTTAAGGATCCATGGTTGAAATTAGTTTCACTTTCAGATGTATTTTTTATTATTTTGCTTTCTTGACATGATCCTGCTATGTCAATACATGAACAGACTGGATTTTGAAGCTGTTAATTAAATGAAAATTTGAGGACATTTCACAAGACAATTTGGAAAAGTATCAAAAAAAATTTCTGGCTGTTAGTGAATTCTTAACACCCTAATTATCAGTTATGTCCATGGAACAGACCTCTTATTAATAGGACTGGAAAGGAAGCTTTCAGTTGACACTCGCTATATAATTTTTTAAAAGAGTTTCCCCACCCCCTCCACATTGCAAATACGTCTTTGTTTTGAATAGCATTGTTCGTTTGTGGAGGCAGGAAATGGTGTAATTTCTGATGAATGGAAACAATATTGCAGTTTTGCATTCGAAAGCATTTGTACCCAGATTTTCAGTTTGCTCCACTTCTATTTTCCTGTGAAGGGACACCTCTTTATTACAAATGCCATTTGCTTACACTGTGCTCACGACTTTCAACTGGAAGGCAGTATTTGAACAGGTAGGTGGTTTTTGGTTCATCCAGCAGACTCCCAGTAATTATTAATTTTAGTATCTGCAGTATAGCTGGCTGAATTTCTTCAGTCCAAGATCAGCGTTAAAATAAAGACACTCACAGACATAGGGCAGATTGCTGCTATTGTGTCTGAATATGTAATGCTTTAATATTGGTGCGTTGACCATATTAAATTGAACTGAACATTACTGCTGCTTCTGAAACAGTTCCTTCTGTTCATGCCCATTTCAATTCCTTCAGTTCTCCAACCTTTACCCCAGTACCCAAAATACTGTGTGTCTGCATCCTCCAGCACATCTCATTGGATCGGGGCTTTGTAAATTGCTGTGTCCTTTTGTCAGCAGCTCCTCTTCCTCAGCTTGCATGCTCCTTCCTTGTGCCTGAGAGAATGAACTGGGAAGCTTAATCTCATGCATGGAACCTGATGCTTCTTCGTGATGATCTAACCCTGTGGCCTTCCAGAGGCTGTTGAGAATTCCCAACTCCAATCAGATCCAGCCAGCATGGCCATTGGTCAGGAATAGTGGGAGTTATGGTCTGGCAACATCAGGAGCGGCCTCTGGTTTCCCGCTCCTAATCTACAACTTGGTTTACCTGGCAGGAAATGTGCCTCAGAGTTATGAGCTCCTTCCTTGCCCTCCTTCCTTCACCTACAAGAGGAGGAAAGAAGGGAAGAGCATCAGTTTTCACCTAAGAACAAACTATAGTTACCTGTTACACCACCCCAATATCCATGGGCTGTGAGGTTCCACAAGGCAGCAGAGTTTGTGTTTCCTTTTGGACAGTGAGAACAACACAGACTTTATGATATATGGTTTATTTACACACATATGCAACCTGAGGCTAGACGGAGAGAGTGCAGAGCATTCTCATCCCAAGAGGATTCTATTTCTTCCATTGCTGCAACTTGAGATTCAAAGAGACCCCAAACAGCACGTCTGACCCTCTCTGCAGCACAAAATAGACAGTCCGCCTTCTTCTCTGGCCCCTCTCTCAAGCTTGTAAAACAGGCACTTGGTTCCTGTTCACTTACATCCTCCAAACCGAAATGCTACACCCTTTTGTCTCTGTCCACCAACACCCAGCTGGAGGAGGGGCCCTACCCTTGCTCATTTGGTATAGCCTTCACCGATGGGTTAATGTCTCAGCCATTATTAGCTCTGTTCCTCCAGTGACCCACACTCAGCTAGCTGTGCCAGAGGCCTGGCTCATTAACATAAGCTGAATCCAGGAGTGTTTGGCACAGTTTGATTAAGCCCAATTTTGACTAAATCCAGGAATTATGGGGAAGACCTAGCCACCCAGGAGTTTAGGGGATTCTGCCCCCCCCCCCGCCGCCAACAGTACAAACTCAGGGCACTTGCTTTTCTCCCAATCTCATGATTATGCTAGATCCTGTAATCATCCAGGGCAGACAAAGAAAGCACTTATTTTTCACACATCACTTAGGAATTCGCTGCATCAAGATGTGGTGACAGCCACTAACTTCGATAGTTTAAAATGGAATCAGACGAACTCATGAGGCTATTAGTTATGCTGGCGGCACAGAACCCCCAGAATGCAGTATTAGCGAATTGGAAATGCATGCCTCAGAATTGTGATGTCATAGCTATTGGGGTAGAAGCACCACAGATACAAATGAAAGCAAAATGTTACTCTGGCATTGTAAACACCCACATCTGAACCTGGAAAGGTCCTGTTTTATTTATTTTGCAGAATTTGTGTCCTAATTTCCACTCTCAGTTATAATGCTCAAGATTGTGTGTGTGTGTGTGTGTGTGTGTGTGTGTGTGTGTGTGTGTAAAAATACATAACAACACATTAAAGAATTTTTAAATTATTTATTAAATTTGTATACTGCCCTTCATCCGTAGATCTCAGGGTTGTTCACAACATAAGAATACAAAATGAAAATCTGCAGGTTCCATTTTGAAATACTCTTGCTGCTCACTTGGTAAGGAAGATCATACAATCATAGAGTTGGAATAGACCACAAGGGCCATCGAGTCCAACCCCCTGCCAAGCAGGAAAGTTGGGTCACTTTGATCAGGAGCTTTAAGAATCACCCAAAAAGGAAAAACACCTTAAATTGCACTCAAACCTGTACGTGTGACATCACTGCTGATTTACACATTTTACCTGCCTGTTTGTTTTTTTGTTTTGGAGGAGAGGACTCTGTTGTTGTTTTTAATGGATTGTGGGCCATAGGGGATATAATGTTAAATATTACTTTTTCTTTTAAACTAAATAGCCTTTGGGGGCTTCCTTTACCATTCAAATAGCAGTTTTGGAGAGGCAATCCCCCCCCCCAATTGTGGCAGCGGGAAAGGAGATATAAACTAAACACCCACCCACCCACCCACCCAGTCTCCCTGTGGCTTCTATTTACATAACAAAAACAAGCATGTCAATTGCATTCGTGCAATTAGTATTTCATCTAGTTTGGCCTCCCCAGTTGATCACTCTGACAAGAGTGCATATGCAGCCTTAAAAAATAAAATAAAATAAAAATTGGAGAGTAGTAATCTGGCTAGCACCAGCACTAGCATTACTCTTCCCCTTGTCATTTCATGAATGGTTTTTTCTTTGGCTTTGTGGCCCCCACCTCACTATGCACTTTTGTTGTTTAGTCGTTTAGTCGTGTCCGACTCTTCGTGACCCCATGGACCAGAGAACGCCAGGCACCTCTGTCCTCCACTGCCTCCCGCAGTTTGGTCAAACTCATGCTGGTAACCTCGAAAACACTATCCAACCATCTCGTCCTCTGTCGCCCCCTTCTCCTTGTGCCCTCCATCTTTCCCAACATCAGGGTCTTCTCCAGGGAGTCTTCTCTTCTCATGAGGTGGCCAAAGTATTGGAGCCTCAGCTTCACGATCTGTCCTTCCAGTGAGCACTCAGGGCTGATTTCCTTCAGAATGGAGAGGTTTGATCTTCTTGCAGTCCATGGGACTCTCAAGAGTCTCCTCCAGCACCATAATTCAAAAGCATCAATTCTTCGGCAATCAGCCTTCTTTATGGTCCAGCTCTCACTTCCATACATCACTACTGGGAAAACCATAGCTTTAACTATACGAACCTTTGTTGGCAAGGTGATGTTTCTACTTCTCAAGATGCTGTCTAGGCCTGTCATTGCCCTTCTCCCAAGAAGCAGGCGTCTTTTAATTTCGTGACTGCTGTCACCATCTGCAGTGATCATGGAGCCCAAGAAAGTAAAATCTCTCACTGCCTCCATTTCTTCCCCTTCTATTTGCCAGGAGGTGATGGGACCAGTGGCCATGATCTTCGTTTTTTTGATGTTGAGCTTCAGACCATATTTTGCACTCTCCTCTTTCACCCTCGATAAAAGGTTCTTTAATTCCTCCTCACTTTCTGCCATCAAGGTTGTGTCATCTGCATATCTGAGGTTGTTGATATTTCTTCCGGCAATCTTAATTCCGGCTAGGGATTCATCCAGCCCAGCCTTTCGCATGATGAATTCTGCATATAAGTTAAATAAGCAGGGAGACAAAATACAGCCTTGTCGTACTCCTTTTCCAATTTTGAACCAATCAGTTGTTCCATATCCAGTTCTAACTGTAGCTTCTTGTCCCACATAGAGATTTCTCAGGAGACAGATGAGGTGATCAGGCACTCCCATTTCTTTAAGAACTTGCCATAGTTTGCCGTGGTCGACACAGTCAAAGGCTTTTGCATAGTCAATGAAGCAGAAGTAGATGTCTTTCTGGAACTCTCTAGCTTTCTCCATAATCCAGCGCATGTTTGCAATTTGGTCTCTGGTTCCTCTGCCTCTTCTAAATCCAGCTTGCACTTCTGGGAGTTCTCGGTCCACATACTGTTTGAGCCTTCCTTGTAGAATTTTAAGCATAACCTTGCTAGTGTGTGAAATGAGTGCAATTGTGCGGTAGTTGGAGCACTCTTTGGCACTGCCCTTCTTTGGGATTGGGATGTAGACTGATCTTCTCCAATCTTCTGGCAACTGCTGAGTTTTCCAAACTTGCTGACATATTGAGTGTAGCACCTTAACAGCATCATCTTTTAAAATTTTAAATAGTTCAGCTGGAATACCATCACTTCCACTGGCCTTGTTATTTGCAGTGCTTTCTAAGTGTTCACTATGCACAGTGTTTACCTATTATTTAATCACGTTTAACCCAATAATTAAAAGGTGGCAAAAAGCCATCTGTCCACAGCAAAGGTTGGAGTCTCACCTCCACCCCGTTAACAAAGGAACAGGTTATTGAGCTGCTAGTCCTGAATCCAAGCATAGAGCTAAAAATAAAACTCCATCTCTCTCCCCACCCTTCCCTTCCACCTTGGTCACCTGCTAAAGTCCTAAGGGGGGGGAACCTATGTGTGAAGTTACTACCCCCATGATTGCAGGAATGGGATGCCTTCCGCTTGTAGCCCCTTAGTCAATACCCCCCTTGTTAATAGTCCATTTAATACTGAACATTATTACAATACTTGGGTCCTTATCTCTTTCTTCCTTTTTATCCCCTATTTTTTAAAATGGAAACTGGAAAATTTATTTTAAAAAGTAAATACTTGCCTGTTTAGCATTACCTTTCTGTGCACTTTTTAAAAACAAAACAACTAGGCTTGCTTTAGCATCCTCTGAAGTCTTAGACAAACAGTTCAGATCCAGACTTTAAAAAAAATGAAAGGACTCCAATCTCTCTCTCTTATTAGAAAACCTTCCCTTATTAGAAAATTATTGAGTTTCCTCCGCTCGTTGTGCCATATTTCTTTTTCTTCTTCAATCCCCCCCCCCATGTTTCTTATACCTTTTCACCCACCAGTTTGATTGCCATGGCTGCAGCCGTGGGTGAATAATTGCCTGTCTTCACAGGAGCATGTTCTGGAGCTAAAGTCGAGTGCTTGCTTCCTGATGTATGCCTCATTTGGATTCTGCCGACAGCCTAGGGGCTGTATTATTCATGCCTTGACAGATAGCACTCACTAAAAGCATTGGAACCGAGCCAGGTACTGGCAGAGAGATAGTGGAGCATTGCAACTTGCAACAGAGAGGAGCATCTATAATACGGGGGTGGCGGCGGGAGGAGAAATCCTCACACGTCCCTTTTTGCTGGCTCTTATATTGATGGAAAAAATTCATTTGCAACAAAATAAAACACCCTAAAAATAAATACATTGCTTCCTTCCCCTGGCTCTCCCCCCTCAATCCTTAAAACCATGCTTGAAAGTTTAACACAATTTTCCACATTTAATTGCAAAGCTGATTTTAATTAGTAAGGCCCTGCATGTGAAAAATGAAGATTCACTTGGGTGAGTGTAACACATTGCAGTGTCTGCTGAACGCTCTAATTAATGTATGGCGGCTGTACAATGGGGTGCACTGTGGGATATTTATGAAAAATTCTGTGCACGCAGACAGTCTATCTGTACGTTCTTGAATCCACAAGAATAAATAACTCCCCCTCCCTGTTATTCTTTACGAGACATTATTGTGCATGCCATCACTCCATCCATAAACTTTACGACGTGCCTGTCCTCTTTACTATTTGTCAATGATATAATAAATCAGGAGTCAGGGCATACATATTTTAACATTAATTTCAAAGAAGGATTTGGTGGTGCACTATTCAAAGATCATGCTCCATTTGGACAAAACAGGCAGAAGTCCCTCTTCTCTCTGTGCTTCTCCTACTCTCTGTTTGCACTACATGAAAAATAACGAATCGTATAAGGGAAGACATATAAGTATGTCCCCGAAGTTAAAACAGGCATAAGTCCCTCTTCTCTCTGTGCTTCTCCTACTCTCTGTTTGCACTACATGAAAAATAACGAATCGTATAAGGGAAGACATATAAGTATGTCCCCGAAGTTAAAATGGCACCTTGCATTGGACCACAGTTCAAATTTCTCATGTAGGTCACAATACAAGTTTTGTTATTAAAAGAAAAAAAGGTTCCAAAGAAATTCTGACAAGTAATGTAGAAATTCTTGCAAAAAATCATGTGTGTGCTGTGTAGTATATAACACATGCATGAGACCTCCGGGTATAGGGCGGTATATAAATTCAATCAATCAATCAATCAATCAATCAATCATTTGCACACACATTCATGCTCCAGTATTTAGCTAAATGCTGTTAGGTGTGTTTTCCCCCCAACTGACTTTCAGTCCTAAGCGAAAGGATTTTCAAATGAAACACAGCAAACAATAAATAAACGTACTGACAGAGAATCCATAATATATCTGAAGTCTGTTACTGGCTTCCTTCTCAGTAGAACAGCAGTATATTTTTTATCAGAATCCATGATGCATTACTGAAGAAGTATACACCAGAGTGTAAAACATTCACCAAAAATCCAGGTCTGTGGCTTTGTATGGCAGTGGATGTTTTTGATCTTTCATATGCAGTTCTATTACCTTTGCCATGTAGGCTGGCAAATTGCCGTTTCTTTTGCTACAGGTTTTCGTGACCTTGATTTCTCGCAAGAGGTAACTTGATTAAGGCTGGCTTAACTATGATGCTATGGAGATAATGGTCTAGGCAAGTTGGCTCCACCTGCTGTGGTGTAATTGTTAGATAATCATTGTGTGGGATGAAGAAAATGCAAACCCTTCCTCCTATATTTTAATATGGCTTCCAATTCAGTCATCACACATGGCAGTGGCCATTTCCCAAATGGGATAACGTTTTAAAAATGCAAATTTGCTTTCTTCTTGGCAAGACCCAACATTACAGCTGTGGTTGCACCAGATTCCAGGAGTAAGCTTAAATTAGGAAAGGATATTGGCATGCCTAGGTAAAACTGATGAATTCATCAGCTTTTGTTGGGTCCACTGATCTTAGCTTAAGGCTTAAACCTGGTGCAGATGTTACACTAAAGTTAAAGGGACCCCTGACTGTTAAGTCCAGTCACAGACAACTCTGGGCTTGCAGCACTCATCTCGCTTTATTGGTCGAGGGAGCCGGCATACAGCTTCCGGTTCATGTGGCCAGCATGACTAAGCCACTTCTGGTGAACCAGAGCAGCGCACGGAAATGCTGTTTACCTTCCCGCCAGAGCGGTACCTATTTATCTACTTCACTGGCATCATGCATTATTTATTATTATTATTATTATTATTATTATTATTATTATTATTATTTATTATTATTATTGCAAATTGAGGGCAATCCTCAGAACATGCACTCCTTTATCTTCCTTCTTTCTTTCCTTTATATAGAGAGAAATCCTTCCTTTTCTGTTCATGGCTGTATTTGAACCAATATAATTACTGAATGCTGGCCATGGTTTCAAGTAGGTTTGCAAATCATGGTTTTACTGGCATGCATGCAGCTCTGAGGTTGCAACCCAGAACCTGCTTACTTGGGAATAAGTTCTATTGTACTAAGTGGAAATTAAATCTTGCTCCATGGAAGAAGGAAGTAAGTGTACATCTCTAAGATTGGCTCTTAATTTGCAATTAGGGACAATGCATCAGATATTTCATTTCAAACCTGTTTGGAATTTCAGAAGTAAGCTCTGGAAGACATGAAGGACATAAAAGTTGCCTTATACTTATGGAGCCAAACTATTGATCCGCCTAGTGCATATTGTCTCTGATGAACTGGCGGTGAACTAGCAGAGGTCTTTCCCAGCCCTGCTACGTGAACTGGAGGGTCCTGGAATATTGTGCTGTGAAATAGGAAGATGGTGCCTCTGAGGGTGTGCAAATTGCCTTTCCTTCACCAGTGAGTAATTGCTGCCTACTCCTGAATTTGGAGACAAGGCTTCCACATCAGAGTGTGTAAATAAAGAGAAGGCGGGTGGGCTGGTGAAAGAATTTTTCTTTCAAACATTTAGAAATTCACAGCTAGGAGGAACTGAAGAATAGCCCCTGTGCGTTTTAGTGCAAAACTGAGCAGGATAGAGAAGGAAAGATGTGTCAGAAGGATGGTGTCAGAAGGTGCTGAATGGTCCATCTGTGCCATGACAGTGAGAGCAGATTTGGGCTGTAGGATCTGCACAGAAGTCTCTGGCATGAACTAGGTGTTTCCATGATGGTAACTTGTTTTCTTTCGAACAGCAGGTGTTGGGCACATGCTCCTCCATCAGTGCTTTGCTTGCCACCACATTGTCTGATGTGGGAAGGTTTACAAGGGGGTGACCGGAGGGGATGTGTTGCTGTAACAGCCACCAAATAAATGAGGGCTCAGTGTGTGCTGCAGGAAAGGGAAGAAAAAGAAGCAGCAGTACCCTGTAAGATAATTTTCTCAAGAGGCTTCTGCAAATATCCATATAGATTTGTCCTCTTACCTACAGCAGATTTCTTCTTTTTTAAAAGAATGGCTGGCTTGGCTGATAGCATAATGTGCTCACTTTGCTGATAGAAACAGATAGTGTGAGAGCAACTTCTTAAAGTGGCTCTAAGAGGGATACCAAGGCAATCTTCATATGTTGAGTAAGTCATTCTCTCTCTCTCTCTCTCTCTCTCTCTCTCTCTCTCTCTCATTCTCTCTCTGCCTTCCATTTTCAGCATCTGTAAAACAGAGACACTAGACAGTCGCCCTCATCTGTAAAATATTTTGAGGTGTCTAAATGAACAGCACTGTGAAGAGCTAGTCATTACTACGACTGGGTTTAGCACAACCAATTCAGTGTGGCTATTTACTTCTGCACATAATAACTTAATCCGTATCCCAATAGTAGAATACTTTCTGTTGGCAGTGGCACGGATCAATTTTGGACCAACTCTTCATTTTATTTTATTTTTGAATTATTTATTTTAGTGATGAGATTTCTGTTTTGAACCACATTTCTTTCCCTAAAAGAACTATGCAACACACTCTCATGTCTACAGTTTGCATGTCTTTCCCATAAATAACAGTGGTTTATTTTCTAGGATGATAAAAACTCTCTTCACTATCTAATAATTATTACATATCAGGAGCTGGAACCAGGCGTAGGTCAGCAATAAAACAATAAAGTACCTGATGTCAGTGAAGTTAACTCTTTATTAAAAATCAAAAACGAAACAGCTCAGTCCTAGTGGTCACAGCAACCCCTTACCAGTAGGTCTTGCCCCAATGACGCAGTTGCAAGGACTGAAGGTCCCTGTCTTCCTACCATTTAAGGCTCTTCCCCTAGCCTAATTCCTTTCCCGGGCAGCCTAAGGCTCCACTGTCCTCCCTCTTGTTGCTCTGCCCTTTCTCATTTCTCTGTGTGTTCCAGGAGTCCGGGGGAAGGGGAGCTGGTTCAAGCAAGTTCAATCTCTCTCCTGCCCCCCTCCTCTCCTGCCCCTAATTCTGCACTGCCTTCTGCCACAGCCTCTTCAGCTTCCGACACCTCCTCCTCCCAGTCTTCTCCCTCTGACCACACATCGTCATCCCACCACTAATCCCCACACCCCCTTCTTCCCCTGCCCCAACGACTGCCTCCCACGTTTCCTCTGAATCCAGCTAGTCCACGACACTACGTATGCAATCCACATTTCCTCCAAGTAGCTCAGGGTGATATACGTGGGGTTCTCTATTCCTGCTCTCACAGTAACCTTATGTGTTGGGTTCCATTGAGAGACATCAGCCATGTTCAGGCATCTAAACCATAGTTTAGCAAAAGCTGAAGAAGCTTTCCAAAAGAAAGGTTTGAAGCAGTGAAAGACTTGTAAAGAACTCTTGGGGGAGGGGGTTCCAGCAGAAGGGGGCCACCACAGAAAAGCTGCCCCCATGCACTGTCTCCTGATGGATACCTGAAGGGACAGTGAGAAGGGCCTCTGTAGAAAGTCTCAGTTCTTGGGCAAGAGTACATTGAAAGCTCCTCCCACTATAGCTTCCTGTCCCCACACTCTAGGCATTTGTTGAGGGTCTCTTAGCACTCCAAAAAGGCTTTTCAATGCCACAGGTGTCTGGAATGAGGAGGTGGGCACCAGGAATTCCCACTGCATGAGTACTGCATTCGGTACAACCTTGTAACTTGGTACGAACAGGGTTTTAAATAAGATGTCATGAGAATACAGACTGCTAATAGCAGAACCATAAAAGGAGCACATTCAAACAAATAAGATTAACTGTAATAGCAAGATTTCAGTAAGACTTGGCACTATTCTGGGAATAATTGCTGGTTGTCGGGACACATCTGTTTGACCTGAATTCTGCTATTTGCTAATTTTAGCCCCGGTTCTGATTATTGGCTTTTTTTTACTGTTTGTCTGCAGGAAGCAATGCAAGCTTCCAGGGCATATTATTATCACTACAAATCACTTCATAGCTCTCTTAAGGTACACTTTGAAATCTTTCTCATTCATCCTATCCTGTGAGGAAAAATATCCACATATTCAGTCAAGGTTGTGGTTTGGGGTTTTTTGTGTTGTTGTTGTTTATAAAAAATATATCATCTGTAAAAGTAGACTTAGGCTGCCATTCAAACCTCCATTGCAGCAGGCTGTGGGGCAGGGCCAGCCCATCCATGACGCAAGGTGAAGTGCTCACCTCAGGTGGCAAAATCCACAAAGGCAGTAGAACCTCCAAGTAAGGCACTGCCCACTACTGCCAAAGGGGCGGTAGCAGCTGCAACACACTTCCGGGATGCCGGATCAGCCTCCTCCTCAGCAGCCCCGTCCCCCACCAAAGTTGATGGGCGTTGCCATTCAAATGGTGTATGTGCCTGCCACATCTTGTATGTGAGGCAGACTTAACCTCCCCCCTCCCCCCAATTTTTATTCAAGTTGGAACCCCGGCACACAATTAATGTTTGCCCCCAACTTACATGCAAACAGGTGTTTTGCATTAAGAAAGAGTGGTTATATTACAAAGCTACTGAGTAAGAAAGAAAAAGGAAATGCAAACTGAACCTACAGTTCATCATAATGTTTGTTAAACGTACGCCAATAAAACTTCATATTTTTAAAGAACCAGATTGTAGCTGATGGCACTATAGAATGCTAAGGTACTGCCTCTTCTAAGTTGCTTGAAAATAACTTTCTCCTCCTGTGGTAAGAAAAGCTACAATCCCTTTTTTCCTCTGAAATCAGGAATGTATAACATCTCAATCCTCTAACTACAATTCAGAATATTACACACTTGAATGATTCCTAACCAACCATGTAAGAGACAGAACAATGTATTATACTTTGAGTTGGATGTGAGAATCTTGTGTCCCTGATTTAGCTGCAGTTTTCTTCCTTACTGTTCCCCCCCCCGCCCCACTTTTTTTATATAGTAATTTAAGTTGTTGCCTTATAGTGTTCACACCTTTGCATTACAGGAAGGTTTCTTCATATAATTTTCTTGTTGTTTTTTTCCAAATATATGAATAAAAGTGTGTCTTTGCTTAGCCTTGAATAAAATTAATTTGGGGGACAATGTTGTGCATTTATTGTAAATTTTTTGTCGATTCGGAATTAGTAGTGGATAACTAGAATGGTTATCCGTCACTGATTCCACATCAACAATAGTTTTACAATAAATATACCATGTTGTTCCCCAAATAAATAGTATACAGTGGCACCTCAAGTTACATACGCTTCAGGTTACATACGCTTCAGGTTACAGATTCCGCTAACCCAGAAATATTACCTCGGGTTAAGAACTTTGCTTCAGGATGATAACAGAAATCGCGTGGCGGTTGCAGCGGGAGGCAGTGGCGTAGCGTGGGTTGTCAGCACCCGGGGCAAGGCAAGTAATTTGCACCCCCTAACCTGTGGATTTTAGCAGCTGCGAGTGCGAGCGTGCCCCCCCAGATGTTGCGGCCGGGTCCCCTTGCACACCCCACGCTACGCCACTGGTGGGAGGCCCCATTAGCTAAAGTGGTGCTTCAGGTTAAGAACAGTTTCAGGTTAAGAACGGACCTCTGGAACGAATTAAGTACTTAACCTGAGGTACCACTGTAGTAGACCTGTACTTCCAATGCCATTAAACGACAGTGAATTTTGTAGTTCAGTTTTTGTAGACCGTGCAAGGCTAGAATTATGCTAGTTTAGAATTATGTTAAATGGACATTATATCATTACTGTATCTTTATGCACATCATATTCCTGTTCAGGCATAAAGTCTTGATCTTCCACCCATAGTTACGCCAAACACTCATGCATTATTTCCCTGTTCTTTCAATGCATGTTCCTCTTTTGCTCTGACTGTCAAATAGTGTGTGAGGAGAGGACAAAGAGGCATCCTCTCTGGTAAATTGAGGTGCTGGTGGTCTGACCAGAAGTGACTTTGTGGGGAGAGTGCTCTGAGGATGCAGCGCTACCCAGCCCCGCAAGGATAAAGGCAGGACAGGGCAGACAGTGGGTATGAGTCCCAGCCACTGAAAAGAGAAGGGGAAACAGGAACCAATGGATCAATACACATAAAGGAAAATGGGAGTGAAAGATGTGGCAGGAGAGACAGAGCGCGGTTGGGTAGAAGCCTCTGAGAGAGAATGTTGGGTGGATAGTAGGATGGGAGCCTGCTATGAAGGAGAGAGGGAAGATGAGAGAGTAAGAGTGGGTGGATTGAAGGGAGGACATCAAGGCAGGGTGAGGGAGCGTGAAACTGAGGAGGGAGATCAAGCAGAGAGCCAGGTGGTAAACAGGCAAAAGCCAGGGAAAGTAAGAAAAGAGATGAGATGGGCTGCAACATTAAGCGGTTTCTTGGGAAATGTAACATTTCATAATAAAACCTTGAGTCACACAGAAGAGTGGCTGACATATAAAACCAATGGGAACATGTGGACAACAACTTAGAAATAATAGTAAATTAATGATGTGGAAAATTAATAGCAGTAAAAGATTTAGAGCTACCTGTTTGGGAAGTGGGTTCCATATCTTAAATGCCCTTTTTCTTACAAGGTATCCTTAATTATTATTATTATTAATAAACGATACTGTCAGTGCTGTTTTAATTCAGTGCTCATGAAGGGCTTAAGGCATCATTTTAAAATACATTATTAAAATATAACATAGAAATTATGTATTATTTCATTAAGAATATAATATTTTTCTGCATATCGCTATGGGTATAGATAATGTTGCCATAGAGTTTATTAAATACCGTGCGCTGAGAAAGCAGAATGAGCAGGAAAGAGAAAGAAGAGGGTTTGTTGTGCTTTTCTGAGCACTAACTAATTTAAACTTAGTGCAGACAAGACAGAGGTGCTCTTGGTGGTGCTCTGGAGTCTGGGTGAGTCTTCTGAATACATGGGAAAAGCAGGTGGGTGCAAACCCTATATGAAGAAATTTCATCTGAATGCTGCCCTCTTGAGCAGATTTTTAACATGAGAACATTCACAGTTCCAGATGGTGCCATTTTAAAATTTCAACTTCTTTCACGCTATTAAAATGTTTGTTGCGCCCATTGTAATTCCATTGTAAATGCTGAAAATATATTTCTTAAGCATATTCTTTTCTGAAGAAAAGGACCTTTTGAGCTCCCGCTGTGCATATGCTGTTTCACGTATACATGTGGCCAACACTGCTTTCAGTATAAACTTGTCCCCCCGCCTTTCTTGTGCTCTGCATCCCATTTAATTTTTAAATGACTGCCAGAATTAATTTGATTTTCTGCTTCACCTATCTGCTTGGTCCTGATCATTAAGTTCATCAGTAGCACTGCATGTGTCATTTTTGCCCAATGAACAGCAAAGTTTGGGTTTTTTGTTTATTAAGATCCAGTTCTTCAGTCTTCCAGCCGTTAGTGAGTTGGCAGGCCATAACTATTTTTATGATTGCTTATCTTCGGAATCCTAGTTTTTTTTTAAAAAATGGAACAACTTCACATGTGGTAATTTACTGCACAGAGATAACAGAGGAAAAATGTGAAGTGTAGCATTGGGTGGTTGTTTTGCTATCAGTACATGAGTGAAGAACCCAGTCTGTCCACAGACAGTGAAACATTCAACGCCTCTTCTCACATTATTTTAAAGAATACTCTTACTAGTAACACACCCATGTTTGTAGCATGAAAGCCGCTTACCTGCAGGGCCATTCTGCAACCCAGCTCTTCCTAGGGTTTTAGAACACTTATCCTTCCTTGATTAATACGTACATAAAGTCCCACACAATGTTTGCACAGTGTGAAGCCATTTGCAAGAGTACTGCCATTATTATCAAAACTAACATGGCAATAAATCTACAAACTGTCCTTGGGGCCATACCTGTAGCTGTGGGAATGCAAAGCACTGGTGATGAACCACGCATGGTTTGAATCAAGTCAGCTGGTGAGGAGCAGTGGCTGAGCTCCAGCACAGCTGTGGTGGGTCAGGGGTTGCGTTCTGTCTTCGGCACTTCCTCTTCTGGCCACACAGATGGCTGGGGCATCACCCACGATCACAGCCAATCGTGGGTGAGCTAGGGGGTGTGGTTTGGGAGTGGACCGGGGGGGGACTTCTTCCCTGGCTATAAAAGCTAGTCACATTCAGCCTCATTCGTCACCGATTCCTACTCACCCTCCCTATATGGATGGGCTGCCCAAGGTTAAGTGGGAAGGCAGTGCAGAGCACCTTGCTATGGAAATCTTCAGTCGCTGTATTTGGGGCCAGGGAGGAATTTGCCTTCAGACTCATTGACCCTTTCTGAAGAGTTTCCTACGTCATAGCAATTGCCACAAGTTTATGGCGGATGAAGCACTGGGTTGGATCCTTACTCTAAGTGGATGGGAGGTCCAAGGGATGAGGGTATCCCCTTAAAAGGGTACAGGGAGAGGTGCTTCCATCCAGAAACGCAGGTGGGGGCTAATGGGCCATAGCACCCCCAAATGGTGATATTGGAGGAGAGTCGCCCCAGTCTGATGTACGTCATAGGGTGATCCCTAAGCTTGATTAACCCTGCCAAAATAATCAAGCAGCAGATGGGCTAGATGATTCAAGATACATGCCCAGTGCCTTCACCAAACCCTGCTAACATCTGTAATCAATAAAGTTGTGGCCTGTTTAAATCCCCATTGGCGGTCCTGTGTTTATTGCAACTATATCATGCTTTGGTACCATTGTCTGCAGCTCCACTGTGCCTGGGCCTGCAAATGGCTTGACTCATTTCTAAACCGTTCAAATTCTACACACATACCTCCCCATTACACAGTCATTTCCAGTTCTCTTGATCTCTAGCTGTCACATGGTAGTTACGTACCAGAAATCCTTTCTGGATGCATGAAGCCTAAGAGGTCAATAGGCAATGCCCGCAGGAACCACTGGTGCAATCGTGGGAGCACGTGGCCCTCCAGATATTGTTGGACTAAAACTCCCTTCACCCACAGCATCTCCCTTTCAGGACCCTAACTCAGTGAACTTAGTATTAAGAGAGAACTGTATAAAAATATCAGTGCATTTAACACTTTATAAAGTTGAAAACAGTAAAGGGTTGGCACTGTGCCAAAAACAAAGCAGACTTTTTCCATGTGTGGTGAAGGTGTTGCAGACCTCAGACATTTTGGGAAATGGTTTTTCAAGCAACATTGACCTTTACTGGGAGGATGATTTACATACTAAACTTGATTTGAGAAGCTGGAAAAAAATTTGGTCGGATTTTTCTTTTCATTCTGTTTTAGCTCATATACAGGAAGCCACTTTAAAAGCACTAACTAGATGGCACCTTACTCTGATCAGACCTTTCTGTATAAATCCAGAGTTCCCTTCTCAGTATTGGTGCTGTAAAGGCTCATATTTCCACTCATGGTGGACCTGTCTACCAGTCACTGAGTTTTGAGGAATTGCCATCATCATTGGGTCTGCTGGTTGCCTGGGGTGGACCGAATGAATGAATGAATGCTGTCCATGATACAACTCTGATCCAACATCTGCTAGCTGCAGCACAAATGCTTATATCACAACTTTGGAAATATTTGGACAGAATTAGCAAAGGGGTCTGGTACAGACAGGTGTAGCTTTTATTGGTAATGGAAAAGTTAACATGCAAAATGCAGCCAGTCCTGACATTAGGACAGAGCCAAATGGGAAAAAAAGAAGTCATTTTAAAATGTTTGGCAAAGCTGTATATAAATGATGTAAACAAATAATATCCAAACTGTCCCAGCTAGATAGATAGATATAATGCTTAATGTATTTTGGGTGATGGGTATCGGTATTCTTTTTCTAGTTTTAGATGGTGTTTTAGACTCTAGATGGTGTTTTAGACTCTGTTTTTTGTATGTATTTGCATAAAGACATGAAAAAATGAAATATATTCGTTTATAACATTTTACTGGGTGCCTCCTGTTCAGCCAATTGCAGATAATAACTGTGTTGGTTTCTTCTTTCTTTCTTTCTCACCTCCTATCCTTTCTCACTTTAGTGAACTTTTTTATTCACTTCTTTTAGGTATTTATTTATGAATCTCACCCTCTTTTCATTATTTGTACCGAATAATTCAGAGAAATTAATTGTACAAAACCACTAATGTTAATGTAACTACGATCTTGCTCAGTGTAACAGTGGGGCTGAACAAATTATTGGTCATCACTGGAAATGTAAGGAGATACCTTTAAAATAAGACTGACTGGACAGTTTGTGAGAGGTTTTTAATTAGTCAAATCGACAGCATTCCATAAATCTCCAAATGAACATGTTAATGAAATATGGAGCCAGGGATTCATTTTTATAAAGAACTAATTCCCCATCCACACTATACATTTAAAGCAGTATCATACCACTTTCGACAGTCATGGCTGTCCCCCAAAGAATGCTGGGAAATGCAATTTGTTAAAGGGGCAGAGGCTTCTGGGGTAACCCCCCAGTCTCTTCACAGAGCTACATTTCCTAAGTAACTGTCTATCCCTCTTCCCACAAATCTCCGGGAATTTTTAGTTCTGTGAAGGGAATCTATGGGGGCTTTTTTGCTTACCAGACAGAAAAATCTTCCCACCACAAACTTTTTTCGGTGGGTAGGTGTTCCCTCAACAAACACCCCAGCCAATTTTGATAGGCACATGGGAGGAGTAATTGCAGTAATTGAAGCCCTTCTGCTAGCTGGACTGGTTAGTTGAATCCCACCCAAGGTATTGATGTGTGGGGTTTTTTTGGGGGGGGCCCCCACAGTAACAACTTTAGTCTGTAAGATCCAGACCGATGGTGTGTAAAATATTTATTTGGCTGCTATTTACAGTTCAGGGATGATAATGCCACTGGCTTATTGGCTAAGAGACAATTTTTAAAACCGGCTGAACCTGACTTAGATTTGATGTCATAGTTTGCTGAGATGTTAATAGCTGTTAATACTGCACTACTGCCTTTATACAGAAGCTTGGTTGGATTCCCCCTCCCCAGCTCTACGGTATACATTTTGGTTCCCTCTGTTTAGAATTTGCTAGCTGGAATACGACTTCTTTTTTCAGAAATCACCTGGATAACTATTTTGAGAGCAAGCTTGTTGGCGACTGCAGTATTAGTTAATTATTGGGAAAGCGAGGCAAGGACACTGGGGGTGACATCCATTTCTGCTGTTGATCCTAGTGAAAAGCAACATCAGCCTGGTGAATAATGACAAAGTGGGGTTGCCTCAGGGTTCTTTCCCGGGCCCAGTGTTGTTTAACATCTTCATTAACTGACTTGGAGTGGAGAGGATGCTCTTCAGATTTGCAGATGTCACCAAATTGAGTAGAGCAGCGTATACCTTCAGAGACAGAAACAGGATCCAATGTTATCTTGGCAGAACGAAGAACTGGGCCCAAACTAACAAAACGAACACCAGCAGAGATAAATGTGAAGTTCTGCATTTAGACAGGAAACAGCAGATGCCAAAATATACAATGGATGGCTCCTGGCTGGAGAGCAGTACATTTGACAGTGATATCAGGGTTTTAGTAGACCATGAGCTAAACACGAGTCACCTGTGCACTGTGGCAGTTTTAAAGGATAGTGTAATTCTGGGTTACACCAGTAGATGTATGACATCTAGATCAGAAGAAGTAATGGTACCACTCTCTTCTGCTTTCATCAGACTTCAGCTCTGTGTTTCTATAAACCAGAATATGACTTAATACTTGAAAAGTGCACAGTTCAGAATTTTAAGGCCGGTATAGTCTCATTCATTTGATAAAGCAGAAGATGGATAGTCTCTTTCAGGGATGCGGCAGGAATGGGTTTCCTTCATCAGCAAGGGATTGGACTTGATTACTTCTCAGCTTCCTTACAACGCTATTATTTTATGACTTAATGGAATAAGAATTTCAATAGTCACTTTTGTAAGCTCATTAGTGACAGCTTGTAATATTTCCACATCTCTCTCTTGTAGCCATCTTTAAAGCAAAGGTTTATGTTGGGAGAACTAGCATTTAAACAACCAATTGCATCAAAACAGGTCCCCTCCCCCTTTGATCATATGCTCACAGGTGGTCTGGCAGACGGTGCAATAACGTGTGTTTGTTTTCCTGAACAGTGTTTACGGCTGTCCTTTGGCAAAAAAAAGAAAGACGCAAGAGAAGCAACCCCAAGAACCGGCTCCTAAAAGAAAATCATTTGTAGTTAAAACGGACAACTCTTCAGTAGATGAATGCTATGAAACAGATGGAACTGAGGAAATGGATGATAAGGAAGAGGAAGAAGAGGAGGAGGAAGAGGAATATTCTGATGATAATGAGGAGCAAGTTGATGATGACGAGGAGGAGGAGGATGAAGAAGTAGACCGGGATGAGGAGGAGGTTGAAGAGGAGGAGGAGGAAGAAGAGGAGGAGGAAGAGGAAGCAGACGAAGCAGAGGACGATGAAGAGGAGGAGGAGGAGGAAGAAGAGGAAGAAGAGGAAGAAGAAAGTGGTAATGCATAGATAAACACCATACACATTTTGGGTTAATCTTCCAGCGTGGTATTATGGGATTTAGTAGTGCATCTTTCTTTAAGGCTAATACTAGTCACTCTGCTTCTGTCTCTGTGCTACATGCTGACAAATGTCCTCACTGTATTCTCTTAACAATCATTTTCAGATGACCGTTCTACAAATAGCTCTTGAAACAGCTAGCAGTCCCATTTTTGAAATGTGTAGCTTAGACTCCTGCATGCCCAAAATTCTTGCAGAGAAGTGTGGCTGTATTGATGCCATGAGACCAGCCAAAGAACTAGGGAAGCAAATGGTTATGTTTGCACATATCTGTGTCGGGAAAATTCCATGTTTGTTTGCTGTACTTGTCTCCTTCATAGTAATCGTTTGCTTCTCATATAGATATGGCCACATGTTTGCAGGTGTTCTTGGCAATGCAATATGGGCATCTTCCCTTTCAAAAAATTGAAACTACACCTTTTTTTAGGCAAGGAACAAGTGGTACCTACTTTGGTTCTTTGAGACTTGGATGTTGTGTACTTTAGCTGATTTTATTAAAACTATGGAGACTGGCAGATTTACATAGGTATCCCTGTTAAAAGGATTATATGTATACACCATTCAACAAGTTAGGAGACACTCATTGGACGTCCAGTTAATATATTACTAATACAATTAAACCAAAGGCATTTGTTCAAGTTCTGTGGACTCTTAAAATAATTGGTGTTATTTTAAACACTAGTTTCCAGTTTTTTAACTTCAGTAGTTCCTACAGTAATCAGATCATACCTTAATGCCATGAGAATGAATATTCACACAGTAATAATAAAAATAATAATAATGAACCATCTAAAAAGTATTTTGTTCCCATTTCCAGGGAAGATGTTTTTGATTGGGTAGAATCACATTTCTAATCATCAATCAATAAGAATATAAGAAAAAGATTCTCTTTTTTTAATAATAAGTTTTAGCAGTCCTCAGCTGGATTCCTCTTAGGAGCCAGGTATGAAAGTTGTCTGATTTCTGTTTCAGAATTATCTTAGGTAAGAAGTAGAAAGTGGCTTAAAAGTACTCATTTAAAAGAGACTGGAAAGGTGTGCCTCATATGGTTCCTTTTCTGAATTCTACCAAATTCTCAGAGAAGGAAAACATGCAAGTTTTGCAAGAGAGCAATTTAGGGACAAAGCATCTTTTCATATTCTGCTAATTTGGAATTTGAACAAAAGGAAGGTTTGTAATCATTAATTACAACTAAGTTAAGAAGACCAATTGTACAGACAGGAGAATTTATGGAGGACAACAAACCTTATAATAATTTGGAACTATGCATAATTATTAGTGAGTAAGCACTATTGGATAGAAATGTAGCTTATTTCTGAGTATACATGCATAGGATTAGACTGTTTGATAGCAAAGAATGCATCTATGCTATCCAAAATAATGAGAATAAACAAACTTACTTAGAATTTAGACAACCTTGTGAAATAAATTGATTGCTACTGATATATTATGGAACACACTATTACTGATTCCCTACACAGCTACATGGTCAAGTGACCTGAATCAGTAGCCAATAACTGTTACTGCTTTTTGGGTATTTGTTTTGTGCACAGCTAGTTCCTATTAGAAACAGGAACTGGAGTGTATAATGATAGAGGAGTACACTGCCTCTAGTCATAAGAAATAACCTTTGGCTTGACAAAGGTAGAAATGCAGGAAAGGGGTTTATATAGTACTATAGAAATATAATTATATCACTGTGTTCTTTGAAACTTCGCATATAACCAGACAAGACACTTGTTGCTTGTTAGTGCACAGAGGTATCATGAAACAAATAACCGAATATAACACAAACTTTTGTTTCTTGAAGAAATGTGAAGGGTTTGCTAGTTTAATTTAAGATGGTGTATTAACGAAGCAGGTCCGGAGAAATGTATTTCACCCCCTAAATTCAAGTCTGTGTCGATATAGACATAACACTCCAGATTTGTCAAGCATGGTTAAGAGAGTGAGATTGGGTTTTGTGGAATTGTATAGGTTTATTCCCACCACCCACTGGTTTTCACTGGTTTATTCCCACCACCAACTGGTTTTCATTCTGGTTAGGGCTGAAGCAACATTCAGATCTGACTAGTGGGTCTTGCTTAGCACTGAAGGTGGTTAAGACCAACAAGGGTAGAGATAATTAGCACAAGAGAGAGAAGAGACAGTGTGGCGGACTCTCAGTCTCTAAACCATAGTTAAGAGACTAGGTGTCTTACCTCTCTGCCAGCACTAAGATATCATTTTTTTTCTCCTGTTGACAGCACGGGCAACTTGAGCTCCCTTAGGGTGAATATTTGAGATTGTGCTTTGAGAAAGCCTCAACTCATTAGCACAAGCTTTTTCTCAGACCCTAAGATCAAGGGAGTTAACACATTCCATTCTGGATAATGTTACAGTCTTCCTTTGCTTAAAGTTCCACCAAAGGGGTTATAGCCAAATAAACAGACTCCTATAAGAAATAATAAGTCAAAGAAGCCCTATGTGTGCAGTTAAGCCCTTCTGCGTGCTTACTGAGGCTTGCCTTATTTCCTGAAACATCAGTGGCTGCTCCAGAGTGACAATTTCCCCTAATTTTGGGAACAAGGAGCAAAGAGGGTTATGTTCTGGAAAGAGGCCTGAGACGTTTTGGAAGGTACTTGAGCATTCTGGGCACAGTCTTTTGCAGTGCTATTTTTATAGAAAAAGATGTGCCAGAGCTCACCATGAACAGCTCCCTCATTCTCTTAGAATGGCAATGGCGCCCATCTGAAAGGTGTCAGAACTGAGTTCCAGCATTTTCTGGCTGAAAAAAAGCCCTGGTCCTTTGGGATCTTGATTTCTGTGACCTTCTAGGTTCATTCTCTGACAGAAATTAATCTAATTTCAATGGATTTACATTAGTGCACCTGAATTTTCATAAGGTTTTGTAGGATTTTAGAAGCGTAGATCCTGAGGTATATAAATAAGATAAATATTTCAAAAGCAGTTAGGCTCTTATGAAATTCCACTCCTGGTCTTTGATTAAATATACAAAGCATACTAAAGCAACACTCTTACAAATCTCAAAATACCAATTAAAGAGAACCAAAGACTTCCACCTCAGCAATAAGATGTACCCCTAAAATTCCTTTTCAACAGTTTAAAGACCTTCTTCAGTATATCATTAAGTATATTGAGTCTCCTTTATTGGATATATACCTTGTCTTCAAAAAGTTCTGTTACACCCTCGAAAGGCCATAACTGCTCTACTCTAGTCATTAAAAGAATGGCTAATCTTTCAAATTTCCTTTGAATCTCACCCCTTACCCCAAAAGAAATTATGAGCCCCACCCCCTTGAAATCACCTATCCCATAAATCCTATGTAACATGGCAGGATGAGTCATTGTTTGGGGGAGGGGACTCTTCTAGGATTGCCGTCCTCTGTGGTGGTTATTGCTTAATTAGTATTAATGTCCCGTTTAATTTGTGAGGCCAAACTTAAGTGACCTGTTTCTCCTCCTTCTGAGAGGAGATCACATCAGGTGGTAGATGGTTCCCAAAGACTGTTTCACAAAGCTTTTCTATTATAGAAAGAAATCTCCGGTGGAGGAGCTCCAGGAACAGATGTTCCAAGGCACCATTTAGCCTATATCATATGAAGACATTCAAGATGGCTTGTGCTCCAGGTATTTCATAAACCCCTTAGGGTCAGGAAGAATCAGGTTGATTCTAGAACTCCCAGGAGAGTCAATACAAATGATGGAAACACTCACCCATTTCTTACAATTATGCTATACAAATCTATATTTATGTTTCCTTAAAGGGGTGTGGGTTAGATCTGGTTTAGATCTGGAAGACTTTCCCCCCAGATCTTTATAAATCTTGCACACGTTAATATTTCCCCGCCCCTCCCAACTCACATTATTGTGAAAATGTGACATATTTAATGAGATACAGGATGCATATTATCACTAGGGGTGCCACTTTATTTATTCTGAATAACTCATCATATTAGCGGGGGAAACTAAGTAGCACATGAAGGGATTTCAGTGCAACCGCAGCATAATCATGTAATCTTATGACATGGTTCTAATATAAAATAAGGAAATGAAAAAATAGGTCACTAAAGTTGAATGTTTGTTGTGGCTTTTTATTCTAGTTTTCAAATCAGGCATAGCTTAGAAAAATAACACTATTATGCATTACATTTGTACAAAAACAATTCACCCTTATTCTTTTGCTGTTGTTATTGTCATTGTTTAAAAACATGTGTATATTGTTGCTCTTTGATGACCCTAAAAGTCTTACCCCTCCCTTCAGTTCATATATATCCAAAGGTAGGATTTATCAAAACTTGTTCGTATGCACAAACTATCCATAAGCATTTTGTGGATACGCCATCAAAATATTATGAACTTGCCCCCCTACATAAAACAGTAAGGCAGCAGTAAGGCTCACAGGAAGGAGATTTATCAACTTTCATATGGAGATAGGGTGGAGATTACTTAGAATGGGCACACTGCCTGGTTCCCTTTTGTCTATACAGAATTACTGCCCAGTGTTCACATTTATCTTGCAAATACATTATGGCAGAAATAAGTGATGCAGGGATGCATGTATCCCCATAGCAAGCATCTTGAAAGAGACAGCTGACTGATTTAAACAAATATTGCTACATGTAGATGAACCTCAGTCTTTTTTTCCTCCTTCAAAGACTAGCTGCTGTACCTCAAGGAATCCCTTTTCTTGAGCTAGGCCAGGAATTCTCTGCCACAAGATGGGTGGATGGGCATTAGTTTAGGTGGCTTTCAGGAGATTGGCAAAATAATGGAAAATAATTCTATCAGTGACTACTAGTTGTGATGACTATGTGCCTCCAGATGTTGCTGGGCTAACTCTAATCAGCTCCAGTCAGCATTGCTCAATAGTCGGGGATGACAGACATTGCAGCAACATCTGGAGGGTCAGATGTTCCCAGCATCTGCATCTGGTAAAGAAGTACTTTATTTTGATTGCTGTGAATTTCCCATCAGTTTCATTGGATACCCGAGAGTCCTGGTATTATAGGACTGGGGAAAATATTTAGCAACTTTCTCCACATCACGAATGAGTGTTGGTCCTAAGAACAGAACTGAAAAGCAATCCATTGTGGAGGGTGTGGGGGAGAACTTGGCCTACAATCCTTAAATCCGCCCTCAGAGTGACCTCCCTTCCACTCAAAGGAAGTAAGAAAGTCGCTGCTCAGGCATGAATCAAGAATCACTCAGTTTGAAGTTCATCTCCGTGATGAGCCTGCATTTACTTTCTCTCAGCCCTTGCTTCAGAGTCTGCAGTATGAGGGTAGTAGCACTGGCCTACCTTACAGGGCTCTTGTAAAGATTGTAAGAAGTGCTTTAAAATTCAAGTGCTCTATATAAGCGGTGTAATGGCACAAGCCAACAAACACCACTGTCCTTATCTCCTAATTGTCAAGGAATGATTAGTAAGGTGATTTGGGGGTTTTTAGGTCTACCGTGGAGTGCCAATTATAGCATGTAAAGGGAACAAAATTGCCACAAGGTGGTTGGTCGGATAGTAAGGTTCTGTTTAAATCTGCTCATGAGAAATGTTGGGGTGATTTCACAACTTACCGTATTTTTTGCTCTATAAGACTCACCTTTTCCCTCCTAAAAAGTAAGGGGAAATGTGTGTGCGTCTTATGGAGCGAATGCAGGCTGCGCAGCTATCCCAGAAGCCAGAACAGCAAGAGGGATCGCTGCTTTCGCTGCGCAGCGATCCCTTTTGTTGTTCTGGCTTCTGAGATTCAGAATATTTTTTTTCTTGTTTTCCTCCTCCAAAAACTAGGTGCATCTTATGGTCTGGTGCATCTTATAGAGCGAAAAATATGGTACATATTATAAATGAGCTGTGTAGCTGGGGACCTTTTCTGACATATTTGAACTTTCTCCCACTTCCTTCCCCTCCCTGCCCAATTGTTGGCATCTAGCTAGTCTTGTCGCAGGACCTGCAATGCCATTTCCTGCCCTTGTGTAATCAATAAGTCTTCAAATAATCAATAAGTGCTCCTGCTGGAGTAGCCTAGTGGGATTTCCTGCTTCATCAAGTGGAAATAAAATAAAATAAAATAAAATGGGAGAGGTAGTTCATACGTTCTCTTTCGCAATAGATGCCAGTAACAATCTCAGAGTCACAGCCCAAGCAACTTTACTAGAAGCAGTGAAAAGCTAGTTGAGTTGAAAACTACTCCCACACCCACCCAGAAATAATTTCTTTTTTATTTCAAAGGAAATTGATTCCTTAACAGTGGGAACGTTACCTGTATCATATAGGTCTAGGTAAGCGATACCTCTCTATTCCATGCAAGAGACACTTCGTTTGGAATGTCCACAGAAATTTGACAAGGAAAAGTCTGTTCTAAAGCTTTTGTTACTTGAGAGCCAATTATCTTTATTTATTTATCTTTTTATTACCTACTTATTTCTGTTCACGGTGTGTGTTTTTCACTACACTTACTTTTGTATTGTAGCTTTCTTTCTTTGTGCAGTAATGTTAACAACTACCCATACATTCCCTTTGTGTCCTTAAGCAGCAGGGCCGGGATAGAAGAAGCGTCTATGTGCCTCATAGAATCAGATCATGGAAGCATGGAAAGGAATTGCATCAACATCCCCAATCCTCTGTCCATTCCCCTCTTCCCATTAATAGCCAGGAAGGAAGGAAGAGTTGACACAGTCATAATTTGGCCTTCCCCGGATACTCTGGCAGCGCAGCAAAGCCATAAATTATTTATTCCTGCAGCAAGAGAGAAGGTCAGGGACATACATTATACGTCCATCCCTAATAACACTGTGAATTTCTCAGCCACATTCCGGGGTTTCTCCCCCTCTCGTACATAAACCGTATACAACACTATTAGTATGTAAAAGCAGGATTTGGGGCTGTGCAAGTGGTGCACACACACTGAGTGCTTCTCTGAGAGGGTGCTGTCTCAAAGCCCGGTAAGCAAAGCTTTGGGAAGGAGGTGTGAGGGCTCTGGCAGGGTCCTAGAGTCCTCTTGCCTCCTCCCCAAAGCCCAGTTAGCATCTTCCCACCTTTGGGGAGGAAGTGGGAGGCATCTGGGACCCTGCCAGAGTCTTATGCCTCCATTCCAAAGCCAGACGCCTCCTTACCCATCTTTGGAGCGCCAAATATTGGCCTCTTACAGGGTGCCACAGTACCCAGGTCCACCACTGGTAAAAGAGTGTTGCAACACAGTTCATGGGTATCTGAAGTGATCTTACCCATGATAGCTTCATCTTGGGGACATAACAGTAAAATTTTTAGTACAAGAATACTTTTAATCCTACTGCACACCCGAGATTCATAACTTTGCTGTCAAATCCTGCTACTGAATAAACTACACAAATATAAATTGTCTGTTTAACCTAGGTCCACCTAATTTGATTTATGAAATTTGAACTTTGTTCAGAAGCAGTGGGTTTCCAAAATATGAGGCATTTCAAAACTATCCGTAACCAGCTCAGGGAATTCAGGAAAAGGCAGAAGCAGTTTTTGAAGAGTATAAAATTCTTACCTGGGCCATCAGAAGCTCCTTTCCTTTTTAGTATCAATTTACAGGTGTTTTACCCACATCTTGCTTACCTGTGCTCCAGAAAGATTTCCAGATAACCAGTCTCTCTTTTGGAGACCTTTGATTGTGCCAAGGTAGTTGGCTTGGAGGGAAAGAGATTATTTTTCCTTCTAGAATTTCAGTATGTGGAGTTTCACTAAGTGGTCAAAAACAATAGCAGGCCAGACATAAAGGGCGTCATAGCTTTGAAACAAAAATTGCCAGAGAGCATGAAATAATTCTCACCAAACAGTCTTGCCATGACTTCTTCACAACATTATGTTTATCTATTGCCTGTACCTCTAGACTCGGTGCTTTTGTATCTTAAAATATACATCTGCCTGAAAGAATTAATTCAGATTACAGTCATGAGCATCCTTTGCCGAAGCCAGAATTAGCCAGCCAGGCATCTAGCCGCTGCAGTCAGAGAAAGACAGAGAAGCCTATTACTAGCAAGGAAACTACTTTAAGGAGACAAAGTGGTAATTAGAGGGGACTATTGGAAGGGTCACAGAGCTCAAGCTGGCTTTGGTGTCCTTGGCTATTAAAATATTTCTGAATTAATAGGCCTGCCTCAGCTGCAAACTGAATATGTTTATATTAACTGTACACAGAAAAAATGGTTGCTACTTTCTGCCATTGCTGCAGATAGTAAGATATTTGAAATTGGCAGGGTATTTTGAATTGGGATTCCATAAAATCTTTGTGAAGACGCAGCTTGGTCCCTAAAGAAACCCTTGTCAAGGCATGATGGGAAAGGTGAAAAGTCTTAAAGGTGAGGATGAGAGGCAGGGAAGGAATTGAAATGCAAATGCAACAGAGAGACAGAAGTAAGACTGCCTAGTTGTGATTCCAAAAACTGATTAGTTCAGAGTAGTTTCACTAAAGTCTGGGAAGCTGGTCCAGGAAAAAGTAGGACATCACTATAGAGCCTATAATATAGTATGTCAAAGCAAAATTTCAGTTCCCCCTCCGCAGCAAAATATTTGAGTTATTTTTAAAAAAATAAAAATGGCAATGCTTCCTATGAATGTTCATTTCTGGAAGTTGGGCTTCCATGTGTCTATATATTTAGATCCAGTCACACAGACTCATGAAGTAAAACATTCTGGTTTTGCCCAGTTATCCCCACAAGATATGGTTTTTGCCCAGGCAGGCAGATGATCTGACCAATGAGAGCAGCAAAATAACCAGACTGTACAACGGTGATGGGATAAAATCAGGCAAATCTTTATGAACAGCAGCAGGCAAGGCAAGGGTTGGCATGGCATTGGGTCCCAGGATCAGTTCATCATTCCACAAGCCCCATGTTGATGAAATGGATCCGCTAGGTTTGGATCGCTCCAAACTTATACCATGGGAGTCGGCCAGTGTTGAATTTTGCCATGGTGCAAGCCAAGCAAGCAAGAAAGAAAGGTCTCACTGGGGAACCAGGGTGCAGATTCCAACCAGGCAGATACCGAACCCACGCTTGGGTTTGCCGTGGTCCATCCTCCCCTCGTGCCCCTTATGGGGGACCCCCTATACTAGGCGTAGGCAAACTTGGACATCCAGATGTTTTGGGACTACAATTCCCATCATCCCTGTCCACTGGTTCTGTTCTAGAGATCATGGGAGTTGTAGTCCCAAAACATCTGGAGGGCCAAGTTTGCCTAGGCTTGCCCTATACTATGTTGATCCTGCCCAATGCCATTTCTGCCATCATACAAAACAATGCTCTTCCGTCTAACAAAGGAAAGCCATAATTTCACTGAGGGAAAACCAAGTGCCAATAAGTTTTGGGGGGGTGTTATTTCCGGCCTTGTCAACCAGTGACCCAAAATTGCTCAGTGAAGGCTCTAACCCAGCGGTTCTCAACCTGTGGGTCCCCAGATGTTGTTGGACTACAACTTCCATCATCCCTGAGCTCTGGCCTTGCTAGCTAGGTGATGGGAGTTGTAGTTCAACAACATCTGGGGACCCACAGGTTGAGAAAGGCTGCTCTAACCCAAGGGTGGGCAGGTGGGAAGTGCTCAGAGCAAAATGGCTATGAGCTCCAGGGGAAGCAGCCTTATATAGGCCTTCCCCTCCCCTCTACAGCAAGGGCTCATGGGACAGCTTTTTCCCATGAGCCCATCGCATAGAGAGGAAACTAGGCAAAACCTTGCCCAGCACTTTGCTGCAATCTATGGGCCACAGTGCCACCGGGCAAACACGTCCCGTGCTTATTGGGCATGAAACGGGGCTTAGGTACACACCTTCCTAAGCAACATGCGCTAGGCACATTTACTTAGACACAGATTAGCAACTCTTTTCTATTTCTTGCCATTTCCAAACTGGGGGAAGTTTTAAAAGCCTGAATGAAGGGAAAAGGAGGCGGCTAAGGTGGTTACTTGTGGGTGCCAATGGAAGACAGGAACGGGAGAAGAAAGGGGGTCTGCACAATGAATACATTATTCAACAACATCCAGCATATACCACTGCTTTATTGACCTATGTTGGGCAGTGCTGATTTATTCCATGAGGACATAGGGAGACCCTTGCTAGATCAGACCAGAATCCTGGTCCCACAATGGCCAACCAGATACCTCTGGGAAGCATATCAGCAGAACCTGAGCACCATGGCATTTCCCCTACTGATGCTCTCCAGCAATTGGCATTCAGAGGCATACACAACCATCATGGATGTTAATAGCCTTATCCTTCACTGCTACCATGTCTGCTGTCAGGGATGATCATCAGTGGACAACTCCAGGAGGCATTACTGACCCCTGGAGATTTCTGGCCATGCTCCTTCTCCTTGGTGTCCGTGAGGGAGGTAGACCCACTGCAGGCATCAATCTGGAAATGGTACTGGGTACTACTGATACAGAACCAGTGAGAGGGTGTTGTTTGGGTTGGGTGGAGGTGTAAATGGGCAAGAGGCCCTTCTGTGCAGGTGGATTAACCAGCACATTTCCCAAGATCATGTTCCTCTTAGTAACATTAGTTCTCCACTCTTGAATTGTTGCTGCTATCATATTTACCAGTAAAGAAAAGAAATAGTAATCAAGACCATTTTGATTTACTAGCACTTCTGTAATTGCTTTGGCATGTGCACGTCTTCAACAGTGGGAAGCCAGAGTAAAAATATAACAGGTAAAGTACAGGTGTCTGACTACCATGTAAAGAAAATGGTACATGTTGCAAAGCACATGGTTTAATGGACCATATTTGGGCTAGCAGAATAGTTGCTTTTACAAACTAAGGAAGGAAAGTGTGCCTGAAAATCTAGCTGCTGGTTATTTCATTTGTGAAAGGTCCTTGGGACATCTCATTTTTACGTTTTGGATTAATGCCATGAGATCATATTTAATGCAACAAATAGCTTGTTTTCGTTCATAAGGCTAAAGGTTGTGGATTAAGGGTTGCTTCACAAACAGCATCAGTCACATTGAAGCTGCCAAGCGATAGTTCTGTGTAAGAGTGATTCCTTGTAGAGTTTGTAATCTGGACTGGCCCAGGACATTTTGCACCCCCAAGTCCCTCGCCCCTGCTCCCCAAATTGAGGTGCATAAGAACTAAGATTTTTTGCACCTGAAACAGAAAATTCCCAAAGCATCAACCCCTCCTGGTGCTTTTAGCACTGTTACAAGGCTCTCCACACTGACACAATATTTTCCTGGCCAAAGGTCACATTCTTGAGGAGCTTCTTGACAGAGCCAGGCCACGTAGTCAGATGCCTGCATATATTTTTCCTACTCACCTCCCTCTCCCAGCAATTAAACTTCCTCGATAACTTAGTGCTCGGGGCTACTGCAACTTATGAAATGGTTCAAACTGTGAAGCCTCAGAATCTACTGAGAAATAATGATTTATTGCATTGACGCTTTTGCTAAAGTTGCCAAACATATCTGTTTTCTACATCTCAGGCTAAAATTCCGTACTTTTCCTACACTTACTTCTAGTCAAAATTGTCCTAATTCACTCTCAGCTTGACCTGATACTTGCTCTGGAGTGGGGAGTGAAGAGTTCGTTTTCACATCTCCAAAGTTTCAGGGATGGAGAACCTGTGGATCTCCAGATGTTGTTGGAGGCCAACAGCCACCAGCCCCAACCAGCATGGTCATTGTTCAGGGATGGTGGCAGTCATAGTCCAAGAACAGCTGGAGAACCACAGGTTCCCTATCCCTGCTTTATTTCCATCCTATCTGCATATTTACTATTCCATCCACATGCACAGTAAATTGATTCAAGCAGGTTGTGCTATGTTACTGATATAGCGATTATGATGTATTTACTGATCATGAGTTTGTCTGTTCCATTTGGCGCAAATGAGAAGTACACAAACTTAAATGCATGTGCAGGAAAGGTATTAGGAAGCCTACCAATAAGCCACCTACTTATTAACTCTTTTAAAAATCACAATTGGAAGCTGCAGCAGCAGCAGCAGCTGCTGTTGTTTAAACAGAGGGTTGAACTCTGCAGGGTGTGCTGTCTGCAAGGTGAGTTACCAGGCATCACTGAAAGGATATGGTAGAGGCGAAACATGGTCCACAGTTTACCTGAATTGCATAAAGCATCTCATTCAGGCTTAATAAATTGATTTTAGGAAATCATAAAGCATAGTGCAACAGCAAACACAAATGGATAGAGAAAACAAATTCAAGTGGAGTGAATTAGTTCTGTTTGCAAGCAAGTAGGTCAAATGCTGCAGCACAAAGAAATTGGAAGTAATGAGGATAGAGCCAAGTATAACCATATTAGAATGAGCAAAACAGGTTGAGGATTGGGCAGAAATCTTGTGCTGCATTTATGTGAATCATCAGCAGTTGCGGGGGGAGTGCATTTGGCTTATACGCTCAGTGGGCAAAAGAATTTGGATATGCCCAGTTTACATTGAGACCTAAGCATTTAACTGTATTCTTGAGGGTGAAATCCTACGTATGCTTACTTGGAAGGGAGTCTTATTGAATTCAGCAGGGTAACTGAGTGAACATGCATAGAATAGAAGTATTGGGCTATGAGTCCAATGAATTTCATCAGGATTCAAGCCTACTTAATTTATCCAGATTGTATCCTATGCATACTGATTTGGCTTTATAATGTGGTCTGCATATTGATCCTGAACATTTGTTTCGGAATATCTGTTCGGGTCACAAGCATATAAATACCAATGCTGTACCTGCAAAACATCATGTTAGGTAATGTTAAGTGGGCATAGCTGCTGCTGTGCACTATCTTCCCTACTTACATGCTAGCTGAACAGGTTTTAAGATCAGCTGTTAATTTGCAAATGACTTGTGATGGGCTTATAAATAACAAATGCTGTAGGTCTGTGACAGACTTGAGTAGGATGCATTATAGATGATAAAGCACCATCAACAGAAGACGTGCTAGAGATAGTCACTATCTATGAATGAATAGACCTTTTTGACTCTGCTGACAATCAATTACTTTGTATTAAACTGAGGCGGGCAACCTATTTAGCATGGACGGACATAATGGAAATGCTTGATGAGGCAGAGGACTGAAGCTAATTCAGATATTATACACTGCATGTCAAAGTTTCGCCACACCTAGAAATCTTTAATATAAATTATTTTTAAAAAACAAAACAAATATCCTTAACTGGTCTGCAACTTTTTTTTTGGAACAGTCTTCATGTATGCTGTTCAAAACACAACTATTTTCCCTTGATGAATGAACTGTTGAGATGTACTGAGAATACCCCTGACCATTAGGTCCAGTCGCAACCAACTCTGGGATTGCGGCGCTCATCTTGCTTTATTGGCTGAGGGAGCCGGTGTACAGCTTCCGGGTCATGTGGCCAGCATGACTAAGCCGCTTCTGGCGAACCAGAGCAGCGCACGGAAACGCCGTTTACCTTCCCGCCAGAGCGGTACCTATTTATCTACTTGCACTTTGATGTGCTTTCGAACTGCTAGGTTGGCAGTAGCAGGGACCGAGCAATGGGAGCTCACCGCATTACGGGAATTTGAACTGCCGACCTTCTGATCGGCAAGTCCTAGGCTCTGTGGTTTAGACCACAGCGCCACCCGCGTCCCTGGACTGAGAATAAGGGCCTCTTAATGTTTAAACAAGCTCATGTGGGTGAAAGCTAACCTTGAGGTACCCTCATGATGGTCGCAAGCTGTTCAGAGGCAACCCATGGCCTTCCAGATTTTGCTCAACTACTATCCCAATGGCCCTTGATAACAGGTGGGCTGTTGGGGTCTCTCAACATCTGAAGGGCCATGAGTTACTCACAGCTATCCTAGAGGTAATGATGGGGGAGAAATTAATTCCATTCATGTTGTACATCAACCTGCATTATTCAGTTCTTGAACCAAAATACAGCTACCTGCACTTCTCCAGATTTTGTGGCGCAGTTCTCCTGTGAAAATAATAAACACATATTATGCAAAACTGCATACAAAAACCATCTACTACTGAGCCAGTTTCAAGGTCCTGAATGACTAAGCAAAAGGGTGGGTGCATGGAAGGCAAGTTGTAAGCAACCACAATTTGTGACATTGCACAACATTGTTACAGATCGGGGACACGGGAAACAAATAAAAAAAATTCACCACACCTAGGAGACATATGTGGGACGTGGGTAGCGTTGTGGGTTAAACCACAGAGCCTAGAACTTGCCAATGAGAAGGTCGGTGGTTCAAATCCCTGTGACGGGGTGAACTCCCGTTGCTGGGTCCCTGCTCCTGCCAACCTAGCAGTTCGAAAGCACGTCAAAGTGCAAGTACATAAATAGGTACCGCTCCAGTGGGAAGGTAAATGGCGTTTCCATGCGCTGCTCTGGTTCACCAGAAGCGGCTTAGTCATGCTGGCTACATAACCTGGAAGGTGTACGCCGGCTCCCTCGGCCAATAAAGCGAGATGAGCGTCACAACCCCAGAGTCAGCCACGATTGGACCTAATGGTCAGGGGTCCCTTTACCTTTACCTTTTAGGAGACATATGCCTGTATATCTAAAGTTGCTTACCCCAGAAGTAAGTCAACGCTTAAAAATTACAACCTGGGATTGGGTGGAAAATATATAATTTTGAGTTTATCCCTGCACGCATATGGGTTGGAACCTTTCTTTTAAAAAATAGAATACATAGTTTACTCTTCTGGTAATATGCTGTTCATGGGACACTTATATTTAGCCCTGTATTAAGCCTCAAATCTGTAAGTTTTGTAAGGCAATGCCACCTCTGAAACCTTCTGAATTGGGCCAACCAACATATTCCTTTCTGTGGTGGTGCTAAATATGAGGGGGAGAGGGAAATGATATGTTAAGGGGGGGAGAGAAAAGAGGGTGAAAAGAAGCACACGAGTTGAGGAAAGAGGGAAACTGAAAGTAATGGTTGTGCAAATATACAAAATTCAGATAAAGAGAGAAGGGCTGCCATACATCCAGGAGAGAGGGACTGGAGAGAAGGGCTGCTTTGTCCTGGATGTTAGTCAAGTCAATCGAAAAATCACAATTTTTTTGTGTTTTTGTCCTGGCAATCCTACGAGAGAGTAGAGAGTGCTATGAGATGGAGAGAGAGAAAGGAGAAGAGTTAATGAAGATGGGAGTGCCAAGACAAATGTGCTGCAAAGGAAGCAGAAAGAAAAAAGGCGGATAATAGAATGGGCTAAAATGTGACACATACTCTTGAGTAGAAACCGCTGTCAGTTTTTTGAATTCTGTACCTCTGCTCTACACTTGAGGTGGCCAGGTGAATGGGAAAAAAAATCAAGACTTGCTAAAGGAGTATAGGACCAGGTTCTGGGGGATATAACATGGCTGCAGGCAACTGTGTGTTTAAGAAACGTCTTTGAGGGAGAAGTGGTTTTTAAGGAGGGAATCTGCAGAGAAGAAAGTGTTGGCTTGTCAGGATAAACGAAGGTTGTCCAAAGCACATGGAACAGCATGGGTGATGGCACAAAGGCAAAGACAGGTAGAGAGAATCAAAGAGAGTGATAGCGGATCAGTTTGCACAGAACAGAGACAGCAAGAAAGGGGGTATGGAGAGATGAGAGAAGCGTCAAGGCCAAAGAAGTGGAGAGCCTTAAATGTAAGGATCAGGAGGTGCTTGAAGTTCATGAAAGTGACACAAAGAGACAGTGCAGAGATTTAAGCAGAGGCGCCTCCCAGAGAAGAAATTGATTTTAACAGAAGCATTTCAAATTGAGAGGAAGAGAGGTGGCAGGATATCTAAAAAAGAAGGATGCGGTTTGATAGGGGAGAGAGATGATGCGGGATGCATGGGTGAAACCTTTAATGCTGGCATAGTTAGGGACGATGACAGCAGTGCTTCCAAGAGTTTTGAAATGACTACAAATTTTCCAAGTATTCTAAAGTAGATTGTGTGTGTAAGAGGGAGAGTGCAGTTAATTTCATATGGGCAATAGATCAATGATAGAGAAGCAAAATGCTGTATAATGAGACATGGATGTCTGACCTATGCACAAAAGAGCCCAAAATCAACACATATTGTGGCCAGAGGCTTTTTGCACTCACTCTCTATGAAGGAAAAATCCCTATTTACCTGTGCAGAATATACTTGCCATAGTAGATATTGGAAAAACCATTATGTGAGTAGATCTTTCATTTCTTCTTTGGTCTGCTGTTGCACTGCCTGCTGTTTGCACCAGAAAGATGATGGTTGCATTATTTAAGTCGAAGTTGGGGGACCTGTGCCCCTTCAGTTGCTATTGGAACATCCCTGGAGCCAATGGGAGTTGGAATCAAACAACATATGGAAGACGACAGGTTTCCCACCCCCACCCTGCCCCTGCCATTTTAGTCTAACTTTAAAAAGCCATCATAATGATTTGTTTCCCACCATGATGTTAGAAAGCTCCTCCACAAACTGACCCAGATGCATGTTCCATTATGAGAAGCTTTTGGAGCCTTTGTCTGTGAGGATCATGGCAGCTACCAATACTAAATTATAGTTGCATTCTTCATCAGAATCCCTGAAACACTGACATATGTTTCAGAATAAGAAGAAACACCGAAAAGCAATCGAGGAAAATGTGGCATCTTCCAATATGTGTGCTGTGCTTTGAACCCCGACTTACCATGGTTCTAGAATGCCTGGGAAGCCTACACAAATGCACCTCCTACTTTTGCCCTCCAACTCATTTATTTACTTATTTTTACATCTATACCCTGCAGATTATGTTTATACACCAGTAGATTGATGTTTGTTTGCTCTGATTTAGAGTGAAAGAGTGGGTTTTCCCTGGGGAAGAGGTGGAGCAAGGAGAAAATCGCTTGGACCCATGCCTAGAAAGTGTGGGTCAAGCGGGAAACCACTCAGACCCGTGCTTTCTAGGCACAGGGCAAGCAGAAGTGTGGGTGAGCCCTTAATGCTGTGTACAAATGCCTGAAGAGGTATTGTCCCTTACCATCATTTCAGAAAACCTGTACCTAATTCGGTCATTGTCATAGTCAACCCATTGCTACTTTGTGCATGGCTTGTGCATGGCTCTCCTCTAACAGCAAATACTCCTTACTGCCTCAGCTCATTGCATGAGTTCATAACTAGGCATTTCTCATGCCATATTCTCCATGCAGTATTTCACCACAATTCACAACTATCTCAGTTTTCTTTTTCCCTTCATAAAGGCTATCCCTGCAGATCAGGACTCTTGACTATTATGTCTATGGAACAATCTGATTTTATGATTATTGAAAAGTGATTAAGAAAAATTGAAGCAAGATATGTTCCAACGTCAACACACTTGTGGCATGTAGCATGATTCCACAGATACCTCAAGTTGCAGGGTCCCAATTCTGAGGAGTCTATGGAACGGAAGAAATGGGCACTTCAAAGAGATAATACACATTTTTCTAGAAGGATAGTTAGGGTGGTTTTGTTCTTTGGTGTATGTGCATTTCAGTGATTGTACTGTTTGCAATGACCTTAAGTCAACTGTACTTTGTGGGGGAAAGGAGTGTAGCTTGGCTGTTAACCATTCTTTGCTGAAGAGGCTGCCAGTGATTACACCTTCGGTAGTATGCATGTGCTGCAAGATCCTTACTTGCATTTGCCCAATACACTAAATGCAGGACATATCTGCATACAAGGATGGAGCCTGTTTCTCCCTTTGCCTAATGAAAGGATGATCAGAGCCCTGTCAGATGTGATTCACATCACTAACATGCAGCTTGTACATTTCTTGGGCCTGCTGGAAAACTGCAGTTCAAAAACTTTTCCCACACGTTGATTGGCTTCTCCAGTTTGCAGGACTGGACTACTATGAACTAAGCCTCTGAAAAATCTCAATTATTCAAAAGAATTGAATAATTGCTTCAATTCTTTTAGTAATTTTTAGTTTGACCTCTGGCACAAAGGTAAGGGCAAGCACCCGTGGTAAAAACTGAAGAATACTGCCATAAAAATAAATTACCGTATTTTTTGTTCTATTAGACTTACTTTTTCCCTCCTGAAAAGGGGAAATGTGTGTGCATCTTATGGAGCGAATGCAGGCTGCGCAGCTATCACAGAAGCCAGAACAGCAAGAGGGATCGCTGCTTTCACTGCACAGCGATCCCTCTTGCTGTTCTGGCTTCTGAGATTCAGAATATTTTTTTTCTTGTTTTGTAGGTGCGTCTTGTGGTCTGGTGCGTCTTATAGAGCGAAAAATACGGTAGCTGGGAATTCCTTTCTGAGTGCGATTGAAACAAATGGGATGGCATTTGGGATATATGTGGATGGAGGACTTGTGTACATTGCAAGGTTTCTCTTGGGTGTGCAGTGTATCTTACATGGTGCAGTCCTCTGTGGAATCTTTGTTATTGAGGACAAGCACCACAGTGGCAGGTGGAGGCAAAAGTGAGTTCTAAAATTAAAACATGGTGGGGTTTCTTTTGGTAGTTTTGAGCAGAGTTAAAAAGCTTGGAATCTGGAGCTACCCAGATCCACCCCCTCTTTTCCCCCATTCACACATCACTAGTGTTGCTTTAAAAGGTAAACCATACAGAGGTCCTTACAGTTTTTTCATATTTACAAGGATGGCTTTGGATTCTAAGCCTACATGGTGGAAACTAGTTTCATGGCTGCCTCGGGTGGTGGGAATGGCTGGAAACCACAATGTATATTTCAACACTGCCCTCTGCTGACCGGAGGCATTAAGGCTTATATCCAACAACCACAATGTTATCTTTAATGGCTCAGCTTTTGCTTATGGAAGGGAAGAGAAGTCATTCACATATATGGCCAGGGGAGAAGGGCGTATTCATTCATGGGGGGTGTGTGTGTAAGGGAAAGGAAATAAAGCTGCTTCCTCCACTTTGTGACCCCAGCTACTGAGAATCTAGGTTGTTCCATCCTGCGTCGTCCCAACCTGGTTGTTGTTTCTGCTTGATTGGCAGATCGTTAAGGGTTGCTGAAGAATGGCTTTCATATATAGATGAACAATATTATTCGTGTAATGGATAGCTACCATTCATTTCAACAGTTCCAACAGGCATTACAGGATAAATGAATCTATTTGTTATGGAACCATTATAAGAACAGAAATATCAACAAAATGTCTACCTGTGATAATGTAGCACATAGGTTAATAAGCACTTACTGGTATTTAGCAAATATTCTTTTGTGAAAGATTGTGTTAAGGTTTTTGCCTGCTTTGTTTGGACAAACAAAATGCTTTCTGAGAGTGCATGCATATGCCTTTATGTACTTGTATTTTTAAAATTATATGCTGGAGATATGCAGTCTATAATTATTAATTGAAACATCTGACTACAACATATTTCCCCAAGAGCCCCATGTCTTTTGATCCTCTCGGAAAATGTGATTACATTATAATATAATATAATATAATATAATATAATATAATATAATATAATATAATATAATAATATATGTTAGTGTTGTGGAGCTTAAATGAATAACCTTTTAGGTGTGTGTGTGTGTGTGCATGTGTGTGTGTGTATCCCCAAGTGTTAACTGCTGAACAATAGGATTGGGGATATTTGGAAAGAACACACACAAGTAAACTAGCACAAATAATCCAACTGTTTTCAAAAAGCAAATTAGAAAGAAAAGATCAAAATAAAAGTTTAAAAACCATTTGAGATTATAATGTCAAATAAAAAAAAATTGGTAAGAAAATATGTTTTCTAACCCCCTTAATGCTTCACTAAGAAATTAGCAAAGGTATAAGTGTCCTTTTCTCCATAAGAACCATCAGTTTTCTTAATCCTGTAACCTAAAATTAAATTAATATGGTTTTCTTAGTGCTTATGAGCCACTGTATGCTAAAGTATGATTGATAGACGGTTTGTGTTCTGTCCATGGCACTGCAAAAACAGTTCCAGTTCTAGCCACTTTTTTCCCTTTCCTTTTCCATTTCTCTTTCTTTCTTTGTTCTTTTTTTTTCTCCTATGCAGAAGACCATCAAATGAATTGTCACAATACTCGAATGCAAGACACAGAAAAAGATGATAACAATAATGATGAGTATGATAATTACGATGAACTGGTGGCGAAGTCATTGTTAAATCTTGGCAAAATTGCAGAGGATGCAGCGTACAGAGCCAGGACAGAATCAGAAATGAATAGCAATACATCTAATAGCCTGGAAGACGATAGCGACAAAAATGAAAATGTTGGTCGTAAGAGTGAGCTGAGTTTAGATTTAGACAGTGACGTTGTTAGGGAAACTGTGGACTCGCTGAAATTGTTAGCACAAGGACATGGTGTAGTGCTTTCAGAAAACGTTAATGACAGAAATTATGCAGACAGTATGTCTCAGCAAGAAAACAGGAATATGAACTATGGGATGTTGGGGAAGCCTACCAACAATGGGCTTACAGAAAAAATGGTGGAAGAGAGCGATGAAGAAGTATGTCTCAGCAGCCTGGAATGTTTGAGGAACCAATGTTTTGATTTGGCCAGGAAACTCAGCGAGACAAACCCGCAGGAAAGGAATCAACAGCAAAACATGAATTCTCGCCAACATGCCCGGCAAGAAGAAGATTTCCAAGGAAGGACATCTGATAGGAATTATTCTGATATGATGAACTTAATGAGGCTTGAAGAACAGTTGAGCCCCAGATCTAGAACTTTTTCTAGCTGTGCAAAAGAGGACGGGTGTCACGAAAGAGATGACGACACCGCCTCTGTAACTTCAGATAGGTCGGAGGAGGTATTTGATATGACAAAAGGAAACTTAACGCTGCTTGAGAAAGCGATTGCTTTAGAAACAGAAAGAGCAAAAGCCATGAGGGAAAAAATGGCAATGGAAGCTGGAAGGAGGGATAATATGAGATCCTATGAGGAGCAGTCTCCAAGACAGCTTTCTGGAGACGACAGGAAGTCTAAGTCCAGTGACGGCCATGTCAAAAAGCCATATTATGGTAAAGGTAATATTTCTATCTAATGTATGTTGTATTATGATGAACTATGGGGTGAATCTTAACAAGCCATGCACCTGAATGTGTTTTTTTGCACTCAAAAAATAATTCTAGAAGCACAAGTAGTTCAAAAGTAATGCTCTGTGTCTTTAGGTAGAACATTACGTCATGCCAGGAGAAGCAAAGGGAATAAGAGATCATGTTAAAAGAGAGAAGGTTGTCCAGAAATGCTGAATATATTTTATGATTTTAAAACTAAAGGCAAATACATCTTGCATGAATTGACTTATACGTTAAGATTTTGTGCAAGACAGCCAATTAGCTGGGAAATGCATATTTTTATAGACTGGACTGTGTGGGGCATCTTGATTTATAAAATTATAACCAGATGGTGGTTATTGATGAACCCTCTCCCATATAAAATGTAGAGTTGCTTGATAGAAATTGAATAGTATCTGAGTGACCGATAACATGAGATAGGGGCAATGACTGCACATTAATTATCTTTAATAGTAAGGTAATGGAAATCATTTGCTATGCAAGGCATGCTTTGGCCTGGGCTGAGATCAATAGCAATTTCTTTCTTATATGCATTCCACTCCACTGGTTTCATGCCTTTGTGGAAATAGCTAAGGTGCTACCATAACAATTATCCAATATATAAGACCAAAAAAGACAAAACATAAACAATTACCCTAACCATGTATTATGTCTAGGTATATACAATGTAAATATCAACATGCTATTTTTATGAGTCTGCATTCTTGTAAAGTTTCCCAACAGCAGAATACTTTTCACTCCCATTAACTTTAATGGGAGTTGAGGAATCTGAATCATTGGAGGGAGGTGTGAATAACCTAGATGGTTATGGATGATGCTGTGATTTCCAGAGCATCACTTTATTAAATTGTTATTCTGTGTTTTTTAAAAAATATTATGAACTTGGTAACAGGGCTGTAAAGTATAATTATGATATTAAAACATTATTTTCAATATATCTGCACAGGAGACTTTTTCTTTCCTTAAGCAAAGACAAATAAAAGACCCATATATATATAAGCTACATAAGTATGATGAAAGCATGAAGCTTTCTTGCAATCCAGTTTTGAGCCACTGTCATACACTAACACCTGAGTTATTGACTGCGTTTGAGGCAGTTCGCCCAATACATTTTTCTGTACATGCAAACTACTGTGGGGCACACACTTGTATGAACAAGTGTAATGTATGGGCAATGAAATCATGGATGTGGCCAGCATCAATTCGTATGACTGGCAAACAGTTTCACCATGGTTGCCGCAATTATGGAAATCGCTTCTGGCATGCTATGCACATTATGCTTGTCCAGGCAAATTAATATCTCAAATTGGTCCAGAATGCTTATTTTTACGGACAAGGAAAAACACACTATCCCATTACATGCTACAATAAAGTAATGTGTATATACTTCAATATTTTAATCTGTTATTGCAATTAAGGAAAAAATACAGTCCGTTTTTAAAAAAGAAAAGAAAGCACTGTGCGAATCAGCAAATAGTTGAGAAACCATTCAAGTAAAAATTACAAAAAAATTAATGTGCTTATCTTACAGAATATATTATAATATGCCCTTAACCAGACCCAATATCATTTAAACATTAACACCTCAGGGGGAAAAGAAGGTGCTTCTGTACCTCTGGGAGTTTGAACGTAAATGTAAGCAATGATGCTAACAGGAGTCACAAGCGATACCTGGATCTAAAGTTGAAAGTTTAGGCAATATTAACCTCAAACTTGGGGTCCAGACTCAATTCTTTTCAAAGAGCAGGATAAAATAAGTAACCATATACCTTCTTTGCTCTACTGTAAAAAATTTAAAAGCGAATGAATGAAGGCGATGTCCTTCTAACACCACTCATCATCAAGTACAGGTGATTCCCTCAACTGTGTCTCCTCTTGGGGGAGATGTGGGGTACACATCTCAGGGAATATACACACACTTTAATGTAGGGAAGAAGATGCATCAAAAGGAATGCCTAACAATTGTGTCTCCACTGCTTTCCTATGGTGGGTTCCAAAAACATTGCGAGAGGCAATCCTTTCTATAGATATATGCTTTTCCATGTTAGAAAGTATCCGGATGTCTTTGTGTCCCTAACCTCACCGTTGCAAAATTATATCTGATAATATTGCAGTCCTGACTGGACAATTGTATCAAGAGTTGGTAGAGAACAACAACTTTCCCTATGGCAGTAGGGAAATATTTATGAGGCAGTCATGTTGTTAAATTGAATTACCCAAGTGTCAGTATTAAGTTCTCCTTCAATATTTTCTTACATAGTACTAGATAAAGCTATTTCCATTCCTTGTTTGGACCAAATAACCATTTTGATAGTAAAGCTCCATAACAGTCACCTAGAAACAAAGGGACCCTGCCCCACATTTCTGATTCACTCAGCCTAACTTGTTTCCAGCATTATACTTGAAATACACTACTCATTAGTAATACAGTTAAAACATTGTTTTTATGAGTTTCAAATTAAGATGTGAATACTGTATGGTTCAGCCCCATGGGTAGCAATAATTCAGTAATATTCATTGATCTTAGTGATGCCCCCCTCATTTATTATCTAATTAACTAAGATGTGAAGATTTATACTCTTTTGGGTCAACTGTACCTTGTTGCACTTGATTATTGTCATATGAAATAGAAATAACCAAAATACTCTTGAGAGATAGTCAACTAAATCATACTAAAAGTAGGCCCATTGAATTCAATGGGTCAGCTCTGAGTTTGACTGATATTGGATATCACCCAGTGCTCTTATTGGCTGGATTCTTTGGACCACAATATAACATATCAGAGTGCTTTATGTAAAGAGTTCCATAAAGCTTTATGTATGCAAATGAATGGTATGGCTGTCAAGAGGTAACATAACTTCAGAGACATAGAGAAAGACATTGATGAGTTCTATTCCCAGCTCCAATACTAATTTCTTTCTGTTTCCTTGGGCTGAATAATCTGCCACAGACATAGTCACCAATATGGGGCGTTTTAGTATTTGTGTTGCTTTATAATTTTGTTTTATTTTTGGCAGGGGGTTATTAAATGAAAGGTTAACAATGCATATATTGGTCTTCCTGCTGTCAGGAAGCCCTGCCAATCTAATTAAACTACAACCTATGGATTTAAACCATTAAGGGTAGGCCTGCACAATTTATGACCTACCAAAGCAAATTCAGTCTCCCCAGCCATGTTATGTAGTGTGTCAGATGTATGGCAGCCTTCCTGTGTTTTGAAGTTTTTAGGCAAGCGGCAGAAGCAGGAGGATTATTGATACCCTGTTGGTGGGCCTCCATAGGTGACTGGCACGCTGCATTATAGAATCCTTGAATTGGAAGCGACGCTCCCTCCAAGGTCAGCTGGTCCAACCCTCTGATATGCCACATCTACCACAAGGTGTGGAAGCATGTGCCCTTGCACATGAAACTGGCCACTTTAAGTTGCATGTGCACTGGCTCCCATCAAGGCAGGCCAGTCATGGGAAACTGCTGCTGTGAGCAAAAGCAGACTGTTTGCACACCAGTATAAAGCTTTCCTGGAGTGGCACGCTAAATTCCTGCATATGCTTCTCACTTTTATTCTGTGAGTTGGCAGAAAAATCAATGCTCAAATATATAGCAGAGGCCAAATAACCCAGAGTTTCCTGTGCATTGGCTTGAGTTGCGAATCAGTGTATAATATATCAGTAACCAGCACTAATTAGAAACCCCAGTCCTGGAATACAATCTCTTGCTTTAACCTGTGCTTTAAATACTAAAAGGCAAGCACCTTAATTTCTCCAAACTTTGAGCTGACAAAAATAATGTTTGATTTGAATTGAGACCTATGAGGTTTGAGACAGTTGAATAACAACATTCTGAAGGGAATTAATGTCCTTCCTGGAGCAAAGGGAGTCATAATGCCAGGTTCTAACACACAGCACTGATAGATAAATGTTTGGGGGTTTTTAAAAAAATGAAAACATTGCTTTAAAAGGATGAATTCTAAAATGGTTGAGTTTGGTTGACAGAATCTTATGAGCAATACTGGCTGCATTTGTTTGATACCAGATATGAATTATTCCTAGTACTGTATTTAAAACATTGCAACAGTATAAAAGGATGATGTTCTGATCTGGAGCTTCTGATCAGAATTCACAGGGGTCCTTTCGCCCAACTATCCTGAATCATGTAAACTTTACTGTGTACTGCTGAACTCTGAAAGTGGCTTTGCACCTAACATTTTAGGTGTAAGACATGTTGGTTTTTTTAATATGTGAGTTCAAAAAAAAAGTGAATTGCTGTATTTGTTAGGGAGATAGGATTAGCTCTAGCTGCCTGTTTCTGTACACATGGCTTTGCTGCCACACAAATTGGAAAACGGTGCTGAGATGATAGCCCTGATATTTACACAATCATTTATTTTAGGATCATCCCCCTATCTTTTTAGGCATTGCCAATTCTCTTACGGCTGACTTTAGCCTCTGATTCACACAGGCATAACCAAGGAAGGTCACAGGCAATTTTCTTCTATGATTTGAAGTGGTGGAGACGGTTCTCCTCCTTCATACATGCTTACTATTTCTCCCTTTAATGGTTGTCAGAGGGGAAAGACAGAAAAAGAGTGAACAGGACCCCCCTTTTGGGTGGGGTCCAGCATCAGAAATGAAAGAGAGGTAGTACAGCATCTTTTTTTACACACTTTTACACACAGAAGGTCCCAGGCTCAATCCCTGGTCTTTCCAGGTAGGACTGGAAATGTCCCTGGTCTGAAGTCCTGGAGAGATGTTGCCAGCCAGTGTAGACAGACTAGATGGACCAATGGCCTGGCTTCATATAAGACAGCTTCCTGTGTCTTATGTCCAGTCTATGTCCAGTCCGTCTCCCTTTCCCTTTTGGTTGTATCTTCCACCCATCATTCCCAGTACCTGCCTCTATAGGCTGAGACAAATGAAAACCAAATTACTTTTCATGGCACTCAACAGCACAGGGCTGTTGCAGCACTGCAAGAAGAACTTTAGCATTGCTACTGAAGCTAACCTATAGCAGGAGGTGGGGAGAAGGGGATCTGAAAGAAGAAAACCAGTGGGGCAAGGAGGTTGAGGGTGAGAATGGCTATTTCAAGGAATCATGACACGTACATTACTATTCTTACCTGCCTCCCTCTCCTATCACTCTAGTTAGTATTGATGCTCTGCCAGATTCCTTAGAACAGGGAGAGCCAACATGGTGCCCTCAAGAAAGAGTTGGGTACCAACTCCCAACATCGCTGACCATGGGCTGTGCTGGCTGACACTGATCGGGGTTAAAGTCCAGTGACATCAAAAGAGCTGCTTGCCCCTGCCCTAGAATATGGATACAAATCAGAAGTTGAAATTAGCTTGGGAGATAATTAGCCTAGGATAATGGATTGTGTAAATGGAAAGAGCAGGGGTATTTTAGTACAACCCCCCCCCCCATGCATTCAGTAAAAGAATGCTATTGGGGGTCCAGTTTTAATTCCAATTTCAGCAGTAATTCCACAACATTCTCTGCAAACACACACATAAGCGTAATAAGAAAAATAATTTTCATAGGTTATTACGAAAACAGCAAAATGTGATGCAACACTTCATTATGAATGTTATGAATATCTAAGTGTTCTAAATATGTGGTGTCTTTCACGGGACAATTTAAAAGCAAGTCTTAACTTTTTAAAAAAACAAAACTTGTAGTTAATGTTCAGTGGAAAGAAACATCCTTTTCTGTAAGTTCTTATATTCTGTAGCAAACTTTTGAGAAACAGTGTTGTCTGTTTTAGCATGCCATTGAAAAAGAATTAATTTGCATTGCATCTTTGAAGAATTTTGGCAAGGAGCTGGGTCCACTATCATCAGTACTCTGAATTTCTCCCGCAGTAGATCTCTAGACTTCAATATATAATGAGGAAAATAGTTTTTAAAACAAATTCAAAACAGAGCCAACTTATAGCTAATGCTTGACAGAAGTTATGTTGACAGTGGTGTGTGGCTTTGCTGGAAGAAAGTCACCACCATTTACCCTCCATGAATGGAGGACAGCTGTGATCATAGGAGCCTACGGTACAGAAGAAGGAAGCAGGAGATAAAAATGTTTTCAGTCGTAGATGTGTTTTCTTCCAGTGTTCTTTGAGAACATTTTCCAAAGAGTAACTGAATTCATTAAGTGAACCTTCGTCCATTTGGAAATCTGAAAAGGAAAAACATCATTCACTTGACACATTTGTTGTAAATTATAGATCCCTCAAGAACAGAAAAGAAAGAAAGCAAATGTCCTACCCCTGGGTGTGATGGAACTGGCCATGTAACGGGGCTTTACCCCCATCACCGCAGTTTGTCAGGATGCCCACACAAAGATAGGGTCCCTCCAGAAAGTAAGTCCACATTGTTTCATGGAAACTGGGGATAAAACTCCACACAAATTTTTCTAGCATGCATTAAGAAACTTTTTTTCCCTTCTCTTTTTTTCTCTGTCCCATTTTTCCAGTATGATATGTCTCAATTTAGCAAACTGTTTTTCTGTTATATTTGCATTTTTTTCCTTTATTTCATCATGTTCACATCTATACTAACCTTTATGCTTGAAGAAAGATGTTTTAAAGCTGTATTCTTTTTATTCTGATAGAATTAGGATATTTGCAAACTGTTGTTTTTCTCTATGCCGCAGGTATTCCCCCCCTCCCCGCCAGAAAAAAACAAAACAGTACTGCTTTTAATTCTGAGTAATTATAGCCATCTCTTGAATAGAGTCTCTCGTGTTCAAATAAAGGAGCCGATGTTCCTTCCACTTTGAAAATAGGCAATTGGATTCATTTTAAAATTTTTATATATATACATAATTATTCAAGCAATTAATTCAAATATTTGACCTTTAGAATTGTGGTTGACTTGCAATAATACAGCTCTGCATGGATGTTAGTGCAAAAATGCTGCAATTGTATAAGAGGTATGAAGGGAGAAGAAATATGTAAAAAAAAAAAAAAACAGGTGCCATAATTGTCTGAGATTGTCAGAACTCATCCACCCACCTGCTAAGAAGAATATACTAAACTGATTCTCAGATTTTGTGGGAGGCTTCAAACATTACAAAAACAAGGCTTCCAATCATAGAATCATAGAATTAAGGAGTTGGAAAGGGACCCTGAGGATCACCCAGGCCAACCTCATGCAATGCAGGAATAAGCAGCTGTCCCAGAGATCAAACCTGCAGCCGGGTGTTGCGTGTCGAGGTCCCCAAGCTACCCCAATAAAACACAATTCACACGGAATTTTTGTTTAAGGTTTTTGGCATAATTTTGGCCACAACTTTATTAAAAGACAAAAAATGTGAGTGGTTGCTTAGGCATTGGCTGCGACTATCTGACCCCGCACAGGGACAGACTGACATTTGCATGCCCACGAAAGTCAGAAAGGGAAAAAATTTTGGGGAGAAAGATGGAGCTGGGAACCATGCCCTCACCTCTCCCCAAATGCTCCCAGGGGCTCTTGCGTGGCCCTAGCCCCTTGACAGGGGTTTGGACAAAAGCATGGCAAGCCCCTGGGCTCCTTTAATGGAATACCCTTGCAGCAGCAGCAGCATTGGAGGGGCAGGCACAGCCAATCCATGCCCCTAACAACCCTAAATATAGGGAGGGAGGGCAGCTAATCCAATGCACGCAGCGAAAAGAGGAAGCTCAACGCTGCACACAGGGAATATAAAACTTCTTGGCTATCAATAAAAAAATGGCAACATCAAATTCTCCCCAATGACAAGAGGAACCCAATCGCAATGGTGGCCAACTACCTTTACTCGCCCAGCAACAGTGGGATGTCTTGGAAGACCCCACCGCAACACGTGCTCTCCATGAAGGAGAACACGCTTTATCAGCATCACACTTGTCAGCACCAGCACTCTGTTCTTACCAACTTTGCTATCCAGTCTTTGCAAGATGGTGGCTTTCTAAAAGCTGGGCTACATGTAGATTTGATTCATTGGTTCCCGAACAGCTTAGTTGTCGAACAAATTGGATCCTGAATGCCGCAAACCTGGAAGCGAGTGTTCCAGTTTGCAAACATTTTTCAGAAGCCAGACGTCCGACGTGGCTTCCACGGCTTCTGATTGAGTGCATGAAGCTCCTGCAGCCAATTGGAAGCCGCGCCTTGGTTTTCAAACGGTTTCGGGAGTCGAACAAACTCCCGGAACGAATTAAGTTCTAAAGCCAAGGTACCACTGTATTTGATTTAATAGCTACACCCCACTTTTCCATTAAAACAATAGTGGAAGTGGCTTGCAATGAAAAACAACAATAATAAATATAAAACACCAGAACAACATAGTTAATATAGTAGCGAGATCAAGAATTCCCACTAGAATTAAGGGACCTTAGTCATGTTCATTAATTTCAGTGGGTCTCCTCTGTTTAGAACTTAGTCAAATTCCACACAGTGTGAAACTGTCTCAATTCTCCTTAAGGATCACCCCATCGGGTTAGGGTCAGGACAGTCATTTTCCACAAAGCAGCTCTTCATATATCTGCCACTGAAAACACTAGCACTATGAGAGTGCTTCTACATGTTGCCATTACATTGAGAAGTAATTACCATGTGATGTAGTATCATCACATATATTAAGTGAAAAAAGTATTTTTCATTCATGACAATGAAGATTTGGAAAGAGAAGCCGCAAGAAACTTTTGAGTCTTGAAAGCACTTAACTCAGTCTGGAGTTAAAAGTGGTATGAGGGCATCAATGGCAGAGTATTGTCCATTTCATATCCTCCCTTAAAACTCGCAGAAAGGGAAATCCCTCTTAAGGAAGCAACACTGCTTCTCAGCTGGTGTGTGAATCGAGCTGATCAAAGGAATTCAATTTCCAGTTTAGCAAGGCCTATAATTTTCTCAAACACAAATGTTTACTCAGTTCCTCAAAGTGGTTCATCTCCTCCCCCCCCCCACCAACGTAAATGGTAAATATACAGCATTTAGAAAACGTTACCAATCAAAGAAGAATATAGCTTTAAACGGTTTGCATGTTCAGTAGTGACAAAAGTGAAAAAGGTGAGATCATCTCTCTCTTTCTATCTATCTCTTTTTTTTCTCCTCCTTACCCTACTCCTGCAGTGCTGGGCTTGTAAAGCATGTTTCAAGAACAGCTTTGAATAGCAGGAAATCCAAAGTGAAGCTTTCACATCTTTAGTACACTGCTAGTAGTGTGGTGATGGTGATGAATGATGGTGGTTGTGACTATTCTTTAAATCAATTATGCACAGGCTTTATTCCTTATATCCTCTAGGCTTTTGTGTAAGCATTACACATGCTTTTTTTAAAAAGATTGGTTCCTTTGAAATGTAGCATAATTTTGCACTAGTCGTCCAGCAACAGTGACACAGATGTGAGCATTTTTCATGTTGTACACATGCACACCAATTGGATGCAGCTCAATTTATTTTTAAACGTTAAAAAAAAGTGAATGTTTGGCACATAATGGTTTTCAGTTCAAGTAAATTATAAGTACTGTCCTATTGTATTGAATCCAGAGACTTTGAGATCTGTAGGATGGGATCCCTGATATTTCAAATCCCACACTGGAAAATAGCAGAGATGCAATTTACAAAGTAGTGTGCTCCCCTATCGCTGAATTGCAGCCCCTCCCCAATGCTTGCTTGGTGGTGGAAAATGACAACCCTTTTTTGTTTAAACCAGGCCTTGTTGGTTCCTTTTATTCCTAATTTATCACTCCACCACCCCCTTGACTTTAAAATGTGCTCACATTCTTTGCTTATATTGGTTTCTCCCCCCCTCCTTTTTTTCTTCTTCCTTTTTTGGACCCTTTATGATTTATTGACAGCTATAGATTATTATTTTTTTAGCAATTATTCTGATCACAACATGAGTGTAACTGCCATTGAACTTTTAACAAGCGTTAGTCCTACGTAATCAAGGCAGTTGTGGGGCTCGGAACCAATTCCATAGCTGGGCTTCAAAGATCTTTCTGGTACTGCTTTCAGCACCTCAGAATTTGCACACATTTTATGCAGTTATGGACTCCAGATTCTGGATGCCTGTTTTGTGTACCTAATCAGTTTATTATTGCATATATGCACCTTAAAACTGCTCCAACCTCCAACTCACCACTGTGCTGTTCAGTGCTTTTGCTCAGTGCTTATGTATGCAGCCTCCTGCTTCACTGTCACACCAGAGACACATTAATTGTTAGATAACCTGCCCTCCATAACTCTTAATGTATTAACATCATCCCTATGTTAATGAGTACCACAACACCTCTTTCCTTCACCAGGCTTTTATTGGCTATACCTGTCACGTGTCTATTTTCAGGAATGCTGATCATTAATTAATCTTGCTTTGTACTAAAATGGCTTCCTACAGACTGGGACTTGAAATCTTTTTCTTCTTGTTGTTGTTTCCACACTCTGCTGTTTCCTTTCCTTCTCCTTGTCAAGTTCTTGCCATGCATGAAAACGTTCTTAAGTGTCCTACACCAGGCTGCACAGGCCGAGGCCACGTAAATAGCAACAGGAATTCTCACAGAAGGTAAGATGATGTGCTCACTGAGCTATAATGTAGGTGGATACCATTTCACAGCAACAACACCTCTGAACGTCTCCTGACAAGTGTGTGTGTTTGTGTGCATATGTATGTGTGTGGTGTGTGTGAAGATGCTCTGGGCCTTAACTGAGCAGATGGACTGATGTGCTCAGTCTGATTGTCCTTTACGGCTTATCGTATGAGAGGATTAACTCTGGCGCACAGTTAATTCAAATAATAAGCTATATTTCAAGGCTTGTCACTGTTGGCCAGCATTTGCATTTCCTAAGTGAGAATTGAATATACAAGTTTAAATTCCTTCAGCAGGCTGCAATAGGTATTTTCTATCATTGGGGGAGAGGTCGCTAGCTACCCTTCCTTCCCACAGTGCTTCAGGCTGCTTGCAATTATTTCTCACCTGTATTTGAATATGAGTCACCTGCATATCTGTTTGTTTTGAGGTACAAAAAAGGTAGCTGCAACAATTTTTTTTAAATGTTCTGCTTCTTCACAATATGCACTTTAATATTTCAGAGAGCAGCCTCTTAACCTTGATATGAATCCTGACACACACAAAAGCCCCTCAGCTCTACTGAAATCTCTTTGCCACCTGATTGAAATCTAAAATGGCACTTCTGGAGAATATCACCGATGATACTAAAATAAGGTGTATCTAATCAGAACCAGGATAGTTTCTTTACACCATGTTAAGCTACTAACCTTTTTTTTGTTCACGAAGTGCTGTAGATTCCAGTGCATTGTAAATAACAAATTGTGTAGAACTGGAAATTATTATAATTAATTAATTAAATTTCTATACACAGATAGTAAAGTCTTCTAGTATAAAGGACTAAAACAGCAGGATTGTTTTCAAATTATCTTAAAATCCACAGGAAGTTGTTGTCTTTTTAATTTGCTTTTGGAGATAGTCCCATTCAAAGCTACAGAAGATAAAAGGATTGGATCCAGACTGAGAATCCCACATAAGTGGGGATAAGCCCCATTGAATTCAGTAAGACTAACTTCTGAGTAGACATGGATTGTGGTGTTCGTGATTTGACCTTCACTTCTATTGAAATCAGTGGGACTTCATTTATGTATGATTGCTTTTAAACCATACTCTTCCTCCAGCAAGGTAGCTCACAACATAGAATATACAATAGCAGCTAAAATATTTTTTTTAAAAAAAATTGAAAATAAAAACATTTTAAACCCAACTCAGCAGCAATAAATAATATAACTGGCTCCAGAGTCAACATCAACCAAAAACCTGAAGGCCTAGACAAACCTGCCCTTAAATATAGCTAATGTGAAGGGCAACCAAATTTCATTTTAGTTATTGCTGACTTTTCACATTGATTTCAATATAAACGAAGTTCAACTAGCTTACTCTGGATCCAAACCACTGTAATTGAGCCCAAGAAGTTAAAAACAAATATATCAGGAATCACAACTAAAGCAGCCATGACAGATGGCCATCCAAACTTTGCTTAAAAACTTCCAATGAAGGAGAGTCCACCACCTTAAATGAAACTATAAAAAATATTGACCCTGCTTAATGTCCATGGCTTTGACAATAGCACTGGGGAAAGCTGTAGGATTATTTAAACACCATGTCTCAGATCCACGGCTTTTGAGACATCAAGGAGTGCTGTTTGGCACTCCTCTTTCTGTCTGCATTATTTGATTCTCCATTCCTGGCCCCCTCTGCCATGCTCCCTAAAAGATATCTACTTTGAGAATGGGTGTTGCTGGTTAGCAATAGTAATCTCTTGCTAAGAGGCATGGAGGATGTCTGAATGAATGAACTCCAGTGGTCATGTCACCTCAGTGCATGCCATGTAATCCATGGAAGAGTTTAGGAAACATTGTCTACTGTATCGTGTCTTCTCTTAAACATTTCTATGGCTTTATGATTTATTTTTCCCCTATAGAAAGGGGAATGACTTTCTAGATCTCAGGGAGATTCAGAGTGAAGTTCTGTTCAGAATTCTGCCATAGAGTGTATTGATTTCCTCTGTAGAAATTTTGAAATCAGATAAGCATATTGCAAACTATGACCAGATAAACAACTTTCCCTTTACCTCGTCATAATGTTCATATATATGCTACTTCCAGTGTGTTGTTTATTTTTCTCATAAACTGTTTTCTAGCAGAAGCAGAACTGTCATTATATGCTCAGCTCCATAGCTCCTGTATCCTCATGATTCTGGGTTCTTTCCAAGGCAGCTTTCCATCCATTTCAGCAGCAAGCAATATCTTCACTTATAGGCTAAATTCTATTTTGATTTACGATTGGCACAGCTTCATTTTGCAGGTCAGCCCTAACCATCTTTACCAGTTGTAAGTCCTGAATTCAGCAAAGCTTATGTTCAAATAAGCAGCTTCAGGGTTGCAGCCTTCATTTAAAAGCAAAACAATGATTGTGTAATGTGTTAACCTGCGCAATTTGGCCTACACGTCATTGCCACTGAAATACCAGTGTAGTGATATAAATAACAAAGTTTTCCAAAGCGGATAATACTTGTTGGCAATCCTGCCCGACAGTATTGCAAAGTGGAATTTTCAGATTTTCATTCTGTTTGCCTGGCAGTAGTGTTCTCCTGCACATTTACCAGAACACAAAACTAAAGCATAACTTGTGACCTATCAAGCTGATTGCAGCTCACCAGCTATTTATGGTGGTTAATCAACAGCTCGTTCAACTTTTATTTTTTGCAGAAATTGTAGAACGGCTAAACGGTAATATTCAAGTACCTGGCTGGCATGCTGCAATAAGTAGCTTGGAAAGCATGTTTGGCTTGGTGGGTCACACGTTTCACAGAACTTTTCTTATGTACAGTGGGATAGGAAGTTATTTTATTTTTTTAATGATGTCAGCCCTGTGTCTTTAAAGGCTAGAGTTGTGCATCGAAGAGGAGTAACGCAGGGCATCAAAAAGCAGATTATTTTGTTCCTGGCAAGCTTCCTCCTTATATTTACTAAGAAGGGCTCTATGAAGCTATTCAGGACACGACAATTACATTTTCTTTCTGTAATTGCAGCCTCTCGGGATGTCCTATTGCTGCAGCAGAGAAACTGGCTAAAGCTCAAGAGAAGCATCAGAGCTGTGATGCATCCAAATCAAACCAGGCATCAGATCGTGTCTTGAGGTATTAAGAGTTGCTCTCACACTTAATAGCGTATACCAGATTAATTGCATAATAAGTTAGCCTGAGCACTAAAAAAAAGAAAAGAAAAAAGTATACGACCCTTGGAAGAAGTGTTTAGAATTAGGGCTTCTGGATCCTGTTCTCAGCATTTATCTGCCTACCAATATACCCTGGGGGTGGGTGGGTTAATGTTTTTTTGGCAAATATCAATAAAGCTGAAAAGCTCATTTTTGTCTTAGGCATTGTTTGGTGTAAAGCTGCCTGCTGGAGTTCTGAAACTAAGAACAGTGTGAAAAAAAGTTGATATCTTTGGGAAATAAACTAATATTTACCGGTAAGTCTTGTTTTTTCCAGCAGGCGTTTACTAGTAAATATCAGTTTAAATGAAAACCAGAAGCCCTATTTTTCAAATTTTTAGTTTGCCAGTATGGAATTCTAATTCAAAAGTATTTTCATTCTTAGATTTAACAGTGAAAACCACCCACTGAGGTTTAGTTGGCTTCTTATTCTCTCTAGAAAGAATGATAAAGTTACACCATCATATGGCTTACAGTTTTATTGCTGCCAATAATTCATGATTCATCTCATTCCTCAGGAATACAATTTCTAGGTTGTCCTGTGCAGAACCTATAAGCATTTCCTTGAAGCAGTTACTTTTCTTGGGAATCTTGAGAGTCAGGGTACTAAGGCTAAGTCCTGTGCTGTGTAGGTCACCCAACTGCTGTAATATTTTCTAATTAAATGCATATGTGTAGATGTACACAGCATTCCCTAGGAAAAAAGAGAGAGTTTTCCTATGTTTTCTGTCAGGAAACTAGTTAATTATAAACATTAACAGAATGGCTTCACTTGAAGGTACAGATTTAGATTCTGCTTTCCTCTCTCACAGTGACATGTCTAATGACCATTTTTAGTGGCCTCATGATACTGGATCATCTCAAAAAAATCCAGCCAAACTCAAGCTGAGGGTTTGGTCAAAACATGCTGGGCTATTTTGGATTCATTTCCACGTGCATTTACGACTTACAGTGATGTCAAAAGCAAACCTACAAACATGATGTCTGAAGCTACATTTAGAGTGCCTTCAGATCTCTCATTAATCCAATGGCAATGCAAATCCAGTGGCAAAGACATTTTAATAGTATCGTCCATACTCAAAAGAAAGCAGGAATCGTGTTTTAGCCTAGAAATCTTGTGGTGGTTTTTTACTACTAATGATGTTTCTAATCTTCATTCAAATGGTATTTGAAAATGCATTTAGTACTGCCCTGGAACTGCAGGTTTTGTTGCAAATCACTCCATAATCTGGAAGACTGAAAATGCAAAGCACGGCAAAACTTGCTAATAGTGAATGCCACTATTTGAAAGCCAAACACTGCAGAGTTTCCCTGGTATTATTTTTTCCTGGCTTCTTCTACAGTCTAAAAATAAGGGGGGAAATGATAGTTAAATTAGGCACAGAAATCACATATGTATCAGTGTGCTTTCTCCATGCCATTAGAAAAACAAGATCATTTTTCCAAAGAAGAAGCATGGCTGATTTTGTTCATCATTCAGAAATACGATGTGAGTTTACAGATTTAGGGTTTGGTGTTCCACATACTCTTCCACTTCAGATACAATTTTGGGGGGAAACTCCTTTGTAGATCAAAACAACAGTACCACAGATAAGACTATTCCGTGGCAGCTGCCAAGAGGAACAGAACAAAGCTGGTGTAGCCTTGCCATTGCTTTCGAACCAGAATTTCTTTAGTGCAAAGTCAAATGCCATGCAAAGGAAGCCTCTTATAAGAAGCAGCACCTGAGCTTTTGACAGATTCCTCAAATAGATGTTTTGGCACTTTTGCTTTTGCCGCTGGGACTGTCGTGCCTTTCAGATCTTGATAGGTGATCTGAGTTACATTGTCACCTCAGATTTGACTTCTCCGCTGCCTTTCTCCTGTAAGAGCTCTTAAGATGAAAACTCTGAAGCTCGCCCTGTGATATTTGTGCTGGCTAAGCACGTATCGACTGCTGTTATTACCTTCAACTTGATTTCAAACAGAGTAACCCATAAGAAGCGCCCAAGTATTTTTTGGGGGGCTTTTTGCTGCACACCTTGACCTAAAGATGTGTCCTAGCAGCAACAACATGCTTCTGCCTTTTTGTCTTCAGACTGAGCAAAATGGTGGTGCCTTTGGCATCCAGAACTGAAGCCTGGTTACTTAGGATTTCCCACAGAGGTGGTGCTTCCTGGGGAAATATCATTTTTGCACTGCAAGTGAAGTAGGATACATTTTTTAAAGCCTTTTGAGAAGAAATCTGATTTACAGAATATGCGATCCAGTGTACAATTCGTATTTGTTTTGACGGCACAGTATCTGAATTCTATTTCCATAGTATAAAGCAGCTTTTTGCTTTATTGAACTTGGTTCTGTGTTTGCAGAACACTGTTGGGCTCTGTTCTCTAAGAAGTAATTTTCCACCCCAGCATGTGAAATAAAATCAAAGTGGATGAGTAATAAAATCTTATTTATACATACATATCTTTTACCTAAATTCCAACGAAATAATACTTTGGAAGTCTACAAGTTTATGGTTATGTAACATTTCTCACATTCACTTTGAGAGGCACAAAGCCAACCTATATTATTAGACCATCTTATTAAACAAACTAATATGTATTAGAGCTCCCATCCATGATAGTGCAGTTGAGGCTTTCCTTTAACAAGTTCCTTTAACAAATTTACAGTCATGCATTGGAGCAAATCTGCCATCTGTATTTTATTTCAGCTTAGAAGGGGTTTTTTACACACACACACACACACACACACACACACACACATATATATATATATATGATGTTTTTAAATTTCGTATTGCTATATATTTGCCATTTTATGATTGCAATGGGGAAGCACTTGAAAATGACATTGCCACAATTTTCAGGGATGAGTTTGTCCCACCACCCCTCACCTTTGAAGAGACGTGAGTTGGTCTCTTCTGTGGTTGTGGGAAGCTTCTAATTTTATACACAGTATTACACACCATGATTTGTTGCAATAATGAGTTCCCAGCAATGCTAAGGTCAACAGCAGTTGAAATAAGACCATAGATATTGCAAAGAAACAGCAAAATAGTCAAATCACAGAACTTTAAAAAGGTCTGTTTGATCTCACCACACAAGCCTGCTAATATGGCATTTTCCTTTTCTTAATGGTAGGTGAGAAAAAAGTATGTATAAAGGAGGCATGTCAACCATTATGCCCTCTTGGGGAGCTGAAAAGACTGATGGTGCCAGCACTAACCAGTTCAAAATTTTAGTGCTGTTAAATGTAGGTCCAGTGGCAGTATAGTGCAATGAGTAGACTTCAGGAGGTTGATGGACACACTAGATATCAAAGCACATGTGGACTCATTGCCCGCAATTTGATCATGCTAGATTTAGAAATTATTCCGGGGGCAGGTAGGCCCTGGAATTGCTATTGCTCCAAAACTTATATGCACATGTAATATGCTCAGGTAACTTTTGCTATCTCCTTGCAGAGCTGCTGTAATCATGCTCCTCCCCTTATTGCCTCATATAGCAAGGGAACATATCTGTGTGTGTGTTGGTGTTGTTGTTGTTGTTGTTGTTGGTTTAATAGGACCATTTCCCTATTTCTTTTGCTATTAGCCACATGTGGTGTAATTATAATTTGTTTTCTCTGGGCTTTTGTTGAAGGAAGGTGTCCTGCTAAAACACAACTTAAGCGCTTAAATAAATACATAAATAAATAAATGCATTGCTGCCGCTTGTGTGCAGTAAACAAGCTGAAAGAAGTGTTACTATCAAGGCTTCAAATTGTGTACTATCTGTCTAACACACTGTACGTGTTTGTTTGTTTTTGCTTAATTTCTAGGCCCATGTGTTTTGTTAAGCAGCTGGAGATCCCTCAGTATGGCTACAGAAACAATGTCCCCACCACAACGCCCCGCTCCAACTTGGCCAAGGAACTAGAGAAATACTCTAAGACTACGTTTGAATATAACAGTTATGACAACCATGCATATGGCAAGAGAGCCATAGCTCCCAAGGTGCAATCAAGGGATATTTCTCCCAAAGGATATGATGGTATGAGGTGCACACTCTTTAATCATCAGAAACCAATCTGCATCTAACAATGGTGTGACTTGTACAGACCTCATCTGAGTATTGTATATGTTCATGCCCATGTAATAGAGCGGAAGTCTATTTATCTCACCTGCCTGCTTGGTAGTAATAAAAATGGTATGGTTTCTGCATTTTTCTATGTCAGAAATTGCAGCCTTGAGACTCACAACTGCTTCTGCTTCTGCGGCCTGATCCATTAGGCCGAAAAAGTTGAGGCACAGGTCAATATCACTTGGTCCTTAATTACACAAGGTTGACATAAAAACGACTTTGGCCAACAGTAGGTAGGTTGCAGAAAAGCAACAAGAATAAGGATGTGTTTTTCTTTTGTTTGTTTTTAAAGCAGATAAGCAGACTTCTGCTATATTAAGGGAATTCTATTCATTTGATGATGGTGTTGCCTGGAACTTTTCATGAAAGCATGTCAAAAACTTTATATCATGCTGGATTCTGGATTGCTTTGTCCCCCCCCCTCAAAATAATGTCTAATGATTGAGTTTGGTGGATTATTGTTATTAAGTTTGCAATACAAATGGGCAGTGGCCCCAGGCCATGTAGTTTAGTGTCCATTTTAATGTCTAGGAGAGCCAGACTTATGGGTTATGTAATGCTTTGCTAACTCACAAAGATAATGTGCTTGCTCTCTGAGGTTTGAGAAATGGAAATGTGTTGAACTTAGCTGCAGTGCCAACACCTTTTGTTAGTCATGTTAATTATGGCCCTAATATATTACCAAATTCTTGATGGGGGGTTTTTGGGCTGAGGGAGGGTAGTGCTGGAAAACCTGTAATTATTATATATCACCTGATTCTGCTGATGACTCTACTTTGCCGGGGGGGGCGGGGGGAGTGTAATGATTGTGGAATATAGATTAGCACCGAGACTTCACATGATTACTAGACCTTTGTGGGCAGAAGGAGGGAGGGGAGATGTGTGCCATGTTTTCACTTCTGTTTTTTAATACACAACACGTCAGTGGAAAACAATCCGGTTCCTAGCAGTGAAAAAGAGGTACAGAAATGTCCAAGTGACAATCTTAACCATAGTCCAAACAAATCCACAATAGACCTAACATCTTGGAACAGACATAGAGTGAGATTGGTGTGAAAAGTAGCGAAAGTTGTACGAACTGGAGCATGCTCACATCGTTTCGTTACGAGGCAACCTTCAAGGTATAAGGTTTTGTAGAAAAGGGGGTTGTAAATTCTTTAAATAAAGCAAGAGACTTCTGTTGCCTGTTTAGGCGTACCAGCAGTATCCAGAATAACAGATGATGCTTAGAGCAATCCTGTGTTTGGACTGTACTGAAATTCTGTGTAGACAAAGTGGGAGGTGTGCAGTTTGCCCAACTTTCTAGGTGCATCATGGTGAAGAGGGCTTGAGTGTTTCTGGGACCTGTTTGTGTGGTAATTCTGCATCCCTTCCCACCCACAGCCAATCCTGACATAATTTAGATGATAGTTCACACTATACCTGGAGCAGCACTGTGTTGGAATACAGAGCACTCCCTATCTAGCTGCTCACAACACAAGGTGCCCAGCACAAGGGGGCACCAGACAGGTGTCAGCATGTGTGAGTCTTGCCAAGATCCTGAGGCCTTGTCAACTGTGTGAGAATGCCAGTTGCCGATACGCATATTTAGACTCCACAACAAAATTCTGTGATAGCGTTGTTTTTGTATGTAACAAACATAGATAACGATATCAGGTTCCATTTGTTGGACTGCTTTCTTGTTATTGGACACCTAATATGGGGAAAGACATGAAACGCAGGTATGAGACACGTACACACCCATCTTCTGAGTTCTTTATTATTTTATTTTATTCTAAAAAAACAAACAAAGGATGAGTGAAAAACAAGACTAGAAAGACTGTTATCTGACAAACTATGGTAATGCATCATGCAAACCCCTTTTCTCTCCAGTCATGGATTTCATTTGCAGAAGCAGGGCAATAAATGGCAGCCTAGCCATGATTTTACTTTCTCATGTCAATTTATACACAAATTTCATAAAACCGGTATGAAAGAGTTTTTGAGGAACTAGTAGGGTTTTGAAAGGGATTATAGCTATTGTGTGTATGCATTGAAGCCTTCACACATAAGAATTGGCATGGATTATATCTTCATAGTTTGTATAAATTAAGGTGCAGTCAGGACCAAGGAATTACCCTTTTAGGACCCCAATTCACTAAAGAACTTAAACATTCTTAGGGGAGGCCAGAAGCCTAAGAACGTGCTTAAGGTATAGGCTTATTCCGTGAGGATTTGTTGAACTGGATTGTCAGTGATGGAGAACATCTAAATGGGGCTTATCTGCACTGTGCAAGGTGAGAGAACATTTTATTAATAAGTATGAACTGAAGTTGGCCTGTATTGTATGCGAGGCATAAAAAGGTGTAGTGATGGTTACTACAGTAGTTGTATTGATGTTAGTGTTGAAAGTATAAAGTGGCTAATAGGCGCCATCCAAGACGTTTTGCTGCCTGAGGCAGAGCAGCAAATGGTGGCACTCTTAAAGTCAAGGTGCATAGTAACCAAGACTGGCCAAGTTATTTTGGCACATGATGCAGGAAATACCACAAGCATCTCTCCCTAGCAAAAAAGTAATATGACAATAAATTAAATATTTTCTGCCCTTTCGTGACAGCCGAACTCAGCCACCTGAGCCAGCCACCTCACTCTGCCTAATGGTAGGGTCAACCCTCGATGTAAGGGTTTGTATCCAACAAAGTCATTGAACATGACAAATGACTTCTGCTCACGCAGTAGAACTTTTCCTCCCCTTGCACAGATACACCCGAAACCTGCTCTCGAAGGTTAGGAAGAACAGATTGGGCAGGAGAGGGGAGAGGGAGAGGAAGTTCTGTTGCATGAACAGTATTTGTTCTGCTCATGCAGTCACACTTTTGGATGCAACCTTCAGTCCTGACACAAATTTCTTCTCTTATCTATTCACTTGTATTTAGAATTAAGCAAGAAAAGAAGATCACTGGATGAGAATAGCTATAATTCCATCAAAACACAGCCTAGTTAGGCAGAAGTACCTGGATTTCATCCAACCAATGTTGTGATTGCACTGCTGGTGCTACTCATAAGTAGTCTATTATGCTTCAGCAGCAAGCTAGTATATAATACAGAAGTAAGCTTTTCCTGGCCCAGGAAACTTACATTTGACCAGTTCTGCACAACTTATAAATAGATATGATTGTGATAGTCATATCCTTATCAGCCCTTCTCCTTATATTTTGTTTAAAAATATGTGCTTAGCCAGTTCCTCATCACATCACTCTAGGATGGGTTACAACGTAATTGAAAACTACAACAATTTGAAACAATTATGAGACAATAAAAAAGGAACTCTAAAATTCAGTCATGGTTCAGTCACAAACTGAAGCAACGGCCAACTTTCCATAACTGTACTTAACAACCCATAAATGTCTGGGCAAATAAACAGGTCTCTGTCTGGTGCCAAAATGCCATAAGGCAGACATGCTTCCAGTGAAGGGACAGTCTACAACTGGGGAAGGTGTCAACACAGAGAATGCATTTGTTTTCAAGTCTCAAGCAAGCAACAAAAGTAAGGGGTTTATTGAGCTCTGGCTGGACCTTTATGGTTGATGATGGGCTGTGTTCAACTTGGCAGATCATAGGTTGTGCAGTAGAAACAAATAAGGGACTGGATACAGAGAAGTTAGAGGTTTAATAATAAGGAAATGAGGAATGACTTGGGGAAAGTCAAAAGGAGTGGGAAGAAGAAACAAATGTATTTCGGAATAAGATTTGTGCTGACCTTCTTTAAACAAATTAATTGTGCTTCCTTTTCAACCTCAGTTTTTTTCTTTGTACATTCTTACTATTGTACACAAAACATTTGTTCTGTCCCCATGATATTGTGTCATGTGTGCTTGTAGCAAGCAGATGTATTTGGCTATATAGATAATACACCAATGGAGTTGGTGGCGTATTGATTGTTGAATTGAAACTTTTCATTATGTTGATGTCAGAGATGGAAAAAGAAATATAGTCTAAAGTATTTTTGTAGTGTATGAGGTGAACCTGAGTTTTCTCCTCTTCAGACATGCCCCAACACTTCCCCCATAGCATTCATATTGTCAACAAATTACCGTATTTTTTGCACCATAACACTCACTTTTTTCCTCCTAAAAAGTAAGGGGAAATGTCTGTGCGTGTTATGGAGGGAATGCCTACGGGTGGCATGCCTACGGATTTTCCTCCTCTAAAAACTACGTGCGTGTTATGGTTGGGTGCGTGTTATAGAGCGAAAAATACGGTATATATTGAGCCATATTGATTATTTCAGTATTACAGGGACAAATTATGGGTGAAGCTGTTCTCTGAATGTCTAAATATCTGTGATTATTTTAGTACCTGGAAATTAAACATCAGTTTATGGTGCCAGATGATTAAAAATGAAAATTGAGCAAAGGGTTTGGCATCTTAACTGAGGAATGTTTGAGCTTTTGTTAATATCGAGGCATAGCTTGTGTCAAAGTTCATCAGAAAAAAAATGTCAGGTGACCAATGCGTGCTCAGAACATAAAGTAGTGACAGTAAGGAGGGTTCTTTTTAAAAAATAATGATATTGGTATAGCATGCAAAAAGGCACACAACTTAGATGCCTAGAATCAAATGGTTTGAATCACCATGACCACTTCTAAAACAGAGAGACTTCCTGGGCCAGGGAAGCTTAGGATCTATTTGTGCATAGGGTTTTGTGGGACCCAGACATTGCTTTGAAACTCCCATCCTTCCCTCCATTTGCACCAAGCAAAACTAGATGTTGATATGGAAGAGTTGTGAAAAGGCTCTTTGGGACAGACAAAAGACAGCACTTCTTCACACAGGGCATAGCTAAACTATTAGATTTGCTCTCACAAGAGGTAATGATGGCCATGAACCTGGTTAGCTTTAGAAGATGCATAGACCAAGTGTGTAGAGGTCCTTACTTGTGAACTTCCTGTGAGAAAAGAATGATGGAGTAGAAGTTCCTTTGGTCTTGACTCCTGAGGCGTTTAGAAATTAAATAGTCATTGCAATTGGCAGGGGGAGGGCTGGGTTCAGATCAAAACCACAGAACTGGGCTAGGAAATTTTACCCCTTAACGCTGTGCCACTTTCCTGATTATATTCTTGCCCCAATACCATCTATTTGCCCCACAGGCAAAACCTTCAGGTACCATGGTTTTTGACATTACATCTGAACCAACCTTTGTATATTAGATGCTGTCAAAAAAAATATTGTGTCAAGACATAATAGCTTTTAATATTACATAAACAGTTGGCTGGGTAGGTGAGAAAGGAATTCCAATAGTTCCAGGTTCAGCTCATGAGGGGATGCCTTCTTAATGTACTGTTTAGGGTGCAACACTTTCAAAGGCAACACAGAGGAGATCAAGCATATTATCTTCTCAGTGAGCTTTTTATCTGTCAGGCCCCCTCAGAAAATAGTGTGAATTAGGAGCTTTGTGCAAGTTCTCCCGTTTTCCTGGGGCAGTGCATTCCTTCTTCTCCTGCCAACAGTTAACAGTGTGTGTGTGTGTGTGTGTGTGTGTGGCTTTTGTTTTTTTAAAAGCCCTCCTTATAGTGCATTGTGCACATTTTGCTTGCTATAAAACTGATCTGAGTGTCACTGCAGAATACTCTGGAGATTATCACTCTGCTTCTTTTCAGTATCACATCCAGGTTTCTTGTGCAAAAGAAGCCACACTCGAATATCATAAAATTATCAAGAGTGGTTCCCTTACACACACACACACACACACACACACACACACACAAACACACCTTGGGTTTCCCCCTCCCTTGATAGTCTTTGCCGTTCCTTTTGAACACCATTCTCTGCAGATTGCATTGCTTTTTTACGTGTGCGTACATAAGTGCCAGCCCTTTTGAGTCATCCTTGTCATATTTCCTTCCCACAGCAAAACGTTACTGTAAGAACTCCAGCCCAACTAGCAGCACAACAAGCAGTTATGCCCCTAGCAGCAGCAGCAATATGAGCTGTGGAGGAGGCAGCAGCGCCAGCAGTACCTGCAGCAAGAGCAGCTTTGACTATACCCATGACATGGAAGCAGCGCACATGGCTGCTACTGCTATACTGAACCTTTCCACTCGTTGCAGGGAGATGCCTCAGAACCTCTCCACTAAACCTCAGGATCTCTGTTCCAGGGTAAAAACAAACAAACCTGTGCCTCTATATCTCTGTGTATATTTGTTTGTTGAATGGGGAAATGCATAACGCTTTATTGTCTGCACTGGCATAATACTAATCATCTATGATAAATAGAGCAAGAGTTTCCAAGGATGCTTAATCTTGTTCTCCATATAAATTCTAGCAATGACATCTTACAGCTTTGCTATGGTAGTCCAGCAGCAGCCATCTGATATGAGCTAGCTCAGAATACAGAGTTTAAAAAACAGGGTTGAAACGAATAAAAAGCCTGCTGTTATTGTTAAATGTTTCCTAAACTGGTGAGGTCTGCGGAGACTACAAAGGTTATGTCAGCTGAATTCACTGAATAGTCTGTGCTATAGCTTTAATGTGCTTATTGGTGTATTATTATTATTTTACTTAAATTATAATTTGGCAATGGATTTGTTTTGCATGGCAAGTACGAGTGGTTTGGCACAGCAGAATTAGACTCCTGATTAGGCCTACATGGGGCCACTTTCATAATGTGTGTACAAATAAATATCAGCAGGGCAGTAGGAAGGTTAGTGACTTCGCCTCACAACTTCAAACTTCAACCATACTCCATCTTGTATCTTGCGCGTCAGTTTTGTGTGGTGCTTGTGTCTCCCTGGAAACTGCTACGTCCAGTGATAAATATTCACTTAATAGTGTCTTGAACATATTGAAAAATCTGATCTAAGATTATACAGATTTATGCTTAGAAATTAAGAAATGTGTCTTCAAATGCATGTTTGGGTTTAAAGGTGGGCCCTGAGTCTGAAAAGGTTGAAGACTTACTGAAGGTAGATGTTCCATTTCCATGGAAAGCTGTGGCCCAAAAGTGGAAGTCTGCGACTACCCACTTTTTTAAAAAAACAATTAAGTACATTTATTTACAGCTTAATATTTCAAAAAACTTTAAGCCATGATCTAAATTTTTGGAAGCAATGGAAAACATTTTAAAAATGCATTCCTTTGTTTTCATGCATTAGTGTCTTGATGTTGTTTAAAAACTGTTGTTTCCAACCCTGACCCTAAGGAACATTCTATGTTAGCAACTAAGGCTTGTTTTCCACGTTCTTTGGTGTGGGACTTGAAAATAGCTTTCTGATTTCTCACTTCTGAGAATCTCCCTGTGGTGTTACTTGAGATCTGAGGGTTCTCCCCATGTTGAATGACACATCAGTAGTGGGGACTCGCAATTACTGCTGTTAGTCCTGTTGCTAATAAGCATGCAAACTCAGGTAGCCCCAAATACCAACTGTTTCCCATTGGAGGTTTGGGAGGGGGAAAGAGATCTATACTTAGCTAGGCTTCCCAACAACATGAGGAGCTAACGCACCCCTACTGACTAATCGAAAGGCCTGTTTTGCTCGTGTATCTGTACACAAAGATGGGAACTAGCTAGTCAGAACCACACTTCTTACACAGAGCTAGGCATGGAGGAGAAATCTGCCAAACCTGTACTCCAAAGCAGACTCACCTGATTCGATCCGCGAGAATCAACATATCTGGATCATGCGTCCAGCTTGGAATCCACAATCCTTTATGAGGGGCGACTGAGGGCTGCTCTTCTAAAAATGATTTTTGCCCTTTAAAACTGGGTTAAAAATAATAATGTTTATCTAGCCACCCAAAGCCTGAGTGTCAGGTTCCTTGACACCCCCACACTTCAAATGCGGTAGAGTAAGTACAAATACCTGGAACAAATACTCAGGTGCTAAAAAAAAACCCCAACCCCACACCATGTGGATTTTAAAAGACTTCCCCTTAAAAATTCACCTAGAAATGGGACAGGATAGACTTGATTCTACCCTCACGCAAAACTGGGATGTATTGAACTTAAGTCTGTCCGTCCGTCACTAATGCTGAGAGACCTTACTATGAAAATATAAAGCTATCCCAGATGTCTTCAGTAGCCCTAGTATGCAGGCTCAACACAACACAGTAGTGCTGCACAGCCTGACACCACTTTATAAGTGTTAGTGAACACTTAATAGATTAACAACCACTTGGCAAAGCCTAAAGGAACTAATTACAAAAAGGAGCAATTCTTACAATTAGGACCGTGTACTTAAATAAGTTATTCAGTCTTTAAAAAACGAAAAGACTCTTAAAAAAAAACATTGTGAAGAAATTTCATTTTTATGAAAAAAAAAGTTCAGAGAGTTAATGAGATGTTACTTGTTTAAAACCATTTCCCAGCAAAACTACGCTTCCTTCATGAGACCACTAGATGGCTATACAAACAAACACTCAGAGGGTGAATCAAACCAAGTTTTTGAAGCTATAAGTGAACTTTGTGTCTGGCAAACATATTCTGCTTTTTGCAGAGAAATTTTCTTGTAACAAAAGATAAAGATAAATGGATAATACAGCTTATCCCAAAAGTAGCTATTAGAAATAATTAATGTCAATTTAGAGAAAAGGAGAAAGCTTTTGTTTTCATCTTACTTGAATTCATTGTATTATTATATAGAAGAGAGGAAAACCTATTTTTCCCTGGCATGTAATATTAATCCAGTTTAGGTAGAAGAAATTTAAGTAACATCACTGGGAGATGTTGCATTTTCTTTTTTTAAGTTAAAAGAGGATTCCCCCTTCCCCAATGTTTTCCCCTTTTATTAAAATCAAAATGGTACTTCTGGGAAGGTAAATGCCGCACCAAATCACCATCAAGGAAATAATCAAGTCTGGTCTATTAAAAACAGTATCCAAGCAGGATTGCGATGTATGATTTTTCTAGGTAATAAGCATGGGGGAAATATTTTCTCTTGGAGTGTCTTCTGGAAGCTTTTATTACTGTAAGGAAAGCAGGTTGCTAGAACATGAGGAAGAAGAGCCACGCTTGAAATAAGATTTCTTGGGAGAAGGATCTTTCTCTCTTAAAATATGGATTTTGTGTGCATTTTGGCTTCAGGAAAACAGAGGTTCAAAGGTGTGTAGTGTGTGTGTGTGATATTTTTGCTTCACTTGCAAAAGGAAATAAAAGAGGGAGAAGGAAAGGTAGAAAGGCGGAAAGAAAATGCCTCACTTTCCCAGCACACTTCCTCAATCGCTGCAGGGAATGTCAGTACCAGTTTCATTTCCCCAAGCTGAGGTGATTATAAAGGAGGACTTTGTAGAATGTAAAGGCAGTTTATCACTGAATGTCTGTGATGGGGTGTCTGTGTGGTTTGAATACATTTCCACTTTATATGGAGGTGGCAAGCACAGTACAAAGAGGCTTATGGGGGCCAGTCCCATGAAACTGCCTGTTGGTGTTACTGGTTGAGAATGGTATGTTTTTTGTGTTTTTTGTTTAGTACTTAAAACTTCTCTTTTCTGATTCCACAGTTGCTAGCATTTGAAAGGTTTGCTGATATTTAACGTTTAAGCTTCTGTTGTTGATTGCTCACCTAATTAAGGCGCTCCAGGCCATATCAGATTCATATGGTTGTTAACTCAAAGAACTAGACATGTCAAGGAGTTAAAATCAAGGCAGCAGAATTTGCAACAAGAAAATGTTTTGCAGAGATTTCTTTTTATTATACAGCAGTATTGCCAGGAAGCAGAATTGTAAATGGAGCACTCCTTTTTGGTAATAACTCTGTATGTGCTGGGAAATAATTGATAACAACAAACTGAACTCTATACCCTTGGCATGTGTGTGTTTTTAAACAGAACCCTGATATGGAAGTTGATGAAAATGGAACGTTAGACTTGAGCTTGAACAAGCAGCGGCAACGAGATGGCTGTTGCACCATTTTGACGCCCCTAGAACCAATGTCGCCGCAACAACAGGCTGTGATGAATAACAGGTGTTACCAGCTGAGTGAGAGTGACTGCTGGGATTTGCCGGTGGACTACACAAAAATGAAGCCTAGTAGGATAGATGAAGATGATTCAAAAGAAATCAGTGTATGTCTCTTTCATGCTTTGTTCCATTGAATTTCTAAGAACTGGTGGTGGTGGTGGTAGTGGGGAAATGATTTACCCACAAGCGGCTGTGGTTGACATCTGATCAAATCTTTTAACTAGAAATTGTTTTACTAACTATGTGCTCATTTTCCATATCCTTCTGATTTCCATTGCAGAAATTCAAGGTATACTTTGGTTATCTAAGTTCAATTTAGAATGAACACAGGGGACTGCAATTTTGTGCAACTAACTTGCCCAGCTTATCAACTTTGGTTGTCATATTCAGGGATATTAAAGAATGCTTTGCTAACAGAGCAGAAGGCATGTCACATAGATAGCCTATTTTTTTGTCCTTATACTGGAAAAAGCTGTTAGCCATTCACCATAATGGAAAAAAGGAAACTGCTTGGGATTATTTCTGTGTTCTTGTTGCTGTGATGACATTGCAGACATTGAAAGTGGTAGTAAAGAAAGAAGACGAGGTATCTCATTAGTGACTATATTTTCATTACAAATTTCCAAATGACAAAAAAGGTAGAATGTGCTGTGTTTTCCATTGTTGCTCGGAAAGGAGGCTTTTGGTAATCATCGGTGCTGCTTTATTTATGATGATGCTGTTTATCTTTGTTAGGTTCTAACTTTTCCTTAGCACAATTTATAGTCAAGGTTCTGTAATACAGACATGATCTTACAGTTCCAGACTTTAGTGTCAAGGAATTTGGTGATGGTACATTTTGATTGCCTGATCTTATATGCACTTTTCCTCTGCTGTCATATCAATCTTCGTTCAATAAATGATGGCACAGCTTCTTCTTTTTTTGGGGGGGGGGACCTTAAATGAGACATGATGGAATATGCTTTGTATACATTATCACTAAAATAGGAGAAAATACATAAAAGATAGTATATGCAAAGCAAGCAGAAGCAGAACTTTCATACTTTTTATTAGACTGCCATCTACAGGAATTTTTGTGTCCAAGCATCTCAGGTCATTAATCTGAACATTTCCAAATTCAATATGTGGAGAGCTGTGAATTCTAACCTACAAACTATACTTAGTAAGAACAGTAATTTAGAACTGAGGCATCATTTGTGCATATAACTATGAAATATCAAATACTATGTTTGGATATTTAATTATTTGACTCCGTTATTATGTTTGTGTTTTTCTGGATAATATGTTATATATGGGAGAGTAAAGTCTTCACATATGTTCATTCTACAAAAAAACCCAAAAAAACCCCAGTGGATTTTTGTACATACCTATTCATAAAATGAGGGTGGTTGATACTGAAACCCAAAAGAGCAACTTCACAGAACAAGCATATTGCAATTTCCACCCCAGCATGGTAGAAGTTCTTATACCAACATTCAGAGTTCCTAATTCTCGGCTATTTTTCCATGCTACTCCATATTAGCAAACATCTATATAAAATGTGATTTTGACATTTTGGAGTTTCCCACACAAGGCATTTGAATAAACGAAGGTGAATTCTAAATCAGCAATAAATTCCCTTTCATGCATTCTAAATTACACCACCAAATTTGAAAGTAAAAAGTGGCAATTTTTGGTTGCAGGTGAAAATGACTTCCATAAGGCAACTGTTCCGTGTAGCTACTTTATGTAAGAATCTCATCACATGGATTGGGACTGCAGCATGTAAATGAAATACATGCACATGAAGAGACTTCTGTGCAATAGGACCAATCCATGTGGTGACCTCCTTGCACAAGTGATAGCAGCAATGTGAAGCTCCCAACAGATGGAATGAACTTTGAGCAGCAACCACAGTGCTGTGGTAGCCTATGAAGCAGCCCTAAATACCTCATAATGGTCGCCACCACATAATAGTCCCATGCCCCTTTTTCAGTCCCTAAAATCAATCCCAAAGGATCCACCGCATAATAGTCACAGGGGCACTCAGCACACATTCTCTGTACCAGCCAAAGGCTTGAGGGGAGTGGGTGGGTGAGAGAAACTGCAATGAGTGATGCACCAAAAACAGTTAGTAGCAAATAATAAGCAACAGAAATATAAGTACGTTCATTAATAAAGAATTGTTTCCTCACGTAATGGTTGCGCCTCAGGTTTTTCCTTGCATAATGGTTGTGCCTCGGGTTTTCCTACGCATAATAGTCACACAGCCCTTTTTTTAAAAAGGAAAAATCAGCATTAAAACATGCAACCATTATGCAGTGAAATACGGTATGCACTTAGAATCGCATGCTCATGCAGATTGTTCCTCTCACTTCATCACAGAGGATGTAGTCTGCAATCCTTCCAAAGTAGTGATTTGCTGAAGGCGCAGGGCATCCAATTCATATGTGGAAGTATTTACTCCACTGAAGTGAATGGGATGACTCTTGAAGGTGAAGAGGCCTTGTGCCCAGGAGATACCATTTCATTGGCATACCTCTATCCATTATGGCCTGCTATTTAATCTGATTAATCTTTATCCTTGCCTGCAGCCAGAAGACTTAGATCCTTTCCAAGAGGCGCTAGAAGAACGAAGGTACCCTGGTGAAGTCACGATCCCAAGCCCTAAGCCCAAGTATCCTCAGTGCAAAGAGAATAAAAAGGATTTAATAACGTAAGCATAATGTGAGGTGAAATTATTTTTTACTCCTTTTATAACCTCTCTCTCTCTTTCGTTGTCTGACTTGAATAAACAAATACATATATGCCTTGCAGTATGAGCATGCAGCATTTGCAGCATATAAATGTTTCAGACTGTCAGTTAAGTTTAAGTGATGAAGCTAACATGGTATCTGCTTGTCCCTAATGATGCTATATCGTACTGAGACGCCATTTTCATTGAATTCTGTTCATTTTGCAGCTTTTTCGGTAGGATGCTTAAACCCCCCTTGCAGACATTGCAGCTAAACTGGAAACAATGAAACTTTTTAAAAGTATTTTTTAAACATACTTACTATTTTGGCTGTTTTTTGTTTTTGTTTGGTGGCAGATGTCCAACACCAGGGTGTGATGGGAGTGGTCATGTGACTGGTAATTACGCCTCACATAGAAGGTGTGACTTCATTTTTTTCATGGTGGATTCTGTCTTTTCAATTTATTGTTTTCAGCTTACCTCAACAATGCTGTCAAAGTAAAAATGTTGAACTATGTGTTAACCCTTTGAGTAATAAATGTTGATCTTAAGAGCATGCTGATTTGTGTGTTGTATAAACGTCTTTTTTCTTTTAAAACTACTACTAAAACATTTTTAAATTTCCTAAAACTTTTTCAGATAGTTAACCCATGGATCACTAATGCTTTTTTTGTTGTTATACCTACAAACTTATTAGGGGGAAAATCTGATAACACCAGCAATAAAGCTTTATACCTAAATATATTCAGAGGGTTAACTTGTGTTACAAAATTCAGTATTGCAGCACTTGCCCGCCCCATCGCTTCTCTGCATTACAATATTTTTTTTTATTAATTTAATTTTTCTTAACGTTGTGTTTGTTTGGAAGGTCTTAGTTTAAAAGGTTGACTTACATGGCTATCCTGACCTGTTTTACAGTCTGTCTGGCTGCCCGTTGGCTGACAAAAGTATTCGAAGTATGCTGGCCACAAGCTCACAGGAACTCAAGTAAGATATAATTAATGCCTCTCTCTTTCTTTTTAAATAGTTTTCTTAGCAGTTGCAAACAGAAGTTTCGGAATATAAGAGGACACTGAACAAAGCTACTGATACATTACTGAGCTTCTTATGGCATGTGGATATCGAACACTAACACAGACTAGGATCCATAGGCTGTGGATGTTGTCCTGTCACAGGTTGCTGATTGCTGTGATGTCATGGCAGGCACAGGCTAGGCAGAGATTCATAGCCCTTATGGTTACCATGCTATTCATCCATCATGTAGGAGAGCGTCTGGGATGCTGTGTTTTAAAGAGGAAGCTGTGAAGACCTTAGAATTACAATAACATTAAAACAATGTTTTTGAAATTGAACTATTGGCCTTCTGGTGCAGAACATTTGAATAAATATTGAGCTGTAGTAAACAGTTGTTGAACAGATAAAAACAGGGGCTCTTTCAATACATGAGATTTTCAGGTCGGTTTTATTTCCCTGTAGGACAAATAAATTTACTTGGTGGAAGTAGGAAATACAAACCTTAATGTTCGTTTATGTTTTAAGTTCCTTAGTGTCCTGTTTTCAGTGAAAGATTTGAAATTAGGATAGCATAGTGATAGATTATAATAACACTTCATATCTCAACTGCAGGCATCTGGAGCCAGATTCCAAAAAGCTGAGTAGGGTTGGAGACAGATCCTTCAGTGGAGTTCAAAATCTAATAAGTCTGACATTTGGAAGGAATTAGAGTAAACCAAAAGACACAGATCAGAAGGAGACACATGGCAACAGGATCAAGAAGGGTCAAGGCTGACCCCAGGTTCTTTATTGCTTGGATGTAATTTAAGCATTTTGTTGGCATCCCTCTGTCTTGAGAGACAATGGAGTGTGCCTCTGGGGGTGAAGTCAAAACAATGGAGAATCACAGTGCCTGCTGTGGCTGTAGTAATTGGTAACTCATAATTGCTGCCTCCCACATTGTTTTTGCTGCATTAGCAGCACCAAAGTACTTCTTTAGGGGGCAAGCCTGAGCAGTGTGTATGGAGGTCCCGGGTGGCCCAGACGACAAGACCCCCTTCTCATCACTATATTGGATACCTCTGGCCTATAAAAACAAGATAAATGAATGATGTCAATGAATTTTCTAGTACAGAAGCAGCCAGAGAGAGCTTTCCAAGAAGGATTTTTATGTGAGTACCGAAGACCTAAAGAGCATCTGGCTTTGGAAGATGTCATGGATAAAATCAGAGTTGTATTCAACTCTTCATAATAGTATTTATAAATGAGAACATACTTGAATTGGTATAAATAAGTTCAGGTGTCCCTTTGAAGTTTAATCAGGTCTTTTTGGCAACAGAAAGAATTCCAAGCACCATCACAACTGCTATCAAACAGAGATGGTCCCACTTAAGAGACATTTTTCTTAAAACAAAGAGCAAATCAAGGATACATCAGTATCATCTGTTTTTGCTTTCCCTGTGACTTTATTCACGTCATAAACAACAGTGTTTAGCCCATGAGTCCTCTGAACAATCAGTATGTACTGTATAATAAAATAGTTCAAATAGCTTTTAAACCATTTCACACAAATGGTTTTTATCAAAACTCTGGGAAAGTATATTAATTCCACGGAGAAGTAGCTAAAGGACATTAGAGCTAAGGATGCCGTCACTTTTGCAGAACAAAGATCCAATATGCAGTTGATTTTTTAATGTGCTCATAAAGGATTGGCAACATTGGAGGGAGTCCAGGCTTTTAAGCACTTTCAAATGAGATGTTTAAGATGTCCATGAGATAGACTCAGTCCTCTAACCTCATCAGTGAGAGAGGTGGCTTTCTTGTCTCAGCCCAGTTACCACATATTTATGAGTGTTGTAGCAGAACTGGTGCTTCCCTGGTGAGAGTGTGGAGCTCTTTGAACCTATATTTGGGCATCTTCAACTTGTCACTTTTAGATTCCTGCTCCAGTGGGGAATGCTGTCACTTTCAGAAAGGAGCATCATGAAAAAGATAAGAAAATCTTATTCTTCCATTTGTAGCAGAAACAAGAGAAGCTCTGGGTATTCCAAGATGCACTTTTTGGCCTGTCTGGTTTATTACCTGAAGGTAACCACCTACTCCTTCATTCTGAAGATTTGTTAGGAAGAGACAATCTCAAACTCCTTCTTTGATTCCTCTGTCATTACCAGATGGATATTGCCTCCTGGATGTCTACTGTTCTCCTTGCAGTAAGCTTCCATACTGAAATTATAAAGATCTCATTGCCACATCTGATCAGCAATCAGATCTGTATTGAAAATGATGAGACTGATCAACTGACAGACTGTACTGTCAGCTTCTCTGCAGTTTTCAGCAAAATATCAGCACCATAACTTGGAGCACCTCCGGAATGTCAGGAGTCAGTCATATACCAGTATGTTAAATTTGTGCATTTAAAATGGATTGATATGCTCTGTCACCCTGGCACACCAAATCCACTTTAAAAAAAAAAGCAAGCCTTTTTGCAGCTTGAGAAGTGACAGGGTAATGCATTGAAAAGTGTGGGATGAACAAATAAAGGTAAAGGATCCCTGGATGGTTAAATCCAGTCAAAGGCAAGTATGGAGTGCAGTGCTCATCTTGCTTCAGACTGAGGGAGCCGGTGTTTGTCCACAGACAGCTTTCCGGGTCATGTGGCCAGCATGACTAAACAGCTTCTGGCGCAATGGAGCACCACGGCGGAAGCCAGAGCGCACGGAAATCCCGTTTACCTTCCTGCCACAGCAGTACCTATTTATCTACTTGCATTGGTGTGCTTTCGAACCGCCAACCTTCTGATCAGCAAGCACAAGAGGTTCAGTGATTTAAACAGGAAGACACATAAACACTCTGTAAGCAAATGAGATGAATGCAGGACAATGCTCATTTTCATATAATCACCCTGTAAACAAATCAGCGTGAATGCTCAACAAAGACAAGACACAGTTTAACCACCATGTAAGCATTGTGCAAGCTATTTGGGAAGAATGCTCAATTAATAGGTCATCTTGAGGGGCCCTAATTAAAACTACCAGGGAGGAACAAATCTTCCCATTCCTCTCATTTCTAGCCCAGCTGGAGCAAGCCATGGTTCGCCCCACCTGCCTCCCTCCTCCTCTCTTCTGGAATCCATCCTACAGAGCAAGTGGTCATAGAAAAGCCCCCAGGGAGGGTGACAAGAAGGAAGGGAAAGCCCTGAAGTCAGCATCAAGCACCAGGGGATCATGCAAAAGGTCCCGTTCTTCATTCTGCAGCAACAACAAGAGAAACTATGGGTATTCCAAGGTGTATTTCCTGGCTAATCAGATTATTGCCAGAGTATTATCACCTTCGCCACCATTCTGAAGATGTGTGGAAGAATTATCAGGGCCACACACATAAAAGGAAGTAAGAACAACAACAAAAAACCACCCTTGCAGGCATGATGACCAGTGCATGGACTTCAGTAAAAAAGCTCCACAACTGAAAATATTCCAAAGTCTGGCATTGGGTGTCCTTGCATTCCAAAACAGGAGCATCTGTGCCGCTTTGCCAGTGGAACTGGGAGACAGCTGCAGGGCCAAAGATATCAGAAGACAAAAACTAGAAACTTGGTGGCAGGCTTGTTCCTTGGGAACTCGGGTGCCCATGAGACAAGTGAAAGGCATCAAGCTTAGAGAAGCGAAGTAGTTGTTGTTTTGTCATTTAGTTGTGTCCGACTCTTCGTGACCCCATGGACCAGAGCATGCCAGGCACTCCCCCTTGCCACTTTCCCACTGTATCCTTCTCTTCCAGCTTCCTGCCAGACATACATACATACATACATACATACATACATACATACAGGAACCCCTGCTAAGGAAAGTCTCCATGCTTCCCTTCCCTTCCCTAATGTTCTGTCAGGAAGGCAGAAGCACCAAATGCAGCCCTGAAAACTAGAATAAGTACTCGTCTTTTTCATTTCACCAAGTAAGGGCCCTTCCCTTCCACAGGTTGAGTGGATGAAATGCATCTATGCCAATAAAAGTTCAGCTCAAGCTTGTTAATAGTTCACAGAAGGCTAATCCACAGTTCCTCTTGTCCCACAGCTTTCCACCAGGAGGAAACCGCTCTTTAGCTCTCAGTCAGTGCAAACAGTCATTTGTGTTTTCTCAGGATTGCAGTCAAACAAATAGACAATAAAACTCACATACAGTAGATACATTGAAACCAAGAGAAATACATCAAAAACATCCCACTCTATTTCTAAAAGGCCACAGAAGGCCAAAGGCCTGGTTACAGAGGAAGATAGATAAAGATATATAAAGACACCAGGGCTTCCTGCGGGGAAGATTCCACAAAAGGGAAGTCACTGCAGAAAAGGCCTATTCTCATGTTGCTACCCTCTGGGCCTCTCGTAGAGAGGACACATGAAGAAGGACCTCAGATGATGAGCGCAGGGTCTGGATCAGTTCATATCGGGAGGGACAGTCCTTGATGCATTGCAGTCCTGACCTGTTTAAGGCGTTATTGGTCAAAGCCAGCACTTTGATTGGGCTTGGAAACTAATTGGCAGCTAGTGTAGTTGGGCCAGGATTGGTGTCATTTGCTCAAACCATCTTTTCACGGTAAGCAACCTGGCAGCTGAATTCTGCACCAGCTGGAATTTCTGAACTTCAGAGGAAGCCCTACATATTATGCATCGCAGTAATCTAATCTGAGGTTACCAGAGCATAGACAACAGTAGTTAGACTACCAACTGAAGCTGATGGAAGGCATTCCACGTCACCGAAGCCAGTTTAGCCTCAAATGACAGCAGTGGATCCAGAAGTACCCCGAGCTGTGAACCTGTTCCTTCAGAGGGCATGTAATGCCATCAAGAGCAGGCCTCCTCCCATCCATTCTGTCTAGGGTACTGTCCACTAACAGCACTTCAGTCTTCTCTGGACTGAGCTTCAGTTTACTCAGTCCAGCACATCCACTTCCCAACCTACAGATGTAAAGGAAAAGTAGAGCTATGTGTCATTGCTGACAACATACTCTAAAATTCCAGATGACCCCACTCAGTGGTTTCAAGTAGATGCTGAATAGCATGGGAGGAGGGAATTGAACCCTGAGGAACCTTGCATTGAAGGCCCCATGGGGCCAAATGATATTCCCCAAACATCAGCCTCTGAAAACAACCATCTAAGTAGGTTTGGAATTACCATCTGCTGATGGTGTGAGGGATTTACTGGTATCTGTTTAGTTTCTGTCAGCTTATGACTAGTCCCTAACATCCTGCCATGCTTCCTATATTAAACATTAAAAAGGCCTTGGCTAATAATAATAATAATAATTTATTTATACACCTCCCATCCGGCTGGGTTTCCCCAGCCACTCTGGGTGGCTCCCAACAGATTAAAAGCAGAATAAAACATCAAACATTAAAACTTCGCTAAACAGAGCTACCTTCAGATGTCTTCTAAAAGTCAGATAGTTGTTTATTTCCTTGACATCTGATGGGAGGGCGTTCCACAGGGCAGGCGCCACTACCAAGAAGGCCCTCTGCCTGGTTCCATGTAACCTCACTTCTCGCAGGGAGAGAACCTCCAGAAGGCCCTCGGAGCTGGACCTCAGTGTCCGGGCTGAACGATGGGGGTTGAGACACTCATTCAGGTATACTGGGCCAAGGCTGTTTAGGGCTTTAAAGGTAACTTTAAAGGACACTTTAACACTTTATAACTTTAAAAATGGTTTTACAGTTGAATTGCATTATAGGCTATATATGCTTGCAGCTTCTGAATAAATAATTATCTATAGAACTGCAGATTACAGAGCCCATGATGCAGTGCAACTCTGATATAACTGCATATGCATAACAACATCTGGTACTCAGAAGCAACCATTCCTGTATATAGTGTGTGTGAGAGAGAGACAGAGAGAATATTGATGCATATAATATATATGAACTCTATAGCCAAGCTGCTTCGTGGATTTTATTGTCCATATGCTACAAAACATTTGATAATGTTTAATATAGGGTGCATGGTAGCACATAATGAGACAGAATAAATCCAACAGGCCAGGCAGATTTTTCACAGAAATGTATTGCTGGGTGAATGGATTTTATTAGAGTTAGAGGTTTGAGAGGGCAAAATATGATAGGATGTTATGTAAATAACAGTTTGATTGAATAAGAATAAAATATGGCTCACCTTTCATTTGGTGGAGTACTACTCTCCTTGCTAAGTGTAGTTTTTATTTTTCAACTTGTGCATATGTGGCAGAACACACCTTTAAAGTCCATTGAAGTATTTGTTGCATGCTTCACACGCATGTATCCAAGCTAGAGTACATCTAGCCTAATGCCCTGCTTCCTTTCCCAATTGCACAGGTTAGATAAAAGGCAGGGCACTTGATTAATTTCTAATCAAAGGGTATTATACATTTATCCACCTGTGATTTAGCTAGTATGTACTATTGGTTTAACTTGATAACTAGCTAAATACTATTATTGCCTTTTTTCCTGCAATGAGACTGTTCAGTTAATCAAATCCAAAGTGCCAGAAAGTACTTTGATACCTATCATTTTATTCTTCAGCAACAAAAGAAATCTACATATATTGATTTAGCTGTCATCAGCCCTTCCTGCGGTTGGTGCTGGGAGTTATATAAGAAAAAGAGACTAATGGGAAATGCCTTGTTCATATTTGTCAGGTTGCTTTGTGGATCTCAATTGCCGGCTGCAGCCCTGCCATGTAGGGCCACAGAAATCTGGTGGCCCAGAGATTTAGTGCTGTGTTGAGGTTATTTCAAATGCATGTAAAAGTCAGCAGCCAAGAAGGGGGATGAAAAAAGACTAAAACTATGTGGTTGATCGTTACAGAAAGGAATTACTTTGTGCACAAGTCCTACTGAGCTGAGTTTCACAAAATCACTAAGTTAGGGAAATGCATTCTGGTGGAAGATTCCAGAAGCCATTAATTCTGATTTGGGAGAAGACTCTTGGGAAGATGATAAATGATCCAAAAGTGTCTGGGGGAAAACCCCCAAACCCCTCTCATGCTGGATCTTGCTTGTGCATTGATCCAGACTGGTGATGTCACCAGCCTGCAAGAATTTGCCAGGCTGAATTTTGAAATTTCTCAGTATATCAGGTGAGAGAGAAGTTTTTAAACTCTTGTTTTTCGGTTTTTCAAATACATGGAGTCTGACGGCCCTGAATTAATAATGAATATTAGTCCAGTGAAAGAGGTGGTTAATTCTTCATTTATCCCCACTCCCTGGCATATGATGCCTTCTGTTAGTAGGTGGTTCCACTTTGATGGCTCTGCCATTGTCAGCCTGCTAAATAGTCCAGTGGAACGCCTTCTGTTCTAGAACCCAGTTGCGGACAATTTTATGGGTGTGTGGTTCAACAAGCAAAAAAAATATTCTATGAAAAATTGGAGTGTGGATTATATCAACATTTGGGCCAAGGCACAGAACTAGTGCAGTAACACTGTACCACTGCAGTTTGCAGGTTAAAGTACGAAGTATGTTTTTTCCCCCATGGCAACTCGACAATTGAGCATTTGTTTTCACTCTACAAAATACAACTGTACTGTAATTAGTTTAGTCCCTGTTTTATGCCATATCTATGGGTATGAATGCATGGACAGATGGAGTGTGATTGAACTCACAGGCCTTTCCCTACTGACCTTCCCGTATTCATCTGTAACTCTGAACAGAGCCTGCATAAGCTTCAGGTTGAACATGAAGGTTCTGTCGTGTGGCCAGAATAAGCAAATGCCCCCTCTGTGTGTATACCAATGTTACAAACACTGTTGATCCCCATCCAAGTCCTGCAATGAGCTTTACCAACCCACCCAACCCCATAAATAAGGTTTTTATTACTGTGATATTAAGATGCCTCAAAAATTGCGAGCAATTAAAATTATTAGTAGGATTGGAATGATTAATAGAGGAAAAATATTAACATAAGGACCCACAAAGGGGAGGGGGGAGTCTGTGGGGGATTTATGGAATACTCTATTTTTGTTTTGGTTGTTTGGCAATTGTTTGAAAATTTCAATACCTGAAAATTATTATTTTTTTTTTAAATTGCAAGGGGTTTTGTAGCAACTTTTGCAATTCAGAAGTATAACTGATCTCTTATTTAGGCCATGGGATTATAAGCAGAAATATCTAAAAGCAATCACCACCTGCCCAGATCCCAGTATAGCATCCCAGTACTATGGCTGGTTCACACATGACAGTGGTGCCCACACAGTACCCTAGTAGACTAGGCTTCTGGCCCAGCTGCATTATGTTGGGGTACCATTTGCCCTTGTCTCTGCATAGGCGGTATACAGGGACGATTAGAGTTGCATACTCCTATGTAACTTCATTGCACAAAAAAACTATAGACCAGATACCAACATATAGGAGATACTGAACTCATATAATTATATCAAAATTAACTATTGTCCCATACACCATACTGAAGTGGCTGTCGTTTCCAAGAACTTCATAATTAAGATTTCATCTCGAAAGGTGATCACATTGAAAGCTGGCAAGAGCTACAAGAGCAGTTCTACACATGTTTACACAAAAGTAACCTCAGTAGGGGTGACAGCAGCCACGAAATTAAGAGACGCCTGCTTCTTGGGAGGAAAGCAATGACCAACCTAGACAGCATTTTAAAAAGTAGAGACATCACCTTGCCAACAAAGGTCCGTATAGTTAAAGCTATGGTTTTCCCAGTAGTGATGTATGGAAGTGAGAGCTGGACCATAAAGAAGGCTGATCGCCGAAGAATTGATGCTTTTGAATTATGGTGCTGGAGGAGACTCTTGAGAGTCCCATGGACTGCAAGAAGATCAAACCTCTCCATTCTTAAGGAAATCAGCCCTGAGTGCTCACTGGAAGGAAAGATCGTGAAGCTGAGGCTCCAATACTTTGGCCACCTCATGAGAAGAGAAGACTCCCTGGAAAAGACCCTGATGTTGGGAAAGATGGAGGGCACAAGGAGAAGGGGACGACAGAGGATGAGATGGTTGGATAGTGTCTTCGAAGCTACAAACATGAGTCTGAACAAACTGCAGGAGGCAGTGGAAGACAGGAGTGCCTGGCGTGCTCTGGTCCATGGGGTCACGAAGAGTCGGACACGACTAAACGACTAAACAACAACAACAACAACAACCTCAGTAGGACGTACTCCAAGAATATACATAGGGTTGCAGCATTAATTAACTTGCTATTTTCCTTTAAAACTTTGCAAACTTATTCAGTTTTTACATGGTGCCTTCAAATGGACATCTTTATTTACTTTGACTACAATCCTATGTACACTTTCTTCAGAGTAAATTTAATTTAATTTAGTGGGGCTTGCATAAAATGGATAAGGTTGGATTGTCATGTGATTAAACTTGGCTTTAAATAGAAATTGCTGTAAACAAAGCCCTGCTTCATTTGGGGCTTATTCAAAGCGTCTCACTAGGATCTCATTCCAGATTTTGTAGCTTAAGCAGAATAAAAAGTCACCCTCTCAATCTCTCAGCATTATAAATATTCCAGACTGAGACTATAGTGTCACAGTCAGATATTACAAAACCTGTCCAAGATCACTATACCCTCACAAAGCATAGAGTCTAAGCCATTTGCCAGTATCCGAATACCCATGCTCCTATCAACATAGAATCAGCTACAGGTCAGTACAGCTCATACCCTAATGTACCGGTGCAATGTTTCTTTAGTATACGCACAAATAGGTATGCTAAGTTAAGACACGGATCCCAATAGATATCCAAGTAGAACATACCCATGGAAAATGATGTTCAATCAGGAATCCCACTGTACTTATGCATCTGAAGATGAATCTAATTAGTGCCCCATTCATTAAACAATAAAACATAAATATGTAGACCTAATAACTCAGAAGTAATGGCATCAATGGGATTCACAATGGGAACCTAAATCAATTCAATTTATGACATTTTATTAATATATGTAACCTGTTAATCTTATAATTTTTCATAATTTTCTCACAGTTTCTTACAAAACGTCATGTTTGGTTTAGTATGTCGGTAATAATTTTAATCATAGAAAACTCATTTCTAAATTATTTAATAAATAACATGAATTGTATGATCTAGTCAAGTTAATATCACTTTTTGTTGTAAATATATTTGCTGATCTGCTTGTTTCAAGTATCAAGCTTAGGGTTCATTCCAAAGCATCTTACCTGGGGGTAAACCTGAATGAATATAAATTTAAAAAATAAAAAAATTGTCCATGAAAGCTTATACCCAGAAGAAACTTAGTTGGTCTCTAAGGTGCTACTGAACAATTTTTTAAATGTGTTTCGATTGCGTCAGACCAGCACGGCTACCTACCTGAATCTGAATGAATATACTGTAGTTGGACTTACTTAGGAGTAAACATGTCCAGGATTACACTGCAAATGCCTAATTGTGGCCATCCTGCACATATGTGCATAATGCAAATGAATCTTTTCAAGTACTCTCTGTGCTATAGATTCATTCCATTTTGTTTACCATCAGTTTTACTAATTTTAGTAGAATATATTTCCATAAGACTCATTGCTGTTTTCTTCCAAGTTACTTGTGCTTAGGAATATTAGTAGACCCTATCAATAATCAATCTATTTGTGAAAAAAAACAACCAAAAAACCCCCATCCAGGCCATAACAAAATAATATTATGTACATTACTGGTGTAAAACAGAAGATAACAGGGAACATTTCCCAAGTTAACACTTAAAAAGGGTCTTGGCAAGCCACAAAAGGCCCAGTTTTGGCATGTAGCCTTCCTAATTTTCTAGGCCTTTACACAATCAAATTTGCAGCCCTCACAGTATTATGTTCAAACATATTTCCAAACAGGTAACTCATGATCTGCTCAACAGGGTATTCTGGAATCTTACCCAGAGAAAGGGGCCAACTCATGGGGGCCAAGCACTTTTGGTCTCCCCTAATATTTTTTGAGAGCGTTCCAAGCCCCTCTCCAATGTCCCAAAAAATCAGGAGGTGGAGGAGGCTGAGTGCGGAGCCAAGCATGACACAGCTTCAATTCCTGGCTCCTCCTCCTCCTGCCACTGAGGAGAATGCGGATTAAAGCAGCCTCCACTTAGTGGCAGTGGCAGGAGCCACCAGCCATTGAAGCCGCGCTGTCGCCATGTTTGGCTCCGCCCCAGCTCCTCTTGAACTCTGCGCATGCAGCGTCTTTGCCCCCGAAAGCTAACGCCTCTGTGCCCAGAACAGATTGTAACAGGAATTCTGAGCGGCTGATTCTGGGAGGCAACAAAGAAGAAATAGAGGAACATTCTCTGTAAGCCCTGACCAAAACTAGCACACCAGTTGCTCGGAGGTAACCCAATTACATTGCCCCCTGACAGTCTCCAATAAAAGAGTTTGAAGCCTAGCAGTGAGTCTTAGCTAGTTCTCTCAGAACACTTTTCAAGATAAGTCCTCTTGTGTGAGATATGAATGAGCAAGTTATAGCAGTACCTATAATTCTATGTCTGTTGAGGAGCTTTCCCTTCCTGCAATTCTGTATGTTTGTAAATTTTCTGGCACATTCCTTTTAATCAGTGTTTGGCTAACCTGTTTTTAAATTGAGGCCACATTCATCCTTGGCTAACCCTCTAGGGGTCTCATGCCAGTAGTAAAGGTAAAGGGATCCCTGACCATTAGGTCCAGTCGTGACCAACTCTGGGGTTGCGGCGCTCATCTCGCTTTATTGGCCGAGGGAGCCAGCTTCCGGGTCATGCGGCCAGCATGACTAAGCCTCTTCTGTCAAACCAGAGCAGCACATGGAAACGCCATTTACCTTCCCGCCAGAGCGGTACATATTTATCTACTTGCATGCCAGTAGTAGGTGTGCCAAAAGCAGGTGTAGTCACTGCACACTCCTGCACGGGTGGATGCACTCAGGTACACAGCCCCCCACAACAGATCTGTGCATATCCACTTTGGAGATCTGTGCACATAATCTAAAAATTTGTGTACATCTGCTGAGGAGGGGATAGATAGAAGAAAGTTAGTGATAGAATCCTCAGGTAAAAACACTTAGGGATTGCCATGCAGATTGTGATTTCTAGGCACAGGTCTGGGAGGCTTTTTCGTCTGTCCTGCCACTTTACCCAGGAATACCTGCCGTTTACTGCTAAGTCTTAACAAACGTCAGTCAGGCTTTCTGCGGATTGACACTTGTTCCAATTCAGCAGTAAACAGCGTTTTTTCCTGGGGAAAGCTGCAGGGCAAATGAAAAATACCTCAGATCCATGCCTACAGTAGAAAGCACAAGATAGTCGCAAGAATGGACGAGCCCAGAGACGATGCCCAACGGAAGCAAAGAAATGATGCGGCACATCCTAATGAGCGTTGGACCAAAGGAGTAGGTGGGCTTCTGCTGAATCATGTTTTAAAGACATGATTTAAAGACAACCTGTTTATTGAGCATTCATTCTGATTTGTTTGCAGGGAGAGCAGGTGACGTTGCTTCAAAGCAAGTGTTATCCCACACTTTACACTGTTTCCCCATTACTTTTCTTATCGCAGTGGGCCTCTTTCGAATGGAAGCTGGTGTGTTGCATAATACGCCCCCAATCAACTGTATTTGTGTAACCTGGTTTTGCCAGTATGTGACAAAATCCCTCTCGCAAATAGAAACAGTCAGGAAGTGCCCTAAGAGTCCCTCAGCAATAAGCTGCGTCCGCCCAGTTGGCATTTGCATACAAAGCTGAGCAGAAGTGCAAACAAATGGATTCCCATTGTCCCACCACATTCAAACATTAAGAAATCCCATAAGAACATAAAAGTAGCCCTACTGGAGGAAACCAATGGTCGATTTGGTTAAACATCCTTCTTCCTACAGAGCTCAGTCAGTCACCTCCCAGGAAGACCACAACAGGGCTTGAAAACAATAGCCTTCTCCTTAAGAACCCCTGTTCGGTGGCATAAACATGGAGGTTTGTTTGTTTATTATTTTACAAGATCTGTTCATTTTCTATGCCTTAAAAGGGGAGCTGTCAAGATCCAAACCGGTCTCAGTTGTCTTTTAATTCTATGGGGTTGGTCAGGGACTGAGAAGCACGACGCCTGGTTCTGCAACTGCTCCCTTTGTCTTAATTCCACAAGGTTCCCTAGTCTCTCTTCTCTATCATCACAGGTCAATATTGCCCCTCTTTTTCTCTTCCACATCCCACAAGTCTCTCACCCCTCCCCTCTATTTTTACTGGCTCCCCCTCCCTCCCCCCTTTATATTCCTGTTAGCTGAGAGCCAGCATGGTGTAGTGGTTAAGAGCGGTAGTCTCGTAATCTGGTGAACCGGGTTCGCGTCTCCGCTCTTCCACATGCAGCTGCTGGGTGACCTTGGGCTAGTCACACTTCTCTGAAGTCTCTCAGCCCCACTCACCTCACAGAGTGTTTGTTGTGGAAGAGGAAGGGAAAGGAGATTGTTAGCCGCTTTGAGACTCCTTCGGGTAGTGATAAAGCGGAATATCAAATCCAAACTCATTATGGCATCAAGAGCACATGAGGCTTTAACTTTCCCCGTAATTCACCCACAGAAGTAGTATGGCTGGGAAGTAGTATGGGGAAAAAGCTCTTTACCACTTACTGCCTGCTTTCTCACATCAAAACTCTGTCAAAACTCTTTACACCTTATGATTGCCTTAAGCAAGATAACTAGTGGACAACCAAATCTACAACTAGCATACAAATCAAATCTTGAAACCACTGGTTCAGAACTTGCCATCTTAACTTTTTCACAATGGAGATGAATCTCTCCCAAGTCAGTCCAGAGAACAATGGTTGTGAGGTGACTGATAAATGCAATATATTTATTTATTTAGAAAGTTTGTCTTCCATGGTTTCTTTTTTGAGGACATTGCCTAGCAACTAACAATCCATATTGTTACATACAGGTAAAGAACTGAGGTTCCTGTAATGCTGATTCAGCTGACAGTGGACCTGATTTGGGGCTAGTGGTGATTCATCTGATCTTTACCTCTGTACATCTTGTGTCTTCTAGCCATGGTGTTAATTATGGTTTTGTGGGATTCTGCCATACCAGAATATGGGCTTTCCTTGACTCCATAGTGGTGTTCCTTCCCTTTCCTTCTGCTGCACAAATCATTTTCATTTCCTCATCTCAATATTGATTCCCGTTTTAACCTTTGGCTTTCCTTCTGCTCTGCATGGCTGATTCAGCAGCCTATTTCTACACCCCTAAGCATGCAATCTTATTTGAATGATGTAAAATGTCTTCAACCCAAGCAAAGCTTTGAAAAGTACTGTCTGTTTGTAGAAATTGCAATAGAAATATTTTATTTACCGTATTTTTCGCCCTATAGGACGCACCATCCCATAAGGCGCACCTAGTTTTTTTGGGGGGAAATAAAGGGGGGAAATTATTTTTCCCCCAGGCGCGGGGCTGGGGCGGGGGAGGCCCGCCCCAGCTTCCCCCGACCCCAGCCCCCAAACAGTCAGCTCTCTGCAAGCCGTGGGAGACCAGCGCTGGCTCCCGCTGCTTGCTGAGAGGTCCGCGAAGCCTGGATGCGCTGAGCTCAGCGCGCACAGGCTTCAGCATGCAGGCAACTCTCCGCAAGCAGCGGGAGCGCTCCCGCTGCTTCCGGAGAGGTCCGCGAAGCCTGGACGCGCTGAGCTCAGCGCGCGCAGGCTTCAGCATGCAGGCAACTCTCCGCAAGCAGCGGGAGTGCACACCGACCCCTCTCACTCTCCAGGCTTCACCGAAACCCTGCATTCGCCCCATAGGACGCACACACATTTCCCCTTCATTTTTGGAGGGGAAAAAGTGCGTCCTATAGGGCAAAAAATACGGTACCTTTTCAGTTGTTTATGGTTCAGCATCTTATTTTCCCCTTAAACTTTACATCTATAGAAAAATTATGTGCTGATACAACTTTATGGTAATGAACTACCTATCTTTCTTCTGCTTAGAGAATTTGACAGTCTTAATACGCCATCTATATATCAGATAAAATCAATGATTATCTTTTGTCTCTGTGAACCATCAGTTCAGTCTTTCATTCTCCCCTCTGAGCACAGGCTATTGAAAAGTTCTTCATTTCTTTCCCTCAGTAACAACTGCAAAATCTATTCATGCTTTCTCTACCTGTTGCTAAAATCCTTGCCCATATCCTGGTAATCTTCTTGCCTTGCTATTACAGTTGCTTTTTCCGTGGCATTATCCTTCTTCTGGGTCAGTCCAGAATCCCTGCAACAAAATCCTCCCCACTTTTTGATGATATGATCATCTCACATCTCCTTAAGGCTGTGACTTGGCTTCCTAATACCTTCTAGATCAGCTTCAAAAGCCCCATCCTTATATGTGAGGCACTCAAGTACCATGCGATAGGACGATATTTCTTATTTCCTTTTTCCTTACTGAATAATTTCCATCCCTGGTCTCCTACATGTATGATCAAAATCAAGTCAAAGCTGCTGTTTCAAATGTCTTGGTCACTTCGTTCAAAAGACTACACTAAGGTATTGTTACGTGGTACACATTTGGTACACATCACCCTATGACTTATTAGCTGGCACACTGAATGCCCACTTATTTAAGAAGGTCCTTTTGCCTTTTATAAGTTTGATGGCCAAATCACCCACAGTGTTATTGGAATGAGAGGAAGATGTAGGGCCAAACCACATATGAGGCAAAGTGAGGCAATTGCCTCAAGCGGCAGGATCCACAGGGGCACCAGATCCTGATGTAGATCTTTATTGCCCCCTCGTTCCTGATGTAGATCTTCACTTACCCCTTCTTCCTTGGCAAGGAGGGGGATGCCATTTTGTGGTTCACCTCAGGTGCCAAAATGTCTTGAGCTGGCCCAGGGCAGATGTGTTGTTTGCTGGAGTAGCACTCATTATGTTTTCCCTTCTAGTATGTCTGAGGCTAGAAACATAGATAAGGTATAGAGAACTCACCGCACTGCCACTTTAATTGTGCTGTGAGTTCTGTTTTCATATTACGTTTATCTCTAAAATACTAGTGAATCAAAATGTTGATAATATATCAACATTGCCTCTTCCTCCTTGCTCGCCTGCTGATATTGCTTCCTCCTCCAGCTGGGAAGCTTCCACAGCGTCCTTCTCGAGCACTCAGCCTTTGCATTTGAACCACAGGAGCTCTCATCAGAGATCCCTCCATCTTCAGCCATTGCATGTTAGTTATGGAGAGTCTGTTTACTTGAGCTCCAATGCCACTTGTATTTTGGGGGGGACATGAATTGCAGTTTATTTGTCTTTGCATAAGTCATGTCTAGGTTCCACCACCACAGGCCTACATCACAATTTGGGTATGACATAATTCAGCCCAGCTCTGCAGCGAATGCTGCATGGCTAGTGGTGATTTCAGCTTCTGGTGGAGCTATTGCAAGACAAACTCACAACAAAACTAAACGAAAACCCCACAGCTGCAATCCAGGCAAAGTAAAAAGGTTGAGACAATTCAATTATCCATGCCAGAGGCTTGTTCTAACAATGATGTGAATCTGCACTTGCAACGTTTTTTTATCCCACTATCTGAGCTATTAGGCTTCCAAACTGCAAAAATTGAGTCTTAGGTCAATCATACACCACATTTGAGTATTTGAGGAAGAGTGGCAGATTGTGTGTCAAAGGAGAAGTTGCTATGTGTTTTGGCTATAACTGTCTTTTTACAGAGTGAGTCCCTTCAAGCTCCATCTTCTCTTACCTGAAAATGCCCTCTTGGAGAACAGTTGCTTCCCAGCCTGGTTATGTTTGCAGGGTTTGCCTGTTTTCTGGGTTTGATGGTTATTTGGGGCCAGTCTTTTCTCCACTTTGACTCTGCCCTTGGAGGTGCACTCCATTGTCTCTCGAAACAGAGGCCAACAACAGCATCTGGGTCTAAATGTCAAGGCACTGATGGGTGGGTAACCCATTGCAGTTCTACTTTTTCTACCACAAATGGATTAACCATCCAGTGCCTGAGCATTTTACCTGTGTTACTGATGGTGCACATCAAAAAAATTGGTCCCAGTATTCTTTTCAGTGTGCCAATCCTGGGATATTTGCATAAAATATAGGTATATACTATTAAAAGTTTCATCCTATTGCCTTTTTTGCACTAACTTGGTTTTTTTGTTAACATTTCTTCACCAATTCATCAGTGCAGCAAACAATAGCAAGAAATTGTTTTCATGTGAACACAGGCACATCTTAATTAGTTCATTATTATAAGTAGTTTTCCATAGTTCTGAGTAATTAAAAAAAAAGAAAAACCTAGAAAGGCTTTCAATTTAAAATGCCTTTGTAGCAAGCAGTGCTTTCAAGATCATTCTTACAGACTTGGATCCTCAATATGTTACCATAAAGTGCTTCTGAAAGGACTTGTCTGTTGACCACTTCCTCAGTTCATAGGTTTATTCTCTCTTTTCCCACTGTCACAATCTCTTAACTCAGCCCAAAGTGAGGTGAGGAGAACATAATTCATTCTGTCAGTAGCCCTGGAGAATGCTGTTGGAAGCAGTGCCTGTATGAATGGGGGTACATATCACTCATCTTATCATTCTTTCTCCTGAAAATAAAATTTGTGGGGGAAATGTAATCTAGTTAATCTAATACCAAGTTAATAAATGAGTCGTGAACTGAGATAATGAATGTGATCTCTTCCTCCCCCTACCTCCTTTTTAATACTATAGAAGGGAGCGATTTGCTGCTTAATGAAAAGTTGCCCTCTAGGTCAGTCTCAGATTTGTCAGCTTGTTAGCAAAGGAAGTTCCACTCGGCAGAATTGCTGCTGGTTAGTCTGGTGGAGGGAAAGCTTGGATCTTTAAAACGTGACACACACACACACACACACACACACACACAAAAACACCCCTGAGATAATTATGAATTACATAGAAGTTTACACCCAGTGCTGCAGAACATAGGAACACTGCAAAATGGAATTGCACGGCAGCCCTGGAATTTGAAAAAAAACCACGAGATTTAACTGAAGCATTTTCCAGTTCTGAAAAGTGTGTTTAATGTAAAAAGAAAGAAAGACAGAAAGAGTCTCTTGACTGGAGGGTAAACCACAGCCTTAAAGAGCTGGAAAGCCATAATTAAATCATGCATTGATTCTGAAAATGTGTGCTAGATGAGAGTCTAAAAAAATAATAAAAATGTGTTGCGGGAGGAGGGGTGGAGAAGCAAAGAGCAGTCACACCAGTGGCATCGCCATGACAACCGTGCTATAGTCGGGCCTACAGGACTTTTCCTGCCAAAAGTGAGGGAGATCACTGTCCCACTGGGTGGCTTTGTCCTGTGATGGCGTGTTACATGGCGCAGTGGCATTATACACTACGACAGGACATGGCAGGGAAAGTGAGAAGCGGTCACAGAGCCTAACTTCTTTTGACACAAGCCCCAACTGACACGGCTTGAGCTAATAATGTCATGCCACTTTGTGGGTGCGGTGAACTCCTTCTCCCGCCTCCATTGCTCAGCAAATGCTGCATGCGGCTTTGCAAAGGGGTACTTTGCCCACTTTATTTTTGTATCCTGACACGGGTGGGATATGTAAAGAGAGAAAGAAAGAGAGGGAGGGAGGGAGGGAGGGAGGGAGGGAGAAGAGGAAGGAAGAACGGACGGGCCACAGTAGGCTGGAAAAAATAAAAAATCAAACCTCAGCTATATGAACTTGCTGCCTTCAAGCTTTAATATTTTCTGCTCTAAGAAGAGCAGAAAAACAGAGTAGACTTAGAAATCCAGAGAAAAGTTATTAAACTAGATAGTTGCCAGGATTTGAATGATCTCAGACTTGTTTCTGTTTAGGATTTGTTTGGGGTTTTGTTTGTTTGTCTGTACGTTTGTTTTTTGGTGGTAAAACTTTCTAGGCTGTAAAATGGTGAATTCCTAAAGATACTAGCAGTTGAGCTTTCTATAAATTATGTAAGTCTGACAATCCGGTGTAAAGTTTTCAAGTATTTAGGCAAGTAATAATAATAATAATAATAATAATAATAATAATAATAATAATGAATCTTGGCTTTTGCCCACAAGAGGGCAGTATACTTTTTGTTGTTGTTTTGTCCTGCCTAGCTTTCTTCTGCCTTGCTAGAAGGACTTTTCCTCTGGTGAAGAAATCTTCCTAGCTAAAACAACATCATTCATTGCCTGGCTGTGACGATGTACATTAATTACCTGCGAAATATTACGACTAGCATGTAATGTTGCCGTTGTTACGCTAACATCAGTGCAGTTCTTGTCCTTTTCCTGTTGTGGGTTTGCAAATTCAGAGACTTGGGTCATTTGTTGTTGATACTGAAGATATCCAGGAGCTGATGGCTGGGGAGGGGATTGCAGGGTCTGGTATGATCAGGCATCTTCCAAGAAACTCAAACTAGTAGGGAGTTCAACTCTCAACCCTGGAGTCTCTGCTGCTAATCTGCCTTACTGTTGCCTGCCCTCATCCCCTTACAGAGGAATGAGGTGGGGTAATAAATCTCTACACACACCCTTGTCATCTCCCTCGGGTAGGTGGTCAGATTTGCCCATGGAAAAGCAAGTGAATGGACAAAAGCAACAATGGCAAAGACAAGGAGGTGAACTCACAGAAAGAATATTGTCCAAAAGACACCACCTCCCACCCCAAACCTGGAACTGGCACTGGGTGACCTAGAAACAAGCACATTTATGCTTGTGATTAATAGCATTTTCAACACAAAAGCAGGAGAATGCTATTGCACTCATTTCGTGCTTGTGGGCTTCCTATCTGTTGGCCATTGGAAAAATCATACTTGACTATATAGGCCTTTGGAAGGGTTTTTTTTTTTTATCTCCGGCAAATGTTCAGTGAAAGAGGCTTTATGGAATTTCCACTGTAAGCACAACTGGGCAAATGCCAAGGTTTCTGATGATGTAGGCTTTTATGTCTCCCAAACAAGTTACTCAAACAACTCTCTTGTTTCTTTTAGGTGTCCCACACCTGGTTGTGATGGCTCTGGGCATATTACCGGAAATTATGCTTCACATCGAAGGTATGTAAAATGTTGAGCTCTTTATCACAGTGATTTCCATTTCATGGGTCAACTTGGTCTTGGTCTTGAATCACAAGGCCCACCAGCAAAGGGCGTTGGGGAGCTGTGCTTGTCAAGTATCTTCAGTTACTACACTCAGTGTGTATTCACAACAGATCCAGCCAACAACTAAGTCCATTGTAAAAATGAGTAAGTCTCAAAACAAATCGATACTCAGCTACAAACAACTCATTATATTGAAAACTGGTAATGGCAACATTAAATAAAAAGTTACAATTCATTTATAGACTCAAAACAAACACCACAGCAAAATTCAGCCACATCAAATGCACAGACATATTAAGGTGCCAGTATAATAGGGTTCAAAAGTCCCAAAGCAATTGGAATGATTGTTTCAAGCATGTGACTGTTGTCACATGGAGTTCGGCCTCACACAAAAGAAATATTGCTACAGGTGCCTATCACCCTACTTATTACTTCAGATACTTCTTTGTGAACTTCCTGGTTTTTGTTTGTCTTTTGAAAAAATTATATTTCAGCCTGCATTTTCAACCGGATCTTTGAGACAGCTCACAAAAAAGCACACCTAAATGTCAATATAAAAGCACCATCACAAATTTGTAAAAGGGGCACATGGTTACGGTTGAATTATTACCAGTTTTCAAGCTTAAAAAAATGATGATGATGATAGCCACCCTCCTAAAACAAACTGACAAACAATGAGAGTCTCTAGCATTGTGGGATTTCAGAACCATAACTATTCACAACTGAGATGGAGCAAGAGGATTACATCAGTTCCTCCTTTCACCTGCAGCCCCCTGCATCACTCCCACATTATTCCAGAGTGTTCCCCAAAACTCTGGGCAATATTTTCAGGGGGCTTCAGTGGAAATCAACATCTCCCACCTCTGCTTCTTGCCAACAGGAGGATCCTTTCATTTGACTTATGCTCACAGAGTCTCAGAGTCCAAGCCATGACTTCTTAGGAAGTTTCATTTTAGACATAACATTTGAAGCAGACAGATCACTTCTTGCTGTAGCATTACAGGTTTTGGTTTAATGCAGTTCTTGACACAATCTACCATATATGCTAAAATGCCCGGAACTTTATGGAAAATGTTTTCTTATTACTTGATATTTCAGCTAGTCCATATTTATTCACATCCACATCAGCTGGTCCATACACAAGCTGCTCCAATCCATATCATGTAAATAACCTTAAAATGTGCTTACATTGATTGTGTCTGGTTACTGGTAAGTTAAGCACATGCCAATATCCATAGGAAGGTAGAAAGGATTACGTTCACAGGTAGAAAGGATTATGCTACGATTCCCAGCACCCTTAACAAACTACACTTCAGAAGATTTTTTAGGAGAAGCCATGTGGTTTAAATGTACAGTGTGTACGCAGCCCTTGTTGCTAATCTCATTCTAAAATAATGTATCAGTGACCAGGGCTGTTTGCACACCGTACACTGAAAGCACACAAACCCCAAATCTTGTAAACTGTGGTTTGTTAAAAGTGCTGGGAATTGTAGTTCTGTGAGCGACAAACTACAGCTTTCAGCATTCTTGCGGGGCTGGGTGGGTGCTTTAAGTGTATTGTGTGCATGCAGCTTAGGAGAAGTTACAAGAAGCAAACATGATCAGGTGGGAGGTGACTTGGGCCTCCAGGAATCCTGATTTATTTTGTTCAAAAACCCACCTTTAGAAGCAGGTTACCAAGGAGATTCAGTTTCCAAGTCCCAGTTACTAAAAGGCCTCTCATAAACTAAAGTCAGGGCTACACATGACATGCACCATGGGCCGATGGCCAAAACCTCTATCCCTGTGTCAAATTCTCTTCCTTGTGTGATATGTAGATATATACTTATCATATGTCATGACAGCGTTATGTTCTAAGTTTCTCCATTCCCAGTCCACCTCATTCATTGGTGGGGGCAGCAAGAAAGTTTGCAAATGTGATGATATTGTATTCCTACACAAAGGGGTGGAGGAAAGCTTTGATGCAAATGCTCCTTTCTGCAGCAGCCCTATAATTGGGGCTGGCGGCAGACTTCACGGGTTCCTTGGCATGGTGTCACCAAAGAACGCCACTCACCCACCACAACCAGAACAGGGCTTGTCTATAGTCCTGGTCCCATTGGGATTCTAGATGTTAAACATCATAAAGTTCTGTGGTTCCCTATACCTAAAAAATAGATCTGTAAGAATTTACAGGCATAGGGCTGGTTCATTTGGATTAATTAAACATGGTGGGTGACGACCACAACTGCAGCACTGAAACTGCTCTGGGGGCCCAGCAAGAAGAGTGATGAACAAGGGAAGACCAATGGGAAACCTTCTGAGCCAACTGGGTCCTAGCTCACCTCTGGCACCAGGTCTGCATATGCTTCATATAATGTCCGGTTCCTAACCCTTTCTAACTTCTGGCTTTTCGCTGGACTTTGTCACATTATTTTTCAATGAATATGTGGAGGGGAGCTGAGGTTGAACCTGCTGTTTCCTTCCCAACCCTCCTTGCATTAGCTGTGCCTGTTTGCACAGGGCCTGTGTGCTGACAACATGCATGATTTGGACTCCGTGTAATCAGGGAATGTCAATTCTGCAAGACCCAGACTACATATACAAGTTGTACATATATAGACTCAGGCACGAGCAACACATAATGGTTGAAAAGGGAGCTACCCTGATAATTAATGCTATCCCCCCCCAATTTAGATTGCCATGAAAGCAACAGTTCCGTGTGTATAGTAATTGATATCATGAATTCAAACTCTTTTTTTATAAGAAAGATGTGTTATAATGGCAGGCCTCAAAGTGCCTGGGCCTCATTCATATTGCAAACCACTCCTGCTTAAAAATGAGAAGCCACATTCTACTTTTGATATTGTGATCAATACAATTTGCATCAAGTACCAGCCCTAAAGTTTCGAATTCTTCATAAGAAAGAAGGAATGCATCACAACCTCCAGTTACACTATAGAAAACAGAAAGGCATCCCCATGTGTTAATAAATAATATACCGTGGGGAAAGGGAATTGAAAAGGTTTTTGTGTCTTCTTTAAATGATTCATTCACCACTTGCCTCTCTATTTTACCTTTCACTTCCCCCTTGGCCATACATTACACATAGCTTTCTGACTTTCTCGACTCACATTCTTCTGAAGCCCATCAGTGTCATAGCTGGAGACACTATTAGCAAGAGATTTAATGCACAGTTGTCCTTGTCTTCCAAGGGTCTTGGTCCATAAGGGTCCTGGAAAGCAATTTCGTTTTGCAGTGAGAGGAAATCATGATTCATGGGCTCCCTCTTGTGGTGTGAATAGAACTGCTAAAGTCAATGCAGAAAGGATGTCGTCTGCAAGTAACTTTTGCAGAAAGTTTAATTCTCTAGGACACTTAAGAGAATTATTTTTAGAATTAAGGTGTTCAGTCTTGAAATGATTTCTTTCATTCAGTCTTTCTGGTTGTCCACGAGCAAAGAAAAGTGGGATCAGGATAGTACAAAGCAAAGAAGACAAGGAAGATCAAGAGCCAATTAGGTAAGCATGAATCTAGTCAACTTCTTATCAACATGCTCAGCTATCTCTTCTGCCTGTTTTCTTCTTGGATACATATTTGAATGACAATAAGACACTTCTACATGCAAGTTAGTTGTTTTTAAATCTGTACGACTTCATATATGCATGCATTCACACACACACACAAATATATATATACATATATATCTACTCATATATATTCACACACATATACATACAAACACACATATGTGCCTGGAAAGCTTTGAATTAAATGCAGCTTTCATAGTATTCGTTCAACATCTGACCAAATACTTCTACTGAAGACAATGAGCAAATGAACTAGAAGCTGGTGGATGCATTGTGCTTTTGATCAAGAATATGCACACATGAGTCTGTTGCCCATCTATAATCTAGAGTCTCTGGCACTCACAGATTTTCTGTGCCTAGCCATGGGAGAAGTTTGAGGAGAGCATATGGATGCTTTCTCTTCCTATAGCCAACAACAAGACAGCTGTGCAACACAGCCGTTTTCTTTGTATGTACAGCATACCATTTGCCTCCCCAGCTCTTTGAGGTTTTCTATAATATTGTATGGCTCTCTAGGATCATTGGCCACACCCTGCACTGGACATGAATTTTTTAAAAGCTGTCATTTTAAGGGGAAATTTAAAATACAATGAGAAACATAAGGGGGCTTTTTGGTTTTGTTTTGTGTCTGTTTCATAAGAACAAAAGAAGAGCCAAACCTGCACACAACGTTCAGTTCTAATCACAACTCCTGGGTACTAAATTTAAGACTTTCCTAATTTATAAAAGCAGTTGGCAAAGTCTGCATGAAAAATCCGGGATCTTCTCACTAACAAGCACGTTCACTGTTTATCACCCAGGGAGGCACAAATCTGGTTTTGCACATAACACGAAGCCCTGCTTTAATAAATGATGGTTTATTAAATTATGGCTTAGCATTCTATGTCAGCAACTTACCGTATTTTTCACCCTATAGGACGCACCGGCCCATAGGACGCACCTAGATTTGGGGGGGGGGAATAAAGGGGGGGAAATTATTCCCCCCCCCAGGCGCGGGGCTCCAGCCCCCAGAACGGGACCCAGAGCCATGCCGAAGCTGCGTGCAGCTTTGGCATCGCTCTGGGAGCTTGCGGGGCTGAAGGAGGGGGAAGCCCTCCGCCAGCCTTCTAACCAAGTCGGAGGACAGCGGGAAAGGCGCGCTGCGCCTCTTCCGCTGTCCCCCGAGTTTGCGGGGCTGGCGACGGGGAGGAGCAGGCTTCTCCCCCCCCCCCCCGCCAGCCTTCTAACCAAGTCAGGGGACAGTGGGAAGGGTGCGCTGCGCCTCTCCCGCTGTCCCCCGAGTTTGCGGGGCTGGCGACGGGGAGGAGCAGGCTTCTCCCCCCCGCCAGCCTTCTAACCAAGTCGGGGGACAGCAAGAAAGGCGCGCTGCGCCTCTCCCACTGTCCCCCGAGTTTGCGGGGCTGGCGACAGGGAGGAGCAGGCTTCTCCCCCCCCCCCCGCCAGCCTTCTAACCAAGTCGGGGGACAGCGGGAAGGGTGCGCTGCGCCTCTCACGCTGTCCCCCGAGTTTGCGGGGCTGGCGACGGGGAGGAGCAGGCTTCTCCCCCCCGCCAGCCTTCTAACCAAGTCGGGGGACAGCGGGAAAGGCTCACTGCGCCTCCCTCTGTCCCCCGAGTTTGTGGGGCTGGCGGTGGGGCTCTCCTGAAGCCTGGAGAGCGAGAGGGGTCGGTGCACACCGACCCCTCTCGCTCTCCAGGCTTCAGCGAAAGCCTGCATTCGCCCCATAGGACGCACACACATTTCCCCTTCATTTTGGGAGGGGGAAAAGTGTGTCCTATAGGGCGAAAAATACGGTAACTATGGCCTATTTACTGCCAACTAACCACATTAAGAAGCCTTGGTTTGTTCTTGACTGGCAAACCTTGGTTTATTTCATTTATGGCTTGGCACTCTGTCAGAAACTAGCGCCCTTCCTTAATAGTGGTTTGTTTGGCCACCCCACTCCACAACATTCACCGTGTTACAAACACACAAGGGAAAAGGAGCTGGAAATCAGACTAAACTTTGGGGAAATAAGCCAAAGTTCCTTCGGTAATCTGTGAAACAATTTATGGTTAATTCATGGTTTCTTAAACAAACATGTCTTGGTGTTATGTGCAGACCTGGTCAGTAACAAAGGTTTGCTAGATTGGCGGTTACCATATCCCACTGTGTCGACATTACATTACATTTACACAGAGCTTGTTAGTGGAATGTTCCCAATTCCATTAGCATCTTTTATGTTTGTGTTGCATTTCTTGTTGGTGTTCTTGGTGGGGGTTTTTGTTGTTGTTGTTTGCTTTTTCTTTTAAGCCATAAAGCATGGTTGTTCTTTTTTTATGTGAGATTTATTTTGACTTTGTTGTAGAGGCTGCCAGGTATATGATGGCAAGACAATAAAGTTTATTTCATCTATCTGCTATCCAGATGTCCAGTTCCTGGTTGTGACGGTCAGGGTCATATAACCGGGAAATATGCATCTCACCGTAGTGCATCAGGATGCCCTCTAGCTACTAAAAGGCAAAAGGATGGGTATTTGAATGGCTCCCAGTTTTCTTGGAAGTCAGTGAAGACGGAAGGTATGTCATGTCCGACCCCAGGATGTGATGGTTCAGGACATGTCAGTGGTAGTTTTCTTACACATAGGAGGTAAGTAACTGCAGAGGTTTTTCCCCTCCTATCTAACTGTACCTTATTTGAAATAAGCTCTCCATTGGCCACAATGTGCAAATCTCTTTAAATTATTTTTAACACGTTATTCTGTGAAAAAAAGAGTCAACCAAGATTTCTTAGGTATGAAGCTAGATAGAACTACCTAGCTCATGTTTATGACACCCTTGAAACAAATTAGACCCTATCAATCTTATAATAATGATTCGTCCCCAATATTGTTTTCTTAAAGCAGATTAACAAATAAGTACCGTGTGCCAATCTTTGGTTTTTATTTGATAAACTTTCAAGGCAGCTAGTTTTAGTCTTATGTTAATTTTATTAGAGAATCTTCAGCTTAGATTTGCCTAAACTCAACTAGATGTTCTAATCTGCGCCATCTCCAAGTACAAACCTCCATGGTTTTTGTAAGTTTTTTGCTAGCAGAACATAGTTTGCCCATGGTTCACTTGTCCAAAGTTAGTAAAGATGCTCTTCAAACATGCCTTAACCCGAGAACTCTGAAGAGAGAGAGAAAAGGTATTGAAAGGGGGAAATGGTTTACCTACGTTAACTAGCCCTTTTACTGAAGCTATAGAACAATTAGTGGTAGCTAATTGGTGTCGTCCTGATGGTGATGCCAATGAGCAGTTTCAAAACTTGTTGACTGTTGATTGTGGAAAGTAGATTATATTTACATATATATATATATATATAGAGAGAGAGAGAGAGAGAGAGATATCCCTTAGGAAAGAAAAGCATATTAAACAGGCACACTTCTAAATCTAATACTTAATGCAAAATGAGCAGGAACAAATCAGAATTAACCGAAACAAACCTGTCCTGTTCTGCCTCCATACACAGGAGAAGGCTGGGTGGGCAGAGGAGAATCAGAATAGTTCTATCATTCCTGAAGAGTTCTTACGCTATGGAATAGAAATTCTGTTATTAAATATATTAAAAAACAATAAATCTGTATTCCGATGAACCACATAGTATACTGCCTAGTTTGCTCCTGTATATGGTTATGGCATGGAAGCATACCAGCCGAAGGCAGAAGATCATACCTATGTAAGTGCTATGGAGCTCATTTCCTTTATGTATCTCCTGGGCTTGCATGCCACTGCAGTTTCTGTAGTACTTCAGCCTGGAAAGACCTCCCTTTCAAAGACCCAAGACCGGAGCAAAGACAATAACACCATTACTCTTATTCTTATTACAATTAATTTATTAATCACCTTCTAAACCACCATCTCAAGGTGAGAAATGCAATAGATAATGAAAAACAGTTAAAAGCACGAAAGCAGCAAATGCATTTAAAACAAGACTAAAACTCTATGACAAAGGCTGGGAAAGCCTGTCGTTGCCTGGTGTGTTGTTGAGTTCTGAGCTGTTGTGTTGGACAACTTTATGAGTTAGGCATATGACATGTATCAACCTCCAGGATAAATCTTTTCACAATCTGTGGGGTTTGTTGATAACGTGTTCTGACAAAGGAAAGAAACAATTCTTAAGCCTTGTGCCAACCATGTGAATGTTCCTTCCAGAGTAGGCAGAACTATGAATTAGTATGTCTTTGTGAAAACCAACTTAAGTTTTACTAGGAATTAGAATGCTTTTAAGAAAAAGCACACGAGAGAGAGAGAGCGCGTACCATAGTAGGATTACAAACTAATCCCACTTGTAATCTAGGATCTGTGATTCAGGAGTGAGTAAGGAAAAGCTTCTATCTTATGTGCAATTATACATATTATCCTATACAACCAACAAATAATCCGATGAAATGCTTCTCTTGGATGGAACTATTTTAGAACAATGAGTGACTTTGGGGAGTTAAATGTGTTTTGCTTTTAATTCCTTGTGCACCAAAGTCTATTTATTTTAAAATTCTGTTCAGACTGAATGCTTTCTTTTCTTCTCTCTTTGCACGAAACTAGCCTCACATTTATTCCACATATATTCTGCACTAATTATATTTTTTTCATGTGAGAAACAGTCTCTCCTCATGTTTGTAAGGGTGTCCTCCGATTAAGTTTCTTAGATACGTTGAATGAATTTACACTGCAGATTTAACTGGCTACTTCTTCCCAGGAAATTGTAGTTTGATGATTAGGGGGTAGCACTCCACATACTACCATTCCCAGACCATTTTTGTTGGAAGAGTAGATATAGCCCAAGCTCTTCACCTCAGCTACACATCTCTTTCAAGTATGTTGCGGTTTTGTTAAGATGATATTTGCGTGCGGAGTTAGTTCTGGGGTGTTAATAATTAGCATAACATGTCAAAGCCATAAGTGATGAAAAACAAAGGGTAGATTCTTCTTCTGAAATTTGTAACAAAATAGTCCCAAGTTTGTTATGCAGCATGAAAAATAAAACTTTAGAGAAGCTGGTGGCCTAAACCTAGAAATGAGCTCAGTAGCGCTAGCCTCAAAAGCAGGCACTCGTCATGGTCCTCTGTGCACCAGAAGCAGTTTAGTCACGCTGGCCACATGACCCGGAAAGCTGTCTGTGGACAAATGCTGGCTCCCTGGGCCTGAAGCAAGATGAGTGCCACACCCCATAGTCACCTTTGACTGGACTTAACCGTCCAGGGGTCCTTTACCTTTACCTGCCAGCTAGTGATCAGAGAGTCAGAGTGCAGCCCTGCAAGCTGCAATGCTCACATGCTGAGGCAACATGCTGGTGAAGGATTGACCCTGCACCCAGCAACTGATGTCACCAGGTGGAGGAAATTGGTTCACAGCTCAACATGGACACCTTGGTGAGCCAAGACTGGCCTGCGGGATGGAGATTCCCACCCCTCTTGTGAAAGAGCTCAAATAACAATGAGACTGAAGTCATGCATTTGCTCATTCGTTGTTAGTTACCGACATTCAACTGGTGACAGGATTGAATCCTTATTCCATTTCAGACTCAAGCAATATGCATGATTATGAGACTAAATTCCATTATAGCGTATTCCACCAAACAGTAACCAACTTTCCTTCAGATGATGAACTATGGAAGTGACAGTTAAGTATTCTGGCCTATGAGTAAAGCAAATAAGATCTGATTTATCTTCACTAGCTGGCATTTTATGCCCTAAAGCACTATAAACAGAAATGAAGTCTGCCTATAAATCTATATCCTTATTATATTCCACCAGACTAATTATTATGACCGGCCTCTAGTGCCCGAGGAAACGAAATAACATGCAAGAAAATGGAAGATCTCCTTAATATATTGCGACTAATCTTTGCATTCATAATATATGAAATTGTGATGGTTAAAGATGGTTTAAGATTAGATTCTGAATCTAATCTGAGCCCTGTCTTCTTAGTAGTCAGTCTCATACACTCCTTTTTTAATTTGGATTTACATTTGTGAACCTCACCCAGGCTTTAAATTGGCCCAGCTTTGTTTTTGTGAGCAATATATTAGAAAATATCAGTACAAACATCAAAGCAAGCAAATAGTTTAAGCATAACTAGCTTGCTTTCCTTTTCTGTTCCTTCACTTTTCTCCATAATATAATTTGCCTTTAATAAAATTAAAAACATGAATGCAAGGCATGTCTTCCACCCACATCTTTTAAAGAGTGCTCAGAAGTTCCAGGTGTGTGCTAAGATTATACTCTCAAGAAAGTGAGGGACAACTCAAAAGTTAGATTCCACACACCCAGTCAGTCTTATTTTAACAGTAAAAAAGATAAAGGGACCCCTGACCATTAGGTCCAGTCGTAGCCGACTCTGGGGTTGCGGCGCTCATCTCGCTTTACTGGCCAAGGGAGCCGGCGTACAGCTTCAGGGTCATGTGGCCAGCATGACTAAGCTGCTTTACCTTCCCGCCAGAGCAGTACCTATTTATCTACTTGCACTGGTGTGCTTTCGAACTGCTAGGTTGGCAGGAGCTGGGACTGAGCAACGGGAGCTCACCACGTCGCAGGGATTTGAACCGCCGACCTTCTGATCGGCAAGTCCTAGGCTCTGTGGTTTAACCCACAGTGCCACCCGCGTCCCTATATTAACAGTAGATAGCAGCAAATATCAAACCCCCCATAGACCCCAAACCTACAATTCGTGAGATAAAACGTGAGATAAAAACATGGGGAAAACATGTTACATTGTGGTTCATTCGTATTGCGTTTCTTGGCCCAAAGACTTCCAAAGCAGTTAACAGCATATTAATAAAGCAAGCAATACAGCAAAAGTACAGAAAGACAACAAATCAGATGGGCCATGATTCTGTGATTTTGCTATCTACACAGTGAACTGGCTGAAAATTTGATGGCCACCAGCTCACCTAGAACTGGGTCATTCAATCCAGTTGCCATCTTTCATCTTAACCTATCTGCTTCTCTCTATTCTTTGTTTAGGGCAACCCACCCACTCCCAGTGCCCCAAACCTTCTCTTACTAGGATCCTGGAACCAAAAGATTTGTGCAAAGTAGCTTCCATGAAAATAGTACCATTCCTGCAAGTTCATGTCCTTAAAGGGTGACGTTAGATGTCCCCAAGGCCCGCAAGCTCTCATTCCCTTCGGTGCACTCAGGCTACCACCTCTCTGTTCTGGGTTTATTTAGTAGATTATTCATCCAGGAGTAGCAGGTTGGAGTGTCCCCCTTTCCCCCACCCACCAGTACCAAAGGCTTTGAACCAAAGGCCAAGTCCCCAAGGTTTGTGCCTCTAACCAGACTGTGGGACCAACCCTGCCATTAGTAAGAATGAAGTGGGTGCTTCATTTAGTACAGGCATAGGCAAACTTGGCCCTCCAGATGTTTTGGGACTACAACTCCCATCATCCCTGACCACTGGTCCTGTTAGCTAGGGATGATGGGAGTTGTAGTCCCAAAACATCTGGAGGGCCGAGTTTGCCTATGCCTGATTTAGTAGATGTGAGGGATCTGTGTATGCAACCCATAACCTTGCTTACTGCCCTCAAGTGTAGGGGAGGACTTTTCCATTGCCAGTGGTGATTTGCTTTGGGAAGTAAAATTTATTCGGCCAGCCCTGCCAAACCATTTCCCGGATAAATACTTGGAGGGGCAAAGCAAACTCTATGACTGGTTTCGGGTACTTTCACTCCAGTCTGCCCCACAATATACATAAATATATATACTATACATGGTGGGTTCCGACACCTCTTTTTCTAGAAAAATAACACTGTAAAAAACCAATTAAAACTCTAATTTGGTCCTTACTTTGTGCCATGTTCTCTTGGCATACCCTTACTAATATATTCCACAGAATCACAGAATTGTAGAGTCGGAAGTAGCCTAACCCCCTGCAGTCAAATTCCTAACCTGCAAAATTTCCCTAATACTATTCTTTAAATACAGATTGTTTATATGATTTTTAATTAGGATTCATCTAGAACTTGTGACAAACTTTTCAGGAGCTGCCCTATTGTTACACAATAGTAGGAAATGTTTCTGCATTTGTATTTGAACCTGCAAATGAAATGAAATCAGCTCAAATCCCTCAAGCTTAAAATAGGGTGCGTATCACTTATTTGGGATAAGATACAAGCTATAAATTCATATTTATTCCTTCGAGGTAGTTTAAATAAGAATGATAAATATAGGTTTCGTTGCTGTGGGGAAAATTTGTTGCAAAAAGGTGTGCATGTTCTAACTATAACTACTCTGATTTATTAAAACCGGGTTTATATGAAATGCGTGTTCTTGTCATGTGGTAAGAAAAACTAGGTTCCAAGACAGATGAACATGGGCATCTGCCCCGCAGCTGAGCTATAATCCCCAGAGTCACAGCTTTCTTTATAAAAATAAGTCTCTACCCTTTGTATATGAGGCAAATGTATGGGCACCATTCTCCTTGTTTGTTTAGTGAAAAACTAGCATTCTTCTACCTTTCAGTGATTTTAGGCAGTGAATGAAGTTATTGCAACATCAGCCAATTAGACAAAGAGAAGAGGGACACACCATGGTGTACAAAAGTAGCTAGTTTTTCTTTCTTTCCATTTTTAAGTCTTATATTTTTCCTCTTCTTGTCTGAGAACAGTTCCTCTTCTCTTTCAGAAGCCAGCACCTTACCAATGGCAGTCAAGAGAGACTTCCCTGTAACTCTGTTTCCGTAGTCGATTTAGCTGACGTACTGAACACCCGTGACTTATTACAATTAATAATTCTTTCCTCACTTATTGTCTACAGTCTATCAGGATGCCCCAGAGCTACGTCGGCAATGAAGAGAGCAAAGCTGTCGGGAGAACAAATGCTTACAATAAAGCAGAGGGCTAGCAATGGTAAATAGCTAATTGTTGTGGATTAAATGAGACGCAGCTATCACTGTTTACTTCACTCTCTCACTGTGAGAATAATTTACTCACTATGGTATTACAAAGGAGTCTTTCTGAACACAATCTTGGAGTCCTTCTAGAAAGTGCCATCAGGCTACAGTGTACGGCACTGAAGTGATTTTGCTGCTGCTGCAAAAAATCAGCTTCTGAACGTGCTTCAGAGAACACCCATGCTGTGATTTGTGCTGCCATTGTAAAGCAGAAAGCTCATGTGAAGCACAATCATATGCATGTTTGCTCAGAAATATGTCCCTCTGTATTAATTGCATCTTACTCCAAGGAAAGTTTGCAAAGCAGTGCAGCCTTGGCTCAAAGTTCTTTAGGCACTTGGAATTACCAGAATTCCTCTCCTTCCAGTACAGAGCCTCATTCATCAGACTGACGAAGAGGGTCCCCAAATTTAGCATGGCTGGATTTTGAAATACCACATTACCATCAAAAGGGAACCATTAAGTCTAAAATTCCCACAATATCCTGTTGTCTTTAACCCAAATTATACATTTGGCATGGGTATTTAATCTGCTCCATTATACTATGTATGGCCAGAAAAGCTCATATAATATAATCACTTCATCTGGCGGTATGATGAAACTTGGATACTTTTATCAATTTTATTTTCATCATTTTTACCCTGCCTTTTTTACCCAAAACTATGCCAGAAAGCTATGGATGAGCAAAAAGAACTGAGATGTCGAGCAACAATTCAGTAACCTTACATATCATTCATATGAAAGAAAGACAAGAACAAATATCTCAAGAAAAAAATAAAACTTAGCTGTATGGTGCTAATGAAGAGTCCCCCCCCCAATTCAAATAGCATCTGTGGGGAAGTGGTTTTCATCAGGAGCTTGTGAGGAGGGTCAAGTTCGTCCTCCCCACCTTCAGTGATTCCAGTCATCTCCCCACCCCACCCCCAGCCAATGACTACAGTCTGCATTTTCTAAAAAGTGCACATTAGATGGAAATATGAATTTAATGCCACAGTTCATTGGGCAGCCATCAAACTCTGTTACTCGAGCGAATGGGCTCAGATAGAAGTTGTGGTTTAATTAGTATGTTTAAATTTAGGATGTGGAAGGACTTTTCCACCCCATGGGAATGTCAAGGTTCACAGCTGGGCTGGATACTTGCCCTATTTTCTCCCTTTCCTCCACTTACGCATGCAGATGGCACAGTGGGATGTTGGGAGGGTCTGTACATGCTTTCCATACCACCATCCAGTTCTTCCTCTCTGTGCCTTGCAAGCTACTTACCATATTTTTCCATGTATAAGATGATCTTTCCCCCCAAATTTTGTAAGTTTAAAATTGGGGGTTGTCTTATACATGGAACGTTGCAATTAAATATATAGATAAATATATGCCGCCATCCATATTCTTTCCCCCCAGCCTCCCCTCACTATTGGCCTCACAACAAACACTGGTCTGGTACTTCCCCTCCCCCAGCAGCCCCCACTCCGGACATTGTCCCTTCCACCCGGTTCCCTCAGCCGCCCCCTGGCTACCCAGACCCTCCATTCCCCAAGCGCACTCACTCAGGCAGGCCTGGCAGTCGCAGCTCCTCAATCAGTGTTCGCATCTGCCAGCACACATGGAGTAAATACGGTACATACCGTAAATACTGAGACAAAAGTGCAGCACACAGGCGGGAGAACTGGAGCTGCAGCTACAGTGGAGTTACACTGAGCTGATAGGAGCAGCCGCCATTACACAGCTTGCCTCACTGTTAGATGTTTAAATATACAGTACTAAATATACCGGTGTTTTGAATATTTAATAAAATATCAATATTGTTCCGTTTGGTGTTTAAAATATTTATTTCTTAATTTGGGGCTCAAAAAATAGGGGTCGTCTTATACATGGGGGCGTCTTATACACAGAAAAATACAGTATATTCTACATGCTTTTTTTGACAGGTTGGGTAGGATGAAAATGTGAAGAGTATGCAGAGACCTGCCACTCCCTTCAGTGACCCATCACAGGGCCTGGGCAACAGGGGAGAGAGCTGGATTCCTACGGTCTTGGTTCCCCTTAGAATGTTCTTACGTTAGCTTGCGGAAGGCTCTGCTTAAAATGGAATATCCCATGAGATGTAACCATTTTGACCTTTTAGTTTTATTGACCTAAACTTCAAACTGTGAAATGGCTCAGTTGCTTAACTCAGATTTCTAACAACTATATTTTAATATATCTTTTTTATTATTGCATAGGTATAGAAAATGATGAAGAAATTAAACAGTTAGATGAAGAAATAAAGGAACTAAATGAATCCAACTCCCAGATGGAAGCTGATATGATAAAACTCCGAACTCAGGTAACAGTTTTATAAAGTCCTAAATCCAATGGTTTTTTACATGACTGGATTAAGATAAATAAATAGGCTAGTCGCACTCTGTGGGGATATTTTATTTTATTTCTCCCAATTTTTCCTTAATGTGTTTGCCCTGTTTTAAAAACCGTATGGGAGGTTAGAAAACCGTGATTTGGTACTGCTTCCCTAGCATGGCAGCTGCAAACATTTCTACCTGAAATCATAATCAAAACCATCAGGTTAAAGAAGGATTTTGTTCTAAATGAATATGTACAGCTTTTACTCTCTTATATATGGATGATAGATGGGGGGGGGGGAGAGAGTAAAGGCAGATCACCAGAAATCAATGGTCCAAGCTTTCTGCTCAGGCACGCTAGATGCTACATTGTGCAAAGGAGCAAACTATCCATGATGTTAAGTACTGTTTTGAATCGCAACTGGCCATGTTCCTTTTCTCCTAAAAAGTAACTGTGGTGCATCGAACTTGGATCTGAATTGCACTGCAGGGGAAGAGGCCACTTAACCATTTTCCCATCTCCATTTTCCTTGCAAAAATGGTCTCCTGCCCCAAAGTGCTTATTTGTTCCGATTTTTAAGCAGTTTAAGGGAGACAATTGTTGGACAATGGGGGTGGCGAAAAGGAACTCTTTGCTGCGGCCCTGATCCAGGGTGGAAGGATGGCTCTCCTTTTTTTGAAAACAAAAGGAGGCTGCGAGCACGTGCTTAAAAATAAGCTTAAAGTCATATCTAGTTTTGGTCATTGACTGCTGCTTAATATCTATTTCCATCTGTTCTTAGTTTACGTAGATGGTTCAAAAAGTGTAGTTTTCTACAGATAAAAATGGACATGGACTAATCCATTGTAAGGCCGGGGAACAATTTGCATGATTTATATATATATTTTTCAGAGGATGGTATGTGGTAGGCACGGTTTTTTTTTTTAAAAAAATTGGCTTTTCTTAATTCCAAGTGAAGAGTATGAATTAGATGTGAGGTGTAAAAGGAGTACTTTATTGTGAGACGTCAAGCCCAGGAGATTTGGCAGAACATAATGGCTTGGGTTCAGTGTTTCCATAAGGGTCATTCCATGTCATTTCAACAAGGTCATGTCACCCTCCGTCTCAGATGTTGATGAAACTTGGTGTACAGCCTTCCCTTATGGTTGAAAGAAACCCCCTTAATTCCCCCCCTCTATCTCAAATAGTTTTAATTTTTATAGCACTTCAAAGTTTTGTTAAATCTGTGTTGTCTGTCCCTCTTGAGACCCTTGGCACAAGATACCCTTGTGTACATTCCCCCCCATAACCAATGATCAGCTCTCTTAGAAATTTTACAGGAAACTTTGAAGTGCTATAAAATTAAAACCATTTGAGACAGAGGGGGGAAATTAAGGGGGTTTCTTTCAACCATAAGGGAAGGGTGTACACCAAGTTTCATCAAAATATGAGATGGTTGGTGACAAAACCCTTGTTTTTTGCATTGATTTGATGTGGAATCACCCATAAGTGGAACGCTGAACACAGAACACAGACCAGAGGAAGAGGCAAGGAAAGGAATGTCACTGATTCTTCCTTCCTCCTGAGTATTTTTTGCTCCCTGAAATCTGTTCTGGAAGGTTGGATGAGCTATAGAACAGCAAAAGATGCACTGCACCCTCCAAGTACCGTAGATCTGCACTGGCTCATAGAGGGACACTCTGGATCAACTTAGTGTTATAATTGACATAACATTCCCCTCCTCCGTCGTTTTAAAGATGTTCTGCTTCCTGTTACATTGTACACTATTCTGTCCCTTTCAGATTACCACCATGGAGAGCAACCTGAAGACGATAGAAGAAGAAAACAAAGTAATTGAGCAACAAAATGAGTCGCTCCTTCACGAATTGGCTAATTTAAGCCAATCTTTAATTCATAGTCTAGCTAATATCCAGCTGCCGCATATGGTAAGTGACTGAGGCACAAGTTAAGGAATTTGGCGGTCTCCTTCACCTCATACAGTAGATGTCTTTTTGTTTTTATATTTATGGCTCCTCAGCCCGATGGAGATTTGCGGTATCAACCCTGAAACCATAGAGATAAATTTAACTGCTAAAAAAAAAAAAAGACACGGTGGGCCAATTCCGATGTCTCCTGTAAAAATTAAGTAAGCGCTAAACTAGACCTTTTTAATGTGCTAAGAAAATGGTGTCAATGTGCTGTGATAGTTTGTTATGCATAAATGAATATACCATTAAGCAAATAAAAGTTGTATATGAACTACTATTTAATATCTCGTAGGAACCAATCAATGAACAAAATTTTGATGCTTACGTGACCACTTTGACGGACATGTATACAAATCAAGATCGTTATCAGAGTCCAGAAAATAAAGCCCTACTGGAAAATATAAAACAGGCTGTGAGAGGAATTCAGGTGTGAGCAGCTGCTGTAGTGGTGAAAAAATCTTACCTTTAAAAAAAAAAAATGATGCCTCTTGTTTTTTGCTGCTGTAATTTACCAGAAAGTGTTATATATTTCTTTCTGTTTAAAACAGTGTTATGCTTACAAGACTTCATGATAATTTTATGTCTTGCTTTAAAGATAGTAACTGCAGAATAGTTTTTTGAATACATTCACATTTTGTACGTTTTCATATAAGCTGACATAGTGTGATATGCCATGTAATGTTTATAGCTGCTAATGTATGCACATTTTTGGGGTAAATATATTTCTGAAGAGGTAAGCTGATCAAAATAGAGTGTAAATTCTTTTTAATGCTTTAGTGATTAAATGTTTTAGTATTTTGAACTGAAATGGACAAAAAAAAAGAAAAAGAAAAAAGAAAATCCGCTTTGAATGACAATGTTGCAGTCTGCGGCCACTTTTTAGACACTCTCATTTTGTCTCATTGCTGGAGGATTTTATGGGATTTAAGAAATTACATTTTGTGTGCATATTGTTTCATAGCAAGATTTGGTTGCCAAAAATGCTTTATTTTTGAACAATGCTTGAAATATTGTGTAACTTTTGTTTTCAGAGGATGGTATGTGGCGGGGGGCAATAAAAAGAAGGTTTTGTTTTGTTTTGTTTTTGTTTTTGTTTTTAATTCCAAGCAAAGGGCATGAATTAGTTGTGAGATGTAAAAGGAGTAATTTATTGTAAGACAACATCAAGCCATGGAAACTTGAGAGAGAAGATTCAAAGCAGCTTAAACAGCACTTTTTAATTAACTTCTAAGCATTACATGGTATGAATATGAGAACCTCCATAATGACAGGAGCTCTATCAGAGGTGGACAACATGAAGATATCAACTTTTCTTTTCAAATACACTTTGGAGCCAACATCCTCTGTCTCTCCAGGACTCCTAGAGTTTCCCTCTGAGTTATCTGTTACAGCATTGTAGTTCATCTTTCAGAAGTTCAGTCTTTCCTTCCTAATACAAAGGCAATAGGTTCAAAGAAATATTGCCATTAAAAAAAAAGTTTTTAATTTGGGAATGAACCCCTAAGTTTTATCTTTACAGTAGTTACTGGCCTGGATTCATTGCTACCCTGCGTAGGAAATAGAATGCAGTTCAGTTAACCTGTTTTTTTTTTTACTTTGTTCCCTTTTTTTTACTGTTTTGGTTCTGGGGTTACGGTTATTTTTTTAATTTTTTGGCGTACAATCATTATTCCTGTGGCATTTCCATATGCTATCTATTTGTTCTACTGTTACCTATTGCAAAAAATAAATAAAAATAAATGAATGAATGCAATCAGAAAATTTAATGTAACTAAATATACTTTGGCACTTTTTGCTTTAAATTGCATCATTTCAAGCTAAAAAAAAAAGACGTATTGTACTTTTCAGATTTGATTGTTATTTCTTCAAAATAACTGCACTATATGTATGCATAAGACCACTTTTTCTTGCGGCATTTTTTTGTTTCCCCCCCTCCCATTTAAATTAGTAATTCAGATGGCGTGTCGTGTATGTTGGATGTTGAATTGATTTCGATTTGATAGCATATCTTTTCCTTCCATGTCTTGATGTTATGCAGAAAGTACAAAAGTACTTTGAAAAATTTTGTTATGAAAAAAATAAATAAAAAAGATGGGTTTTGTAAAAAATAATAAAATAATAATAATAAATAAAATAAAATAAAATATTTTTAGCAGAACAGGACTTACAGGGTCATTGTCCCCACAATGTGCCAGTTGACTATTTGCACTTACCTTGCCCTATATATCCATACGGAGGTGTGCAATCTCGTGTGTCATTCGCTTTGTGACACTAAATTTGAACAAATTAGAGTGGAAGCCGACGTGGGCTCGTCCAATAATATTTGCTACAGGGATCTCACAACAAATATTCTGATACAATACTCAACCTCGGTATATATATATATGTATAAATATATGTATATCCCAGCGGCACTTTATACTATTCACTGTACAAAAAGCTTACAGTTTTTCCACGAGGACTTTAATAACTAGCTGGGAGAAGATTATGTAATTACTTTTAGGGCTCTGCAGTGTCTTCTTCTGTATAGTGCCCTCCTTTTTCTGTTGTGCTATTAGTTGTAGCTGCCATGCTTAGAATTGCCTTTTTGAGAGCTGAAGCAAGGTGCTTGTCGTTCACCTTCTGCCATATATATTGTACTTTTTGCCCTAGCCTCCTTTTAGGGCTCTCATTGTTCATAAGGGCATATGCATTTTTTTCCACTGCATTGTGTCTGCCGCTTCTTTGCCAATATAGTAATGCTTTCCGTAGAGTAATAGATAGTATCAGTTTTGGATTCTTATCGTTATCACCTATGTACAATGGGAAAAAGGGATTTTAAGCACAAATCCGCGCTGCTCATCTAATGTTGGTACATAATATCAAATCAAAAGATATCTGTGACTATTATATAGGGATCACACACAAAAAAGTGTCACATATTAGAATGCTGACCTTTCATCTGAAATTATTGTGAGTCATCAGAGTTTTATTTATTCTAACTTATTGTTCATTTTTCTTGAGTTTGATTTAAGTGCTCATTTATTAAGACAGAATTTTGTATAAACTACTTATTGTGCTCTCTGTGGAACTGAGGTTTGATTTATTTTTGTACTACACGGCATGGGTTTGTTGACATTTTAATTTTGCTATAAATGTGTGAAATCACAAGTTGCTGTGATAACTTCATTTTTAAATTGTGAAATTTGTACAAATTTTGTCATGCTGGATGTGAACACATCTTACTCTAAATAAATAAATGAATAAATAAACAAACAAACGTGTTGCCACATTTGTAGCACAGCTGTTCTCTAATCCATTGTTACCTTTCTTGATTTCACCCACGGTACTGGCAGTCTCATATATTCAGCCAAACTTTGCAGTGGCACCTTTCTTTCTCCTTTTTAATAACTGAATTCTCATCCTACACACACACACACACACACACACACACACACACACACACACACACACACATCTCTCTGTGTATAAGACACCCCCATGTATAAGACGAGCCCTATTTTTTAAAACACCAAAATTAAGAAATTAGGTTGACACCGGTCTTGAAAGACCTACATTGGCTGCCAGTACGTTTCCGAGCACAATTCAAAGTGTTGGTGCTGACCTTTAAAGCCCTAAATGGCCTCGGTCCAGTATACCTGGAGGAGCATCTCCACCCCCATCATTCTGCCCGGACACTGAGGTCCAGCGCCGAGGGCCTTCTGGCGGTTCCCTCGCTGCGAGGAGCCAAGTTACAGGGAACCAGGTAGTGGCATCCGCCCTGTAGAACGCCCTCCACCAGATGTCAAAGAGAAAAACAACTACCAGACTTTTAGAAGACATCTGAAGGCAGCCCTGTTTAGGGAAGCTTTTAATGTTTAACAGACTATTGTATTTTAATATTTTGTTGGAAGCCGCCCAGAGTGGTGGGGGAAACCCAGCCAGATGGGTGGGGTATAAATAATATATTATTATTATTATTATTATTATTATTATTATTATTATTATTTAGCTTTTGGGGGTGAGGATGTGGGTGAGGGAGGTCACTTCCGCCAATCGCTCACCCTCCTGCCCACCACTGCCAGTCACTTGCCACAGCCACCAATTGTCTGCCCGCTCGCCATAGCCGCCAACCGCTTGCCCAGTTGCCACAGCCAATTGCCAGCAGGCCTTGCTGCAGCCACCAATCACCCGCCCAGTCACCGCTGCCCATCTCCTGCTTGCTGCTGCCATTAATCACACGTTCCCGCTCTGCATTCACTATCCATGTATAAGATAACACCAATTTTGGCTTTTTTTTTTAAGCAAAAAGCACCGTCTTATACACACACAAAAAATACAATATATATAGTTTTGCATTATCTAGCCAGATTCTTCATTTCTCAACAGACTCATTCTTAGAAACACCTACCAACCTGGAGTAGTAGAGCCGAAGTTATCAGAACCTACATTTTTAATAGCTCCTCTTTACTCAGAATTGTTGACAACTATATCCGTTAGGTGCAAGGTTTTATCATTTCAATACCTGGACCTTATCTACTTACACTTAACTTTCCATGCTGGGCTCAGGTTCTCATCACTGATGTTTATTCCACTCAATGTCCCATGTTCCCCCCTCCCATATTTTGATTTTACTACCCCCTGCACATGTATGCACACATACATACAGTTACATATCTCTATCTATCCATCTATCCATCTATCTATCTTTTTTTCTGCATGCTTTCCAACTGAGGCTTCAAAAGCTGGGACTTGACCATCTATGATAGCAAATGATGAAAATGCAAAATACACTTCTATAAGAATACCACGGTTCTCAGTAGATTTTTGTTTTGAAATGTCAAGAGATCCCTCAGGAATGAATAATTCAGTAATCACCTTTGACACATGATGTACGATAAAAACAGCAAAGAACAGTTAAACACAAAACAAAGCAAAAAACAAAACAAACAAAAACCAGCCAATGCATTTAAAGCAAACATTAAACAATACAAATTAAGACACCCATGGCAAAGACCTGTTTATCCAGCTGAGAAATCCTATGAGCACAAAAATGGTCTTCCATTGTTTCTGGGAAGTGCAGGGACTGAGTGCCTGGTATATCTTGCCAGGAACGCCATGCCACAGAACAGGGGCAGCCAAACTAAAAGCCCTACCCTGAGTTCTGAGATCTTTGGACTTTGCAAGAGAAACCTTCCCACAGACCATAGTGATCTGCTGAGTGTATAAAGCACAAGGCAATCTCTTAACATAGACTGGACCTGAGCTGTATATCACTTCATATGTCTTGAACCCAGCCTGGCCGCAGATGAGGACCAACAAATTGTGCGCTCTCGCTCTCTCTCTCTCTCTCTCTCTCTCTCTCTCTGCTTCTTCTTTTTTGAAGACTGGAGTTAAAAATATCCATTCATTCATTGATATTTTTTTTTTAAAAAAGAGGTCCCTTCTCTTTTAAACTATTCTCTGTCAAGGGGTGGGGGTGGAACCCAGAATTTTCTATAAATAACTATACAGAGAAAGCAAAAGAATATCCATAGATGACTGTTGTGTTAATTTATAAGAAAATCGGGAAATGAGAATTTTAAAATGCTGTTTACATTAATCCCGGGGCTTTATGCATTCTTTAAATATATGCAGCTTGCTGCCAGGACCAACCTGAAGCAAATTCGCCCCATGTGTTTTCTTCTGGAATGTTATGCTGTGTGATGATAACCATGTGAAATTAAAACTTCCATAAACGGCATTCTTACTCATGGGGCAACCAATTGAAGATGGTAGCAGTGTGGCGAGAAAACCAGCAAGTGGCAGTATTGGACAAAAAACAGGATAAAGCAGGAATGTGTGCAAGGAAGCACATCAGAAATTGTAGCCAGAATCTGAATAGATGTTTAGTTGCCAGAAATAAGCACAACTTCACTGGTTTCAAGTCATCTTGAGGTAACATTCCCCACCCCATCATTTTTATCCAGAATTTGCCTAAAATGGACCACCACATTGATTTGATTCCAGATTTTTGTGAGGCAAGGCATGAAAGATGTTTTACTTGTGATGCAAGCCTTTTTCATGTTGTGAACCTGCTTTTGATTGCAAAGTTCTGAAATTGACCATAATGTGAAATACCTAAATATTTTCCCCGGCTGCTCACATTGCAAAATATATTATTGTTGTTCAATTCAGGCTCATATTTGTCGTGCATTTGTGTTTCACTTTTCCTCCTGGTAATCTTTGTTCTTCCTACTGAGCTACCACTCAAATGGTTACATCAAAACATGGGTTTTTCTTTAGATAATGTTCTAGCATATTTATCACACCATTTCCTGCACAGAAGAATCAGACGTTGCCAGGACTTGCCTCTGATTGTACTGCTGGGAAGGAACAAAGTGCTGACTGGATTATCCAGAAAGTAGAGAATCATCTTTCATTCTTGGAAGTCTCCAGAAGGAGGTCTGCCAAGGTAATAACTGGTAAGAATTCTGTTGGCCATGATTTGGCTACCTCCTCCACCTCTGGATTTAGCTTCAGCCAACTTAGACTTTACCTTCCAATTGCTCTACATACATCTTGAATAGTGCCTGGAAAATAGTTGGCTTTCATAATAATAATAATAATAATAATTTTTATTTATATCCCGCCCTCCCCAGCCGAAGCCGGGCTCAGGGCGGCTAACAACAATAAAACAGTACAAAAGAAGCAATCAGTTGAAGGTTTTCTACTCCTCCAAAAGCCAAAACTCCCCCCCCCCAAGCTAATTGGATATTAGAATCATTGGTCGTTATCAAAATCCTGCTCTAGAACATTTTGCCATAACCCCATAATCTTTATTGACACAGAACATCCTGTTTCAGGCAAAGGATAAATAAACAAAAATCTGCTCCAGATGTAAATTGTCTTTCTTTTTCTATTTTACTTTTCAAGATTTCCTAGCACACAATATGCATCGTTCTGAATTTGGCAGAAGTTAGCTTCCCTTTGACCATTGCCAGCAAATTATGTGTTTAAAACTAAAAGTATAAATATGTCACAAATTGGACATTCCTATTACAACCGTTTGGAGTATTATCAGTACATTTAAATAAACATTAACACTGGCTGCCTCAAGGTATTACACAACACTCGGGAGAAAAAGTTCATGTTGACCTAGAAATAGTATTGAACTTGTGTGTGTGTGTGTGTGTGTGTGTGTGTGTGATTGTGCACTTAATTTGGCTTTTGATACAAATACTTTTGGTTCTGATAAGAAGCTGCTTCAAATTATATTCTGTAAGTTTCAGTGAGAGAATAAAACATGCCACTGTTTTGTGGAAGTTTTTCTCTGTTTAAAAATACAATTCCAGCATCAGGTCCTAACCAAGACTATTCCTTGCCATAATTAACTTCATGATAACTGTTCAATATCAATCACACTCGCTCACCAATACATCATACTCTCAGGGAGTAACTTTGAAGGTGATAGATGGATACAGCTCCCTCTTAAGTCAAGGAAAATACTCTGTATTCCTGTGAGATAATGTGCTGGTGACCCCTGGCAGTGGTCTACCGCTACACACCCAATGCCTGCACCAAAACCAGCTTACATCTGTAATCAATAAAAGTTGTGGCCTTATTTGATCCCAAACATTGGTGCTTTGTGTCTTTGCTGGGTCTTATGTGTGAGCATGAACTTCCCTCCCCGCCTGCAGGTAAAAAAAAAGGTAAATGACCCCTGACCGGTCAAGTCTAGTCAAAGGCGCTCATCTCGCTTTCAGGCTTTCTTTCTCAACCTTGAGTCCTCTGATGTTGCTAGACTACAATTCCCATCATCGCTAGCTAGCAGGGATGATGGGAGTTGTAGCCCAACAACACCTGGGGACCCAAGGTTGAGAAAGGCAGCGATAGCCCATCCGCACACAGAGATGACCCCACACCTACTGGGACCACAGAGATATGCAAGGTTTTCCTTCTGTGACCATTTGAAATGTAACTAGGGAGATATGTTCAGACATGACCAATGAAGCAGGAGAAATGGCTTTCACACACACCCCTCTTTCCATTGCCATCTCCCTCTGCCTCCCAAATACTGCCACTTCATAAAGAAATGATTAAATGTGAGGGAGGAGCACTTTTATATTCCATGCCACTTTTTCTGCCATTTATCAAAAGATCTCAGAGCAGTGTACAACATTGGAAACCACATTGCAAAACATCAACCATAAATACATAGTAAAAGCATACTGACAGGCAGCCCAATAATAAGTTAATCATCATAATATGTAAAGAGTTCACTCCCCCACATCTTTTCAGGCCATGTACAGTGGTACCTCAGGTTACATACGCTTCAGGTTACAGACTCCGCTAACCCAAAAATAGTACTTCAGGTTAAGAACTTTGCTTCAGGGTGAGAACAGAAATTGTGCTCCGGCGGCGCGCCAGGAGGCCCCATTAGCTAAAGTGGTGCTTCAGGTTAAGAACAGATGCAGGTTAAGGATGTCCGGAACGAATTAAGTACTTAACCCGAGGAACCACTGTATTATTTAATAGCTATAGGTAAAGAGGAATGTTTTTGCCACCCTCTGAACCTCTCTGGGAGCGGGGGACATAGCGAAGGACGACAGGTAACAATTGCAGGGCCTGGGCTGGTTTGTATGGAGAGAATATTGAGACCCTGAGCCCTGGAAAGCTTTACAGGTCAATACCAACACTGGGAACCATTTGCAGAGCGGTTAGTGCTGTAAAATAAGTGGCCACAAGAAGACTCTTTGTCGCCATCCCGACCACAGCTGAACTACGCCTGCCGGAAGTGGGGGTCTTTTGTGTTTCCCTCCGCCAGGTGTGGTGGCCATAAGGGGAGGTTTTCTTCTCCCTCCTCGCAGCTGGCGGGAAAAAACCAGCAGCCATTGCCACCGCTGGCGCCGGGGTGGGGTGGAAGAAGAGGCCACCAGAAGCCCCCTCCTCCTCCCTCCATCGCGCTGCTCCAGGCGGACGAGCGCAGGGGAAAGCCCCGGCCTTGGCGCGGCGAAGCTGCAGCCTGCTTTCTAGCAAGCTGGCTGGCTGGCTGGCTGAGGCGGCCCCTCCTGCCGCCGTCCCCTCTTTCTCCTCCCCCTCCGGGCTGCGCGCTGGCGACTGGCTGGCCTCCTGAAGCCCCCGCCGCCGCCGGCTCGACCACCGGAGCGAGAGCAGCGGCAGCAGAGCCGAGAGCTGCCTCGGCTACCTCTCCTCGCCCTGCTTTCCTTCTTATTTTTCCCTTCTCTCTCTCTCTTTCCCCGCACCCCCCCTTCCTCCGCTCGGTTTTTGCTCGACGGCATGGCCCGGCGCAGAGCGGGCGCTGCCTTCCCCGGGCTCTGCCTCGGCGTCCTGCTCGGCAGCCTCCTGCCCTTCGCTTCCTCGCAGCAGCAGCCGCCGCCGCCGCCTCCTTCTCCGCCGAGGGGGAGCGTTTGGTGCCCCAGCCGCTGCCTCTGCTTCCGCACCACCGTGCGCTGCATGCACCTCATGCTCGAGAGCGTCCCCGCCGTGTCGCCGCAGACCACCATCCTGTAAGTTGGGGGGGGGGTTGAGAGAGAGAGGGGGGGCAACTTGAATAAAATATTGCGGGGACGCGCGAGGAAAGCTCCGCCCCGCATCATCGATCCCAAGACATGGCGCGCGCACCAATTATTTGAATGGCAACTTTGGGGGGGGGGCTCAACTATTTTACCGGGGGAGAGTTGGCTCCTGTGGACAGCCACGTCTATCGCGCGGGGCTTGAGCAAGACTCCCAGGGAGGGGAGGATACCTGAGGCTTTTTTGGGGGGTGGGGGGGGAGGAACCACGACGGCTGCTGCGGCCCCCAGCGCACTCCTTTGTCTGCAGCCCGTGGCGGGTCTGGGTCTTTTGCTACCGGTGCCGTGCAGACTTCTCTTTTGTCCGCGCCGCCGCCGCCGCCACCTTTCGTGTTTTGTCTACACAGGCATGTTGGCTGAGGTCCACAAGCTTAGTTTAAGTTTGGACGCCTTGGGTAGAGACCCCGCAGCCCAGTAATGCAGAAGAAGTGGTAGGAAGGAGCGGAGCAGATCTTGAAGCTCCGGGGCATACGGGAAGGATCCAAGCCACCCGATCCCAGCCTTTCTTGATTTCCTTAAAAAAAAGGTGACCTCGATGGAGGTTTTTGATTTCATTGACGGCTGCACTGTTGGAGAAGTTTCACTGGAGGAAAACACACACACACACACACACACACACACACACAACAGCCCTCTGCTCTGTGGTTTCGTTTATTCCTTCCTTTTGCTCTGGTTTTTCTGGCTGAGAGTTTTGATCTCTGCAGCTCCGAGACCTTTTGTGTGGCTTTGTCCTCTTTAGGAATGTAGCCACTGGCATGAACTGTGTGGCTTTTCCAAGTCACTTGGCCTCCCAAGCCTCTTTGTTGTAGACTTCCATTCATCCCTCAGTTCTGCCTTCGATTTCAGGAATGTCTGTTTAAAAGGTGTCCTGGGATATGTCTGTTAAGAATGCAATAATTGGAGACCCTTATCAATTTTTGTTGCTTTTTTTTTTTTTTTTGGTACTTGCCATAGGTGGGAATGTTGACTGGAAACAGTGCTGTGTGTATTTTGGACAGAGGGTTTGTGGATTTATACGTTTTCTTTAAAAAGGAAACACGGCAAGGGTTTTGAAGAGTTCCCCTCCCTGCACTTTCCCAACAGCAAACCACTTCTGAGCGGTTTTCAAACATGATTCTTGTTAGTGCCTTTGGGTGTGGCATACTTTGTCGGGCAAGAAAGGGGTCTTTCGGGGATACTTTCATCTTTGTTTTAATGTGGGTAGCTGTAAAATATACAGAACAGAGCCTGTGCTCAATTATACCCGAAGAACATAAGCCTCCTGATCTTGCAGAGATTTATGGACATGCCAAACTTAACATAACTGTGTGAACCACAGTGATGTCACTGTAAGTATTCTCTGAATATTATAGGGATCTTCCAGGGTACAAAATGAAGCATGTGCAAGACTCAGACCAAGATGCAGCCTTTGAAAAGGCAGTTCCATGAATGCCTGACTTCCCTGTTATGAGTATTCATATTCATATATACAGGGTTACTTGGGCTGTGAGCACATCGGCAATTAACTTGTGCTGCACTTGACTCCCCCAGCCAGCAGTTGACTGCCCCAACACCACTTCTGCTGTTCCACGGACAGCCTTCCCTCTTGCAAAAACACAGCGAGAGATAGGGCATTCCATAAGGATTTAATGTTTGTCCAGCAGCAGTGCCATGCACTAGAATGCCCACCTCTTGCCAATACTCAGAAAAAGGAAGCATTCTGGTGGGGCAGGTGGAGCCGCCTCTTGGACTTTCGCCACCTGAGGTGGGCTGCCTCATACAAAACAATCCAGCATCAATGTATTTCCATCATGATGAAGAAAATTAACAAGACTGCATATCAGTCAGGAGGGAAAATACATGTCACGTTAAAAAACACCAACCATAGTTGGTTTATTGCCCAGTACAGTGGTACCTCGGGTTACAGATGCTTCAGATTACAGACTCCACTAACCCAGAAATAGTACCTCGGGTTAAGAACTTTGCTTCAGGATGAGAACAGAAATCGCTCGGCGGCAACGGGAGGCCCCATTAGCTAAAGTGGCGCTTCAGGTTAAGAACAGTTTCAGGTTAAGAATGTACCTCCAGAACGAATTAAGTTCTTAACCCGAGGTACCACTGTAGTCATTTAGTCTCTTAGGGAGACAATGATCAAAAACTCAGAAATATATTTTACCTGGGATTCTTCAGATTTTTACATTTTTTTTGCATTGGGATACTAATACCCTAAGCAAAATTTACAATTAATAGTTTGCAATTTATCTAGGCAGGTGAAGTTGTAGCTGTGTTATGTTTCTGTGAGTTATTTAAGTTTTTGTCATTCTTGTGTCTGAGTTACAGACCAAGTCATCATGGCGGTTTTGAAAACTACATAAACAGGGCCTAAAATTTAACATTTTATGATATATGGAAAATTGATTCAGATTCCTACAGGTCTACAAGCCTGCATCAAGTTTGTAGCAGCCAGGCCTGCAGGCGTTTACTTGGAACAGAGCCTTTTTGGTGGTGGCACTGCAGTTGTGGGATTCAGTTCCATGTGATATCATCAGGCACACTGCATCCCTTCAGATGCAGTCCACCTCTCTCTTCAGTGCCTAATGCAAAATGGTGTTCTGGACTGATATCTGCATATTGGGGATTTGTTAGTTTTATTTGTTGCTTTTGTGCTGGTCTAGGATTGTTGTCTGGTGGGACGCGGGTGGTGCTGTGGTCTAAACCACAGAGCCTAGGGCTTGCAGATCAGAAAGTTGGCGGTTCCAATCCCCATGACGGGGTGAGCTCCCGTTGCCTGGTCCCTGCTCCTGCCAACCTAGCAGTTCGAAAGCACATCAAAGTGCAAGTAGGCACCGCTCCAACGGGAAGGTAAATGGCGTTTCTGTGCGCTGCTCTGGTTTGCCAGAAGCGGTTTAGTCATGCTGGCCACATGACCCAGAAGCTGTACACCGGCTCCCTCGGCCAATAAAGCGAGATGAGCGCCGCAACCCCAGAGTCGGCCACGACTGGACCTAATGGTCAGGGGTCCCTTTGCCTTTACCTTTAGGAAGTGAAGTGGGTATTTTGAATAGTTTATATTATATTTTATAGGTCGTATTTTATAAGCGATTGCAAGCTTCTGTGTGAAGAGTATTGAAAAGTAGACTACATATCTGTTAAAGAATAAATATTTTAAATTTCTAGGCAACCAGATGCCTGGAATTTCCAAAGACCTGTGTTTTGGCACTGATGTTTCAGTAAGTGCTCTTCAACTTCTGCCGTTTACTTCGCCTTAAAAAAAGACGTCACAAGCCCATGGTCTTGCAAGATATTATATCATCAGTTTTGCTTGCCTTTTTCTTGAATTACAGAAATCATTAACACACTGATCAATACAGCTTTACCCAGAAGTATTATTCAAGCTTATTTCCAGATAAATATGTTAGGGGCACAACTTTATAAATGCAGGCTTTAGCTGTGAATCCTATTGTAAAAAAACCAGATTTTAGACTATTTTAAGGCCTTTAAGAATGTCCCACTATGCTTCAGATTCCAAATATTTCTGAAAATAAAAAAGTGGAATTTATTTTGCCACTAACTGAACCTTTGGCTTGATGCACAACCTTTTGGCAGCATCTGAGTAATCCGGCAGAAGCTGTAAAAAAGGAAAGAAAAATTAACTGACTAGTATAGGAAGTGGGTGGTTAATGTTTCCTGCATTTAAAACAAAGTACATTTACAGAGAGGGCTTTTATATTGATCGGTTTTCTTTATACTGTTTCCTGTAATACCAAGTTGTGCATGGCCCTGAATGAGACTTCATGTTGTTGTCCTCTGTCATGGAAACATATGTCTGAAGGCAGATGGAAATCAGAAATATGAGATCAAAATACTTGATTAAAACTGCAGGGGCTTGGTGGACATCACAGTACAGTGGTACCTCGGATTACATACGCTTCAGGTTACATAAACTTCAGGTTACAGACTCCACTAACCCAGAAATAGTGCTTCAGGTTAAGAACTTTGCTTCAGGATGAGAACAGAAATTGTGCTCCGGCGGCGCGGCAGCAGCAGGAGGCCCCATTAGCTAAAGTGGCGCTTCAGGTTAAGAACAGTTTCAGGTTAAGTACGGACCTCCGGAACGTATTAAGTACTTAACCTGAGGTAGCATGGGAGATAGTTGCAGTACTTGTACTTATCAGCAAGGGTCCCCCTTCTCCTTTGCTTACTTGTGTGGGGTGCTCTGCTCTGCCCCTCTCTCAGTTGTTGGAGTGAAGATGTGTGCTGCTGTTAGCAATGTATTCAAAACCCTAGAGTGTTTTGAAGACAAAGTGCCCTTTCTCCATAGCTTCCCCATGGGAGCTCTAAGCATGATTAACATTGTGTACCATAAGCTATGGTCTCTGGATGTAGGATTTATATATTGGTAGTAGTGTGCTGTGATTGGGTGCCAAATTCCACCATATTCTATTCTCTGCTGCAGTTGTATGAATGGGTTGGTCACCCACATGGGCACAACTGTTTGAAATTCACCTTTTCCCATTGAAGCCCCAGATCTGGAGCCGGTGTGAAGCTGAGCTGTTTGTCAGGCACATGACAGTGGACTCAAGAGGTATACGATTTGGTGCTAAGTGTGCTCTTCCCTTTTGCTGCTTCCATCCCAAACATGAGTTGTTTAATCTGTTCTGCTGATGCATTTGCGTTGTTCCACTGGCTTAATTTTGTGGCAGTGATGTATCTGATGTATCCATCAAATCCTGTGTCCTCTCAGCTGGCAGATATCATGCAAAAGATTTCTCCCTAAGCTGTGCTGTTTCTTCACTGCTCTTCTTTTTTCCTTCTGTGAAAAACAAGACCTATTATTTCCTTTGTCCAGGCTTCTCTTAGCATGCATTTAATAATTAATCCTAATGATGTGTATACTTTCCTCCCCCAAATAATTCCTTTATTAACAAGACACTAAATGCTGCTTGTTCTAATTCATCTGAACTGTCTGAATATTCTGCAACTCATCTCCTTTTTTATTTTGCTTTTCATCCTTCCATTTATATGTTAGTTTTATTTTTGTTAATCTTCAGTTCATTGTTTGGTTTTTGTTTTACTGAGTGGAGCTAAGTAGTAATTGAAAAACTATGCTTCCTTTCTGCTCAGTAGTAATGGCTTTGCTTTTTCGTGGAACAACTGAGTCTGTATTTTCCCCCCTTTATAGTGTTCCTTGTATTCCTTCCTTAAATGAGCATGCTTTGGTCATCATTGTCTGATTTTTGTGTGTGAGTATGCCATGCATGCTGTGCTTTTATGCTTACCTCATTAGAAGAAGAAGAAGAAGAGTTTGGATTTGATATCCCGCCTTTCACTCCCTTTAAGGAGTCTCAAAGCGGCTAACATTCTCCTTTCCCTTCCTCCCCCACAACAAACACTCTGTGAGGTGAGTGGGGCTGAGAGACTTCACAGAAGTGTGACTGGCCCAAGGTCACCCAGCAGCTGCATGTGGAGGAGTGGAGACTCGAACCCGGTTACCCAGATTACGTGACTACCGCTCTTAACCACTACACCACACTGGCTCTCTACAGTTGTGAGGTCTTCTTCACACAATCCATTGTGCATATGCTTAGTTTTGTTCTTCACAATAATCTTTTATAGTCCTGTGCAGACCTCCTACATACTTTATATCTGAAGGAGCATCTTCCCCCCCATCATTCAGCCCAGACTGAGGTCTAGCTCCGAGGTCCTTCTGGGGATTCCCTCATTGTGAGAAGTGAGGTTACAGGGAACCAGGCAGAGGGTCATCTCAGTAGTGGCACCTGTCCTGTGGAACGCCCTCCCGTCAGATGTCAAAGAGATAAATAATTATATGACCTTCCATAGACACCTGAAGGCAGCCCTGTATAGGGAAGTATTTAATGTGTGGTGTACTGTTGTGGTTTTGTATACTCTGTTGGAAGCTGCCCAGAGTGGCTGGGCAACTCAGTCATATGGGCAGGGTACAAATAATAATTATTATTGTTGCATGGATTGGAACTTACATATGTGCAACCCGACGCCTGTAGTTTTATAATGCGTAACTTGTACTCTCCATCGCTGCAGATGTGCAGAATACAGATGTGTTCCTATCTACCTATGTAACATTGTATGTGCATAGTAGCTTAGCGCTTGTGACCAACGTGTGGACGTTGTGTGCATGATCCCATTCCCCCCCCAACTCCCCCATCAAAGATTCCAGTTTCTGATTAACAATTCTGATACAGGATGCTTCCTTTTCAGTTCTCAATTGGAGCACTCTGCTTGGATCAATAAGGTCTGCTATGTATTCTGACCCCTTTTATGCAGGGCTGGTCCTATTTGAGGCAGAATGTATTCCTTGCTGCCTTGCTTACTTTCCCTTCAAAAATGTGTTGTCTTCTGTGGTAAATAGAAACCTGTGTTGCCACTGCAAAAAAAAGCAGACACACACCTCTAGAATCTTCCCCTTGGACAGTCATTTGTAGAGATATGCGCAATATACAAAGTAAACTTGTGCTGTCAAATAGTACGTTAGCATTCACAGAGGGAAGTAAATTTCCCCCCCCAGTTTTGATCCCACTTCTCTTTCTGAAAGAGAATGGCTAGGGTGGCTAGCAGTCCATAAAATATCAAGAGCATAATAAAAAGGTAGAACAAAATGGTATTTTAAAAGACATTTTGTGTGTGTGCTTTATGCAGGTTTTTAAAATTATGTGAATTATGTGTGGTGTTATACCAGGTTTCTGGTGCTGCACACGCGCGTGCACACACACACACACACACACACACAGCCATCCTGAGTCATTTTCCAAAAGAAAGGTGGGATCAAATTATGAAAACAACAAATTTCTGTGGTAGAAGGGCTAAATTAACTCTCTCAGTGTGTCTCACCATTTTCAAACCCAATATAAAAAGTTGCAATCAGACTTTATGATTGGGATGATGAACCCAAAAGGAGTACTTTCAAGATTCCCAGTTATTTCTGTTTTGTGTCTGCCATGCATCACCCATGCAAAACAGCAATGCTTCTTATCTGAAATAAACTGTTCAGAAATGTTGAATTGCATTTTACTCCTCCCAGAAGCAAGAGGAATGTGAAACCCCACACAGAGTAGCCCTGTAGAGATACTTTTCATTTCATGTGGTGAGTGGACGGCATGAACACCCTGTCTTCCATCTGCAGAGCGTCTCAAGTCACCCTTCATGTGCTACGTGAACAAAGGTCTGTAGCAAAGAGCCTGCTATGCTCAATGGGACCTCTTCCTACGCTGTGATTTAGAATCTTGCACAGCCAGGATTCTGCCTTGCACAGGTAGCCTTGAGGAGCACAGCAAGCTCCCTGCTGCAGACATTTTATCCTCCCGATGCACGGAGACAGTGTTGGAAACTGTATAAGCTAGGGGCCAAGTTGCTCCTTAAACCAGGGTTACAGGTGCCAAAACAGAATGCCAAGTTGCCATTTTTGGACCAGGTAGCTTAAAAAAAAAGAGAATTGTTTTTGCTTCCTGAAATGCATTCTGATTGTGCAGATAAAATATAACAGATAGAATTCTACAGGATGTGTTGCTAGTGTGTGAAAACAGTCAAGATCCAATAAACCCCAGGCATGCAGCTCCATCCTGGCACTCGGGCATCTTCACTTGGTCGCAAGTGGCCAATATCTGGCCGCAAAATGTGCCTGGCAAATTTTTGAACGCTGTATGGGGGTGCGGGGTTTGGCTTGGTGCTCAGGATGCAGTGGAATGGGGTAGGACAAGCCAGCACATCCGTGTTCTACCTTATGCAGTTCTGATTGCGTGGGGAAACTGGGCTAAATGTGTGCCGAAGCTCCAGTTTTTCCAGTCTATTCCATTGGTTTGCATATGGCTGAACTGTGAGCTATTATTATTATTATTACAGTGGTACCTCGGGTTACATATGGTTCAGGTTACAGACTCTGCTAACCCAGAAATACTACCTCGGGTTAAGAACTTTGCTTCAGGATGAGAACAGAAATCGTGCTCCAGCAGCGCAGCGGCAGTGGGAGGCACCATTAGCTAAAGTGGTGCTTCAGGTTAAGAACAGTTTCAGGTTAAGAACAGACCTCCAGAACGAATTAAGTTCTTAACCCCAGGTATGCGGGTGGCACTGTGGGTTAAACCACAGAGCCTAGGACTTGCTGATCAGAAGGTCAGCGGTTCGAATCCCCATGACGGGGTGAGCTCCCATTGCTCGGTCCCTACTCCTGCCAACCTAGCAGTTCGAAAGCACGTCAAAGTGCAAGTAGATAAATAGGTACCACTCCGGCGAGAAGGTAAACAGTGTTTCTGTGTGCTGCTCTGGTTCGCCAGAAGGGGCTTAGTCATGCTGGCCACATGACCCAGAAGCTGTACGCCGGCTCCCTCGGCCAATAAAGCGAGATGAGTGCCGCGACCCCAGAGTCGGTCACGACTGGACCTAATGGTCAGGGTTACCTTTACCGTACCACTGTACTATTATTATTATTATTATTATTATTATTATTATTATTATTATTATTAATTCAAAGTCTGCACCATTGCATTCCTTACTTGCTCCTCATAAAAGTATTCATGCCTGCTTTCCCAGGCAGTTCAGTGTCAGAGGTAAAGTGAAAAGTATGTGAGCCTTTCCAGGTCAGTCTGCAACGTCTGTTGGCAGAAACAGAAAAGATGCACCACTGTGCTTGGCAAAAATGCATTGCCTTGGTTAAAACTCTGGTTGTGCCTGGTGGCTTTAAAACAACAACAACAACACTGCAGTAGAATGTTATGTCAAGTAAACAAGGTCCCTTTGCCATTGTTTCAAGAGAAGGTGGGGATAATCAACTTGCTCTGCTACATTTAGCTATGGGAATAAATTTCAAAGCAGTACAGAGCAACTGCGGAGTGAATGCTGGCTCAGCTGAAATGGAATTTCTCAAATTTTGGGGGGGAAGGGAGGTCTTCTTCTCATTGGTTGCCAGGTTTGGATGCTTGTTGCTCTGGGGCTATTACTGTTGCTAAGAGCCAGCTGATTCCTTTGAAAAGAAAATTGAATGAACATTTAAGACCCAACAGCTAATGACTTGGAAACCGGAGAAATGTTAGGGTCTGCAAGCTTTCCTTTCATTGCGCCCTGGCAGCTGCGGTGACACATCTGCTGCCATCTTCCTCTCGTCTTTCTTATTTACAATCTCTGAAAACATTTCTAATATACACTACTGAATGGCTTTCTAATCCCTTGGCATGGTGTGACGAGGATACAGATGGGTTTACTTCTGAACTGAGACTTAAAAATTGCCGTAGATTTCTGGTGTTTGTTGGGGATCACTGTTTACAAATATTATGCTGAAATATACGTAATATTGCCGTGTTAAAAAGATTAGGATTTCAATCCTATACCCCAGTACCCCTGATAGTAATCGGTTGGACCTGTTTTTGAGTTGACATTCTTTTGAGGATTGTCTTGTTAAAGATTCAGAAAAGCTAATCTAGGACACATTAAGCGATTAAGGGAAGGAACAGCCACAGTATGTCTTATTTCTAAACAAGGAGGTTGAGAGCTTTCCTCTTCAATTTGACTCGCCATGTTGATTTTGGAAACTGATCCTACCTTTCGCTCTTTTGAATACGGTACATTTGCCATTACACTTTTGATTCTCCTTTACTGCAAACCTACTGTTTCCAGTACCATATGTAGAAATGCAAATGACAAGGCCTACCCACATGGTGAGAGCTTTTGTTGGATTTGTTAGTTATTGAATTCCTACTGGAGTCCTGCTAAAGTTCCAAGAACATCTGTGTAAAAGAGCTTTTCCTTTGGATGGCTTTTGGTGTTCACAAATCATTCTGCTTATTCACTCGCTATGTTTTAGTGTTGCTTTAGAGTTTATTGTTACTCAGTCTCTGGGACAATGGTGCAAATAAATGCACATGTAAATGGAAATTCTGAAGAAACCAAAGGGCTTCTTTATCAATATTGTTTCATTTTTGTTATGTGCATGAAAAGGAATTAATATAAAAAGTGTATATGTTCAGGTATCTATTTTACATAGCTCTTTATGTTTCATCTTTTTCTGAGCGAGTCTGCACTGTTTCCATTAGAATACAATCAAAAACTTTCATTCTACATATCCACAGGCTTTAAGGGGCTTTAATCATTCTACTTCTTACTTTACTGCTCAAAATTTGATTTCACTGAGAATTGTAAGAACTCTTATGCATGGAAGTGAAAATGTCTAGAATTCCAACTTTTATAAAAACATCAAGCAAAAACAGATATACTTAAAATATAATGATCTTTTTTTGGTTTTCATCACCAAATGGCTTTGCAGGAAGAGAATTTAAAGATCAGGCTACTCACAGGGGTTTCCTGTTCAGCAGCATCTGCCAAAAGTGGTAATAAAAAAGATGTCACTTTTTGACTACTGTTTTATGGTTATATATATCATTCCTAAATAACAGTTCAGTGTCATAACAGCAGGTCAAACTACAATGGCACATCCTTGATTGAAAGGCCCTATCTTAGATCAACTTAAACATACCAAAAGAGTCTTTTGAGTCCTCACCAGAACTTTCCCTTGTTATCTCTTTCCTCAGAAATATGTAGGCATTCTAGTTTCAAATGCTGCTCAGACAAGAGCTAGATACTTTTGCTTTGAGCTGGGAATGGTCCATAGGGATGTCCTCATATTTTAGTTGCAGGTTTGACAGCCAGATTGTTCTGAGTGTCTAGATTCTTGATTCAAGACATCAAGTATTATAAAAGTACCTTTTTGGTTGGAAAGTGAGTTGGTCAGCTGAGTTAAAAGCATGAGAAGAAGGTGGCTGTCCCAAGTGGTAGTGAATTGCACTTCCCAATTCATTTTGGAAAAGGGATATGCTGTTGTCACACTTGCATTGCACTGTTGCTTTCAAATATATTTATCTACACACAGCAAGTCATTTCAGCTTTTGCTTATTAAAGGGGAAATAAAATAGCACTTGTTCTGTGAATAATTTGGCTTCTAATAACAATCCTTTAGTTTGAGAGGATGTCAGGCTTTGTCACTTAGCACGTGTGACGTACACCTGTTGTACAAATTCCAACAATATAAGCGATCTTCATGAATGATACAAATTGCTCATAATCACAGGTGAGAAGCCATCTGAATCAGGCTTATATTCAAGAATTACTGATTGGCTTCAATCCAGAGTAGCTATTTTGGTCGGTAGGCAGCAGTCCCACATATTACAGTAACCTTCTGTGACATTTTTGCTTTGATAACTCATTCTGTCAGAAACAAGCCACTGCTTAGTTTTTAAAGTTTACTTCTTCAGCTCTTAGATGAACTGCAGCACAAACATAGGAAAAATGCCCTTTCCCCCCTTTTTCCCCCCAAACTGGATTTTGTAGCATAAAATAAACTCTGTCTAGATGGACAAAGTCGTACGGTGATTCACACTAAGTCCACATGAAGATAACGTGTCTTAACAGTGCTGAGTGCTCAAAAAACATAGGGTAGACTTTTGAGACTTGCTGTACTTATTGCAACCCACAATCCCAATGCCTGCTGGGTCTTCTTTTTGTAATGACTGCTGAGTCATGTAACTCGGTGGTCATAAAAACTGGCATGTGGATCCGCAGGCTTTTCACGGAGATAGTGGACGATCGTTAAAACACTTCATTGATGGCTAATTCCGAATTTCAGGCTTCTGGTGCACAGATGAAGAAAATCTTTTAATCCATTTAAAATGCAATTCCTTTGCCCTTTTGGGTGCTGAGGCCCTGCCACCACCTCTAACCCATCTTGTTCAGGCAGCAAGCCTCATTCACACAGCCTCCCTGTGAACAATATCACTTTTATTGTATCCTTCACATTGTTGAAATCAATCAGTTGCAAAAAGCCGACCCTCCTGGTCTATGAGTCACACAGCTTCTATTCAGCTACTATACTTCACCCACTGGGCTGCACTCCAGAAGTTCTTGCAAGCTCCTTTCTTTCCACTGACATCCAGAAACTGTGGTTTATCTTTTTAAAAAAACAAATATGAAAACAAGAGAAAAGATTGTGTCTGGTTACACAGCTGCATCATCCTGATATATCAAGTGTGTTCTTGTTATACAAGAATGGCAGGAGTTTTTTTGTTTCCATTTTTAAGTGTAGGTTCCTTCCCCCCCTCTTCCTTGGATTCAGAAGGCTGGATGTTTATGTGATTCTGTTTTTGTCATTCTTAATTGTTGCCAGGACACTGGTGATATTATCTGAGTTGCAAATGCTAATCATAAGAATGCACTCAGGCCCGATGAATTTAATAGCCTCAAGCTTTTAACAAACATATATGAGACTTAACAAAGTAGCCCTGGAAATGACAGACACAGCTGTGGAATTTGCAGCAGTCAAGTTTTCCATCTGGCTCTTTCTATAGCTAAACACTGTGGACAGATTGAGAAAGTAATGATCCACAAGAGGTGCACCCATTTTGTGTGGGTTTGGACTGCTTGCTATAGTACAAAAAGCACACATCCAGTGTATGTTGTGTGATTGAAATTTAGATCGCTTTATGCCAGTAAATTGTCACAATCATAGTCTTAGATTTTTTTTTATAGGGAGGACGGTTCCCATTTAAAACACTGTCTAAATGCACGTTTAAAAAAACTAGTTAATACATTTATTGCTCTAGCTAAAGGCTATGACAAACTTGCAGCAATAGTATTACTAAAATAATACAGAACACACATCCGTAATATAAGCCAACATTGGCTTATAAGTAAGAGAGAGACGATACCAGAGACACCAACCAGCTTAAATCTAGCTTGGTTTTAGATTGAACCTTTGAATCTCCACAACAACTAAGAGTGATTTTTATTAAACTCCTTTTTCTTGATTATTTTATTTTATTTTGCAGCCAGTGTGTAGAGTGGCATTCCCTGTGTTACGAAGCTGCTGTTGTCTCTCAAAAGAAGCCAAACCATTTATGTTGGGTTGTACCTGCTTGCTTGTGTGAACCAAGGTTTCAGAAAGCGATTTCTTGGGTCTCTATCTAAGGGGCAGGCTAAGGGGTAATGAGTGATGTCTTTCACCTGAGGCTGGCCGCAAATAAAAAGTCTGTCTGCATATGGGACCTTGTTTTGGCAGCCATCCAAGGCTTCAGTGGGCATCACTTAGAAACACATCTGAATAAAGACATTTCTTAAGGAAGCTGGTGAGAGTTTGGTTGGATAACTAGCGCTAAAATGCTCTGTTCTCAGGAGAGGATACCAAGGGGAAAATTTGTTGTTTTTAATTAATTGCAGATCCTTTCTGTATTCTGCCCAGAAGAGCCAATCCCTTAGTTGGCACTTCTTCAAGGTCAATGCAGAGCTCAGTTCTGGAAAAATAATAGTCTAAAAATCTTGACAAGCTGCTTTTCAGAGTTGGTTATCACCCACTTAAGTATAGCACAGCACAGGAAAATGCCCAATTGACATAGTAGCCATTATTTTAATATATTTTAACTGAGTGCAGTCTGCTCTTGCCTTAATTGTTGGCCACCCAGATTCTGTATGAAGATGAGTTGCTGATATTCCTGATGGTAAGAGTATAGCTTCCAAAAAAGTTATTCTGCACAGTTTCCAAAGCTTTAATCAGACCCCAGATCTCAATGCCATATAAAGCATTAGAGTAAGCACTTTGCTATCAAATATATTTAGGGCAGATTCAAAAGGTTGACCTCCCTTATTTTAATAGAACTTCATCAACGTCCCTATGGTTTTCTGTGCTTTGATTTTCACTGGCTCCATATGATTACAGTGGTACCTCGGGTTAAGTACTTAATTCGTTCCGGAGGTCCGTTCCTAACCTGAAACTGTTCTTAACTTGAAGCACCGCTTTAGCTAATGGGGCCTTCTGCCGCCACCGCGCCGCTGGAGCACGATTTCTGTTCTCATCCTGAAGCAAAGTTCTTAACCCAAGGTACTATTTCTGGGTTAGCGGAGTATGTAACCTGAAGCATATGTAACCAGAAGCGTATGTAACCCAAGGTACCACTGTACTTCCAAGAGAGAGTTTCACCCAGAGTGTGCCCAGGTATCTAAATGAGCGAGTTTGGGGGTTTTTTTTTGTTTTTTGTGGGGGTTTTTTTGTAGCTTGCTGTACCATTTATATCTAGGACTGTGTTTGCCAAAAACCATTATCTTGGTCTTAGAGTAATTTATAGATAGGCTTTCCTGTTTACAGTATGTACTGAACACCTCCAGGAGATTTTTGAGGCCCAATCAGGAAAGAGAGGAGCACTAAATCATCTGCATACATCTAGATTGAGATCTTTCTGTTCCTAATTATTGGAGAGGGGAAGTACGCGTTGGCTAAATATGACAGCACATCATTAATATAAAAGTTTAAAAGAGTGGGAGTCAGAATGCAGCCTTGCTTCACTCCTCATGACGTTGTAAAGGCACCAGTCATATCACCATCTAAACTTCCTCTGACCCTCATTTCTGTGCTGCCATATAGTTCTTGGATTAATCGCAGGTGTATAGTTGATGTTAGCAATATGAAAATTCCCAATTAAAATTCTATTCCAACCCATGTGCCAAATTTATGTCAAACAGATAAAAGAAATGTATTAATTAGCACATCCTGACCATACCATTTTAGTCATATGTACTTCCTAGAACAGAGTATATAGCTTTGCCTGAGATCAGACTGACAAGGAGAACAAAGAATAGGAGGATGGTGTCAGGGTGACATAAGAGACTAGGCAATGATAATTGCTTCACTAACATGGGGGGAAATGCTATTAAGATCCCCTGTAATATTCAGTCTGCATTTGTAAAGTAAATACATCCCCTCATTGTGTGTGTTCTGCTGCCGAGTGGAGGAATTGTTTTAATTTGTTTAGGGCTCATCAAGAGCATCTGTTCAAACAGGAACTAGATCAATGACTTTATTGTCTAATTAAATGAATTAAATACCGGTAATTGTCCTACAAAGAGGCTAATTGGTTCCCGTCCATTCTTTCAAGTGATTTGCATTGGGACCCCTGCCTACCCCCTACCCCCAAATAATCAACTACACATATACAGTGGTACCTCGGGTTAAGAACTTAATTCGTTCTGGAGGTCTGTTCTTAATCTGAAACTGTTCTTAACCTGAAGCACCACTTTAGCTAATGGGGCCTCCTGCTGCCGCCACGCCACCGGAGCACGATTTCTGTTCTCATCCTGAAGCAAAGTTCTTAACCTGAGGTAATATTTCTGGGTTAGCGGAGTCTGTAACCTGAAGCGTATGTAACCTGAAGCATATGTAACCCAAGGTACCTCTGTACACTGATCCAGTGAAATGATTTTGGAGTCCTTGTGGAGTGTTCAATTAAAAAAATAACACCTCATGTAGCAGCAGCAGCAGCAGCAGAAAAGTCCATGCTTGGGAATAAACAACAACAACAATCATTTTTCAACCCTTACAAGAAGTCTGTAAGACAAGCCAGTATTATTTCCTAAATTCCAGATGGGAGGACTGAGGCTTAGGAGGGATTGCCTAAGACCACTTGGGTTCATGGTAGAGGTGGGATTCAAACCAGGGACTTACCGATTTATCGCTCAGTCTCTTAGCCCTGCATATGGGATATTGTGTATAGGATATTGTGTATAGTGAGGGGTTGTCAATGTGACTCTCTTCAGATGCTCTTGGACCACAACTCATATCATCGTCCAACAACATCTGGAGGTTCCTGTTGGCTGTTCCTGATTACGTCTATCAGGATTTCCCAAACTTGGGTCTCCAGCTGTTTTTGGACTATAGCTCCCATCATCCCCAGTTAGCAGGACCTGTGGTCAGGGATGATGGGAATTGTAGTCCCAAAACAACTGGAGCCTGAAGTTTGGTGTTCAGCCATAAAATAGGTGTTCAGCCATAAAAGGTGTAGGAAAAAGACAGCTAAAATAGTCAAAGAGGTGTTGCACCTTCCATATGAGCCAAGTATCAAACCTTTAGAGCTTAAAAAAACCCCCATTATTTTTAAATGATATGGAGAAAGAAGACAATGCAGGTCTATAAAATATTGGAGAGAAAGTAGCTAGATTCCCCGACAACTTCTTGTTCTCATTACAGTAGGATTGGAGGACAGCCACTGAAAATTAGTTGGCAAAAAGTACTTCTTCATGCAAGGCATACTTAGCATGGAATTCAAGGCCTCAAGATGCAGAGGTAGCTGCTGACTTAGATGAGGTGGTCATTTCTAAAAAACCTCTTTGAATGTCAATTTCTGGGGGATAAGCAATAGGTTTATTGCCATCATTCTCACTGCCTGAGGCATCCCAGAATCAGCTGGCTGGCCATTGTGGGAAACAATATGCTGCTCTAGAATAAGCCCTGGGTTTGTTGCTGCAGGGCTCTACTTCTGCTGCCTAACAGGAAAACACAGCTGTGGCTGGACGTCTGTGTCAGATGTTGGTGATTAGAGCTGACCACATACTACAGAATGTGGGTGGGTAGCATATGGTTATCCTGGTTGCTTAAAAATCCTCCCTCCTTCATTTTCTTACTTCGACTATAGGTTAGATGTTTGTTTGTTTGTTTTGTTGTCTTTTGTGGTTCATCACTTGTATTTGGAAGATGCTTGGTTTCATTCTGCATATTCATTAAGATAAACTAAAGGAAATCTTGCCAGGTGGTGGCTTCTTTTTACTGTTTGTGTACACGCACGGAGACCAGTCATAACAGGCTCTAGATCCTGAGGCTTCCTGCAAAAAACTGTTACGTGCATAAAATGATTTGCACGTCCGCTGGTGCACATGCACTAACAGATACTTTCCCAGGGCCCCAGCAGCCAGGTGGAAAGGATGCTGATGGAGGCAGTTCTGGGAAAGCGAAGCTTGATCCTGGCTTTCAGCAGGAGGACTGGAGGAGCAACAATATGGCCACAGTCTCCTCTTTGAGAACCCACATGTTTGCACTAAGCCATAGTTTGGTTTAGCTTTACATGCAAGCCAGCTCAATGGTTCACCTCTTTTCATATAGCCAAATCATATGGATGAAGCTACAACCAGTGAAACAACACAGCGCTCTCAGCTTTTACGAGCCCTTCTACATTCTGAGTGAGATAGAATCATAGAGTTGGATGGGACCACAAGGGTCATCTAGTCCATACCCCTGCAATGCAGGAATCTTTTGCCCAATGTGAGGCTCTAACCCACAACCCTGTTCTAAAGTGACCAGAGACCCAGTGTAGGGCCTTTTCAGTTATAGCACCCCACTTTGACACATGCTGGAAAGCTTCTCTGGTGCTGTCTGTGTAATATTTTCAGTCTTTTGCTATCTCTTAGCTTTAGTCTGGCATTGCTGTTTTTCTGGTGTTCATAGGAGTTGCTTTTGTTTTGTTTTATTGTGTTTTATTGATATTTTATTTACTTCAATATACAAGCTGTGATGGTGGTTGTTTTTAATATAAAACAAAGCCTATGAACTTTTGAAAGCGAACATGGCTGCCCTCTTGTTTATACAGTCATACCTCGGGTTGCAAACGTGATCCATGCGGGAGGCACGTTCGCAACCTGCAGCGCCACGCCTGCCGCAATTCAGCGCTTATGTGTGTGACATCATTTTGTGTTTTTTCGCATGCACGAGCGTCGAAACCCAAAAGTAACCTGTTCCGGTACTTCTGGGTTCGGCGCAGTCCTCGACCCGAAAATGCGCAACCCGCAGCGTTCGTAACCCGAGGTATGACAGTATAGCGTATGCTCCTCTTAATGCTAAACAGCATTTTCTGTCCTTGCCATAAGGTAGGGTCCCTGTTGTTTATAAGAAAAGTAGGGAAGCAGTTGAGAATGAAGATAAACTGAAAAAGTCTTCATTGGAGCCTGTTCAGACTGCTGCCAAAAATACAAGGCACAAAATCTCCCAATGTGAGTTTGAAGAGCTGGGGAAAGGGCCAAAGATGCATAGTTGTAGGCAGAGGAGGATCTAGAATAGGTCCAAAATCCGTTCTCTTGGCACATATAAACATAGAGTTTTACGGGTGCTTAGAATATTGGCAGGAGTTATTCTCCTATACACCAAACTCATGTTGTTTCAATTTTATAAAGCTTATATTTATTTGTTCGCACCTGTGTCCTGTTTTCATAACAGGGAGGGGGTGAAAAACTGTACTGACACAGACTGCAAATTCTTCCCACTCTCCTGGGTTTCTTGTTGGAGTTGTATCTGAGCAGGGCTACTAAGTTAATACAGAATCACCTAGCTAACAAATCTGTTCACTAGTTTTTCTTTTGACAAGCGAAAGGAGGAAACGAAACAGATTTTTCTCCACAAGAAAGAAAACCCAGCCATTACAAATCAATACCATGAACAGTTCAGACTGAAACTCCCCATTGCAGAACTGTTGTGCCAGCAACATACAGTGGTACCTCCGCTTCAGGTTACAGACCCAGAAATAATACCTTGGGTTAAGAACTTTGCTTCAGGATGAGAACAGAAATCGTGCAGCAGCGGTGCAGCAGCAGCGGGAGGCCCCATTAACTAAAGTGGTAAGGTAAAGGGACCCCTGACCATTAGTTCCAGTCGTGGCCGACTCTGGGGTTGCGGCGCTCATCTCACTTTATTGGCCGAGGGAGCCGGCGTACAGCTTCCGGGTCATGTGGCCAGCATGACTAAGCTGCTTCTGGTGAACCAGAGCAGCACATGGAAACGCCGTTTACCTTCCTGCCGGAGCGGTACCTATTTATCTACTTGCACTTTGATGTGCTTTCAAACTGCTAAGTTGACAGGAGCAGGGACTGAGGAACAGGAGCTCACCCCGTCGCGGGGATTCGAACCGCCGACCTTCTGATCAGCAAGTCCTAGGCTCTGTGGTTTAACCCACAGCGCCACCCGCGTCCCTTAGCTAAAGTGGTACTTCAGGTTAAGAACAGTTTCAGGTTAAGAACAGACCTCCGGAATGAATTAAGTTCTTAACCCAAGGTACCACTGTACTATACAATAGTGAACAGAGTGGAAATAACACACTTTCACAGAAACAAGACTTTGGGGGATTATGACAAATGATGTGGCTGTGTAACCACTGTACAGTAAATGCATTTCTTCGCTGTTCCAACCAAATGCAGTCATACCTTGGAGGTCGAACAGAATCGGTTCTGGAAGCCCGTTCGATTTCCAAAACGTTTGGAAGCCGAAGGTCCTGTAGCCAATCGGAAGCCCTGTCGGACGTTCGGGTTCCAAAGAACGTCCACAAACCAGAACACTCACTTCCAGGTTTGCGGTGTTTGGGAGCCAAAACATCCGAGTAACAAGGCGTTTGGGATTCAAGGTACAACTGTATGAGGAACTACAAGGAAAGCTGAAAAGCAGTCACTTGAAGGGGCCCCTTACTGCTGTTCCCGCCCTTAGCATCACGTATGCCACTAGCCCTGCCCACTGGGCACCTATAACAACAACAACAAAACAAACAAACAAACAAATAAATAAATAATTTTTTAATTTGTATCCTGCCTGCCCTCTTCGGCCGAGGCCGGGCTCAGAGCGGCTAACATCATAAAAACAACATGAAACATAAATTTAAAACAATAATAACAATATATTTATTTATTTATTTATTTATTTATTTATTTATATCCCGCCCTCCCCAGCCAAAGCCGAGCTCAGAGCGGCTAACATCAAATGTATAACACATTAACATAAAATCAGACAATCAATTAAAATACATCCTCAAATCAGATCAGGATCAGAATAAAATCCAATTAGATGGCAACCCGCAGATTAGGGTTGGGGACCTTAAATGCTCACCAGGTCCAACTGTTTGCAACCTACATCACAAAAGTAACATTCAACAATCATTAAAGGTAAAGGGACCCCTGACCATTAGGTCCAGTCGTGGCCGATTCTGGGGTTGCGGCGCTCATCTCACTTTATTGGCTGAGGGAGCTGGCGTACAGCTTCCAGGTCATGTGGCCAGCAGGACTAAGCCGCTTCTGGCGAACCAGAGTAGCGCATGGAATGTCATTTACCTTCCCGCTGGAGCGGTACCTATTTATCTACTTGCACTTTGATGTGCTTTCGAACTGCTAGGTTGGCAGGAGCAGGGACCGAGCAACGGGAGCTCACCCCATCGCGGGGATTTGAACCCCCAACGTTCTAATCGGCAAGTCCTAGGCTCTGTGGTTTAACCCACAGCGCCACCCGCGTCCCTTCAACAATCATTAGGATAGTATAAAATATTAATAATATCAACATATAAAAGTTAAACAGAAATCCACTCAACAGTTACAATAAATAATTTCTAAACTATAATCAATAAAACAATGGCAAGCCACAGTACATAAAATAATACAATACACATTGAGAAGCAGAGACTAGAGGGTGGGACAAGGCAAGTGGAAGGAGGCCTTGCCTGATGGAGTCTCTCCCCTCACAGTTCTTCCTCCAGGAACAGCTCTCTTATGAGGACTCCTAGGACTCCTCTGCACTTCCTTTCTCCCTGCATCTGCTCAGATATAGGCTTCCTCTGCACAGGCAGAAATCCATGCCAACAGATGGACATATGGGGGCTAAGCCCTGCTCCTCAGTCACTGGGTAAAGCTCCTTCATGCAATTGATGTATGAATAAAGATAATTATTTGAGATAAAATAATTCAATAAGACATCGTTCTGCTAACAGGAAAGCTATTTAGTAAAAGGGGTGCCAAAAAAACCTGTTGCAAAAATACAGTACTGGAAATAACCCAGAGCAGAGAAGACCCGTTTTAAGCATTAATAGAATAGAGAAATAGGGCATGATATGTCTGTCCAAAAATGGAAACTAATATTCTAGCAGAAGATGAATTTCCATCGCGTTTAAATTTAAAAGTGCTTCCATATAACATTCTTTATACAATGCTATAGAAACAAAGTAGAATCCACAAAGTTAATGCATTTATTTATTGGGAATGGGCCGTGCATATAATTTGTGTTGCGCTTATCTGGTGGAATTGTCTAAAGATGGGCAAAGTCCTTATAGAAGAATCAGCTGGACAAAGGCTTCAAAAAGAAACAAAAATAATCTTGGTAAGTATTAGGTAAGCTATAAATGCCAAAGAGTGTTTTTGATGAGCTTAATGGTAGCAACCACAATCACCTGTGCCAGAAATTGGAAAAGTGAGTTCAGTTGCAGAATTAAAGGAGAAGGTGGCCCAGGGTTTGGTAGGTTACCGAAAACTAACTTTCATAGCATTGGTTGAAAAATTGTAATGTATTAGAAATACGGTGAAATGTAGGCAATACTTCTCAGCATTTGGAATGAAATATATTTTATGACAATTTCATGGTAAATATCTTAATTCAAAAACAACTAAAGCTATTGAACAAAGGAGGCTGCCTTGTACCCAGTCTCATTATTATTGTTAGTACAGTGGTACCTCAGGTTACCTCAGGTTACATACACTTCAGGTTACAGACTCTGCTAACCCAGAAATAGTACCTCTATCTACCTCGGGTTAAGAACTTTGCTTCAGGATGAGAACAGAAATCGTGCTTCGGCGGCAGCAGGAGGCCCCATTAGCTAAAGCGGTGCTTCAGGTTAAGAACAGTCTCAGGTTAAGAACGGACCTCCGGAACGAATTAAGTACAGTGGTGCCTCGCAAGACGAAATTAATTCGTTCCGCAAGTTTTTTCTTCTTGCGAGTTTTTCGTCTTGCGAAGCACGGTTTCCCATAGGAATGCATTGAAAATCAATCAATGCGTTCCTATGGAAACCGCCTTCAGACCAGGTCCGGGGACAGTCTGTCCCCCGACCTCTTCTGAAGGCTGGGGGGGGGGACAAGGGCTTTTCTTCCCACCGCCAGCCTTCAGAAGGCTGTTCTGAAGGCTGGCGGTGGGAAGAAAACCCTTCTCCCCGCCTCCCACCCCGCAAGCTCCGGGGACAGGAGGGCTTTCCTCCCGACTGCCAGCATTTTAAAAGTCTCCGCTGTCCCGGGGGCTTTTAAAATGCTGGCGGGCGGCAGCGAAGCTTTCACTGCCGCCCGCCAGCATTTTCAGATCGCCCCGGGACAGCGGAGAAGTCTCCGCTGTCCCGGGAAGGCAGGCGGGGGGAGCAAAGACTTTTGCCCCCCGCCGGCCTTCAGAAGAGGTCCAGGACCTCTTCTGAAGGCCGGCGGAGATTTCCCTATGGGCTTTCTTCTTGCGAAGCAAGCCCATAGGGAAATTCGTTTTGCGAAGCACCTCCAAAACGGAAAACTCTTTCGTCTTGCGAGTTTTTCGTTTTGCGAGGCGTTCGTCTTGCGAGGCACCACTGTACTTAACCCGAGGTACCACTGTATTGTTCACAATGATTGGCTGATGCACTTCTATGGGGAGGGAATTCCTGAGCAGCTGCCACAGAACATGCTGTCTTCTGGGCTGCCAACCTTCAACTTCTGAAAGCTGTGGAACTCCCAAGAGTAGCCCCTCTGCTGATTTAGCACCTTGCAGTGTGCAGGATCAGTCTCTAAGAGACAATCCTAGCCAGTAATAGAAGCTCCCTTCACTCTTCTGGGTGTGGTTCCTTCCATAGCACAGAGGGGACCAGATGGAGTCTTAGTCTTGCCTGTGGAAGGAGTCCTAGCAGCTATGCTGGGTTTGCTGTTCACAGATAGATGCCGCTGTAGAAGTTCCCATGACTCCTCTTTGTACCTGGTTTTAGGGCAGACTCAGTGCTAGGCTTCTTCCTGCAATGAGTCGCCTTCCCAAACTCACAGGATACTACAACCCAAGAGGGCCTGTAGGGAGGAGGTGGTCTTCATAACTACAGTCATACCTCAGGCTGAAGTAGCTTCAGGTTGAGTGTTTTCGGGTTGCGCTCCGCGGTGACCCGGAAGTAACAGAGCGTGTTACTTCCAGGTTTCGCCACATGCGCAGACGCTCAAAATGACATCATGCGCATTCGCGGAAGCGGCAAATCGCGGCATGGGCAGACGTGGGTTGCGTTCACTTCAGGATGCGAATGGGGCTCCGGAACGGATCCCATTCGCATCCAGAGGTACCACTATACAGGCATAACATTATTTCTAACTGGTTGCAGTGGAACAAGCGACACTTAGCCACCCTTGGTTTATATAACATATTTTATATGATTCCTCCCCCCCTCCCCGTTTGCTAATTTTTGCTGTGCGGATGACTTTTTTATTTCCTGTTTCAGTGACCTTGAATAAGAATTTAAAAAGAATAAAGTAAACACAAGCAATGTAGTCTTGCTGGTGCTTGCAGATCTTTTGTTATTTGCCTGGAAAATTAACCATTGTCTTATGTTAGGTGCTTCTCCTTAAATTGGTGGTGATAACAGCTATATCTCCTATCTACCCTATTTTTAGGTGTTAGAAATCTTATTTCCCTTTAAAGCAACTTTTCTTCCTGTTTATTATGGTTCTTGAATGGAAACCCCTGTGTTCATTCCTTTCTCCCAAATATGACATAAAACTGTGGAACGAATGTTTTAGAATTTGCTCCATCCTTGAGGAAAGAATTTGTAAAGGGTAATTTTCATGTTGACCCCCCAGAAACAGGGCAAAAGCAGAAACAAAAGAGAAGAGATTGTATATCATGTCTGAAAACTTGGCATATGCTGAAAGATAAGTTTGCCCTCTGGGTAGTTTTTTTTAAATGGAAGAACAAAGAGTGTCCAAAGAAAACATAAGCTCCCTGATTTACTCAGTTCCAAGATTTTGAAGATATCATTATATGGAAAGTATGCTGGTGCATTCCAGCTGTTAGTGCCGAGAGGTATACATATTCCCCTGCATTTTGTGGTGTTAAGCTCAGGGTTTTAACTGAAAGATGGACTAATTAGATCAAATAGGTATCACTTTGTGTCTTGTTTTTTTACAATATGAGCGTGTTCTTCTTTGTTTATTTGAAACTCACTTTCGTAGGACCTCTTTCCCCCATCCAAGACATGAGTTACTTTCAGCCGACTATGTGCGAAATCCTTATTTTGTAAAGCAGCCGACACACATCCATGCCCAACACATATTTTATCTCTCTAAATCAGGCATAGGAAAACTCAGCCCTCCAGATGTTTTTGAGACTACAATTCCCATCATCTCTGGCCACTGGTCCTGTTAGCTAGGGATGATGGGAGTTGTCCCAAAACATCTGGAGGGCTCAGTTTGCCTGTGCCTGCTCTAAATGCTTCAGTATTCAAGTTTGTGAAATGATGGGTTGTTGCGGTTGCTGAACTCTTCACAACATGCATCACTGTGCACCAACATGTTGTGTGGGGTGTTGTTGCAATTGTAGACGAGTGGTCATATAGATAGACGGGGACAGAATTTCCGTAGGTTTCATTCGGCTCACTCTAGATTATTTAAACCAGAATTATGTAAACTTTTTCAGATACGAGAAGTATTAAGATTGTCTAATTTTTTTGCTCGAGGGGCCATATGTGAACTATTCTAGTCACAGAACTATGTGCAATGTTTTTATCTCCTTGCATTTATTATGCAAGTGTGAGTATATTTACATCCATTTTAAAGCAAGAGACCTTGAAGACTCTTTCTCAACACACTGAACTTTCCAAAGCTCAGTAGGTATTTGGAGAGGGAAATGCTGTTTTAGTAGCAGTAAACAAAGGCATTCTTCAGTTGACAGCTGCTGTGATTACACTAATTATCATCATGTGTTCAACTAATTATCAGTAGTGTTGGCTAGGCTTTATTGTGATTCAACACTGGAGCAATTAATTATTTTATACCACCTGAGCAAAGTGACATTTGTTCATGTTACCATAAAAGGTAACAGGCTTTCAGTTTTATTCAGGCTGAGTGTTAAATTCTTACTGAAATTTGATTGCAGTCAAACCTTGGGTTACAGCCGCTTCAGCTTGCGTTTTTTTTGGGTTGCGGACTGCCGAAACCCAGAAGTACCAGAACGGGCAGTCGCGCATGTGCAGAAGCGCCAAATTGCACTTTGCGCATGCACAGAAGCACCGAATCGCAACCAGTGCGTGCACAGAAGTGGCACTGTGGGTTGCAAATGTGCATCCTGCACTGATCACATTCGCAACCCGAGTGTCCACTGTATTTGTTTACAAAACAGGCTTCATTTTCTTTGAAGAATACTCTTTTGATTAGAGCAAGGCGGATTGAGAAATATATACATATAGCAAAGTTGGTAGCAAAGTTTTTTGTTTTAAGATCATTGAAATGCTGACCTGAAATGGTAATCTCTATACTAACGAGTCTAATTTGTTTCATCAACAGGGACCTGCGGTTTAATAGGATTAAAGAAATCCAGCCTGGTGCATTTAGACGGCTTAAGAATCTTAACACCTTGTAAGTTTCATCCCTCATAAAACCTACTTTCCTTTTGTAAACAGTTTAACAATTTATTATAATATTTACAGCTGGGGTGGGGAACCTGTGGCCCCCCAGATAGTACTAGACTCCCATCAAAAAGTTTAGGTGATACACCCAGTTAGAAATTTCAATAGAAGCCAAATTGGTTGGTGTTACTTTGTGACTGGACACAAAAAGCCATTCCAGCCTTCAGGTGGTAGAAAGTCAGTCATCTTCTAGTTTTAAGATTGTGTTCTGGAACAGTAAAGTCAGTATTCTCAAGCTGAACACACACACACACACACACACACTGGGGGGGGGAGAGAGAGAGAGCACACAAAGGACATCATGCTGGTCCTTAAGAAAAAAATCCACAATCTATAAGCGGGCAATACCTTGATTAGGTTCAACAACACCAACAAAAATAAACTAAACATTTGGACAAACTCCCTGACAGTATGAGCTGTTTGACATTCAACAAACTACCTCATGAGGTGCTTGGCTATCCTTTAATAGAGGCTGTTAAGTAAATGCTGGATTGCAACCCAAGAGAGATGCTGTTTTAGTTTAGTGAATCCTTGCATTGGCAGCAGATTGGAATAGAATATCTTCGAAGTTTCTTCCAATTGTGTGATTCCATGAAAATGTCACACAGTAGTGAGTAAGCTGTCAGTTGCCTGCTTCGGTCTGGTTTGTAGGAGAACTTCTTAAATTTATTCCAAATTGCTGAATGTTATTGCAGTGCATGATGATGAACGGTCTTTTCCTTTCTCAGTAATTTAAACAGCTGTCTCAGTTGAACCCAGACAGTTTAGAAAGATTTTGAAAAGGATAATGAAATTCAACTAACAGTTGTAAGAAATCACTTTAAGCTCGTTTTGATTTTGTTTCTGTGTGGTGCAGTTGCAATTTCTCAGAAAAATGTACTCTGAGGGAGGAAAAAAAGTAAACAACTATTTTCATCTATTTTCTAGACTTCTGAACAACAATCACATTAAAAGAATACCTACTGGAGCATTTGAAGACCTTGAAAATCTAAAATATCTGTAAGTTGAAATGCTTTTATAAAGAAAGTAGGTATGATGTATGTGTTGCACAGTGTGGAAAAAATGCTATTTTTTCATCTCTAATGTGTTTAGAAAGTTGATAGGATTATGAAAATGATAGCAGTGTCTGTGCTACTTATTTCACTTCATCCAGGACTAACTATTAAACACCTCAGTTTATTAGTATTAAGAAACAATTGCTATGAACTTCAAAAATATATTTTACACATAGAATTTTCAGTGCACCATAACAGCGCAAGACACACCACACCAACCAACAGGTGTTAAGAAAGTACTTAATTTTAATGTTAGTGTGGCTATCACAGCATCACATACCATGTCATTGTGCTGGCATCTGCATGTGCATTTTAAAGCTTTATGGTATTTCAGTGAGTTGTGTGTAAGAGATGCAAAGTCTCCATTTGTGGCATGATTATAAGTAAGAAATCTAGATTATTGTAGTGTTCCTGGAATACCAAAGAAGTGTGGGGATCTTCAATTTTTTTCAGCATGAATGCTAAATTTTATGTCCTGTAAAGTGTTGCCTGATTCAAGCTGATAACTTTATGGTTCAGTATGTATTTTTCTTAGCCAACATGTTTCAGCCTTGGGTGAGATTTGTCTTCCCATTGTGAGTAGTTGTGAGAAAATACCAGGTTACACAGAATTCCATTTGAGGATTGTTGACAAGTTGTGGAGTCTTACTTTCCATATGTTGTGTGTGTGCTTTAGCCTCCATTTGGGTTGTTGTTGTTTTGGGTTTTGGGTTTTTGTGTGAGTTTGGGGTTAGAAATCTGCATCAACCATGGTGTATCTTCATACAGACAATATTGTCAGAGCATATATAAAAATTGGAGTTTCACAACAATTTGCATGCTAAATAGAGACCCAGATATATGTTAATAGAATCTTTGTTAAAATATTACAAAATATAAGCAAAATGAAAATGTCACAAGCGCATATGAAATCCTTAATAACAATTAATACTGTGGACCACCAACTACTTAGCACCTGTAAAAATTCTCTTTCGGTGATGAATCTTTCAAATTCAGGCAAGTGTTGAGCGGTCCTAATTCCTTAAGAAAAGAATTGGGTTGAATTGTGTATTTTTAGAATTGTGTATTATTTAGAAGACATCTGAAGGCAGCCCTGTTTAGGGAAGCTTTTAATGTTTGATAGACTATTGTACTTTAATATTTTGTTGGAAGCCGCCCAGAGTGGCTGGGGAAACCCAGGCAGATGGGCGGGGTATAAATTATTATTATTGTTGTTGTTTTATTGTTTTATTTTATTATTTATTTATTTATTTGTTTGTTTGTTTGTTTTATTTTAATTATACATGTGTTAAAGCACTTTGGTTTATTAAAACAGTTGCACAGCAGAGAGATACCTTGAAGCATTTTCTTAAATATAATACACACGATAGTATTGTGAATATTCATAATTCACAAATACATTACTAACATCTGCACTGAAGAGAACAGTAGGTGTAAATGTGATGACCAAAAAAATCCAACAAATTATGATATCAGAAAGAATTTGACAGATTCTAATTTTTTCAATAGTGTGTGCAGTACTGATAAACCAGCATTGTGAATAGAAGTCAAAGCGGGAAAGGGCTCATAATGAGGCTATAGGGTAGGACTAGGGAACTTGCACCTGGGAAACTGTATGCAGTCCTTGGAGGCTTCACATCTGGGGCTTCTCCTCCTTGTCGTAATTTCCTCCTAGTCTTCTGGAGGAATTGCAGCTGCTGACACCCAGCCCAGATCCAGGACCCCGATGTGAGTGTAGAAGCGTAAACTTTTTCCCTGCACTGCAGTCCCAGTCCAGACTGGGCCTGCCGCATCTGCGATTTGCATTGCCCTAATAATAATAATAATAATAATAATAATAATAATAATAATAATAATTTATTTATACCCCGCCCATCTGGCTGAGTTTCCCCAGCCACTCTGGGCAGCTCCCAATCGAGTGTTAAAAACAATACAGCATTAAATATTAAAAACTTCCCTAAACAGGGCTGCCTTCAGATGTCTTTTAAAAAGAAGATAGCTGCTTATTTCCTTCACCTCTGAAGGGAGGGCGTTCCACAGGGCGGGCGCCACTACCGAGGCCCTCGGTGCTGGATCTGTGTCCGGGCTGAACGATGGGGGTGGAGACGCTCCTTCAGGTATACAGGACCGAGGCCGTTTAGGGCTTTAAAAGTCAGCACCAACACTTTGAATTGTGCTCGGAAATGTACTGGGAGCCAATGCAGATCTCTCAGGACCGGTGTTATGTGGTCACGGCAGCCACTCCCAGTCACCAGTCTAGCTGCCGCATTCTGGATTAATTGCAGTTTCCGGGTCACCTTCAAAGGTAGCCCCACGTAGAGCACATTGCAGTAGTCCAAGCGGGAGATAACTAGAGCATGCACCACACTGGCAAGACAGTCCGCAGGCAGGTAGGGTCTCAGCCTACCCAGATGGAACTGGTAGACAGCCGCCCTGGACACACAGAATTAACCTGCACCTCCATGGACAGCTGTGAGTCCAAAATGACCCCCAGGCTGCACAGCTGGTCCTTCAGGGGCACAGTTACCCCATTCAGGACCAGGGAGTCCTCCACACCCACCCGCCCCCTGTCCCCCCCAAAACAGTACTTCAGTCTTGTCAGGATTCAACCTCAATCTATTATTTTGATGGGAAACTTTTTTTGGCAACACGGATTTCTGTTTCTGGGGGGCCACGGGATCACAAGGGGGGGGAGCAAAGACAGAGTCCCTTAATGTCTCCTAGGGATGCCCTGGTCCAGTTTGGGCCCCTGGCACTTGCAGTTTGCAACACACACACACACGTGCACACACAAGCTGCAGATATGGGAGGCCTGATCCAGATCCAGAACACAGTGAGGGGCAAAGGCTTAAAGTCCCTTCTACCTCTATGTCGGGGGCTTGATCCAGAGAGTGTTTTCCTGATGGTTGGCATTTGTATTGTGGTGGGGGAGGAACTCCCATTGAAATCAATGGGAGGTTTTGCTCTAATGCAGGTTGTAGTGAAGGCTGTGTTTGTGTATGGATGACTGAATGGATAGATGTACATATCTGTGTCTGTGAAGAAGAATAAATGGTGGCAGATGGGTGGAGAGATGAGCAGTGTGTGTTTATGTGAGTGTGACTGGATAGATGGGAGTCAGGTGTGTACGAGAGTTTGGGTGACCATACCCACCCCCCACCTCCCCCTTATACAACAATAAGTCACATTTAATGAAATAGCTGAAATCTGCAAGCTGAAATTATTGCATTCCTGGTTATTTATGGCAAGAATGGGGAACCTCCCATTGAGGACCACATTCCTTTACAAATAGTGGGTTGCAAGCTACTTGTGGGAAATTGTTAAATAACGTAATTTGTCTACTGGAGGTATAAATCAAAAGAAACAGACCATGTACGTTCCTCGTAGTGTTGTAAGAACATTCCAATGTTTCAGTACAGGGGTGGCCAACTCCCAAGAGACTGCGATCTACTCACAGAATTAAAAACTGCCAGTGATCTACCGATCTACTACCTTTCTGGGGATGCAGGGCAAAGTTGTTGAGCTTTTCTTAGGGGTGGGACCAGAAAGGGACCTGGCAATCGACCACAATCTACCAAAACCTCCCGGGGGTCTACCAGTATATTGCGATCTAACTGTTGGACATCCCTGTTTTAGTAGATGGGGAAAGAAATTATGTATTGTGTTCTTAGGCACAAGGTACCTTTGACACCCTGATTACTCTTCTTGAATGGTAGCAGTTCTGTGAAACAAGAAATATTTGTGTATTAATATACTCATAGCACCCATAATGTTGCTAGTTAAATATTAGAAGAATGGTGAACTGGCAGAGGTTTGGCTTCCTCTGTGAAATAACAAAGAAACTAGTACAAATAGGATTATCGTACCGGTCAGTTGACTGCCTGTTATTTGACCCTGGTCAATTATCCAGTGAAGCTAAGGTTGCAACTGTGAAGATGGCAGTTTATATTTCCCCCCTTAGCCCTGTGGCAGTCAGTGTCAGATCTAGAAACAGAGGATAGTTTCTCCTGCGGGTTACTGTCCATAAGATACATGGATACATAAGCAGTTATTAGTGACAAAGATCATTGCATAGGACTAGCCATTGCTTTGTTTTCCTTGCTATGACCTAACTGACCTGTAAAATTTGTTTGATTGATAGAACTTGAAAACACTAGGAAACATGTAGCTGTTGAAAGGCCTAAGTACACAGCTGAACGACTCAAGGTTCTGTTGCAAATGAGACTTTTAAAGTTCTGTGATCAGGAAATTTAAAATCTTTTTGATTGTTGAACTGATAGTGACCCAACTCATAGGGCTGTTCTTATCACAAGTAAGATAAAGTATGTTGCTAATTTAGTATGTTATAGAAATGATAAAGTGCAATTTTTCTAGAAAAAGAAGTGCCAGAAATCATCATGAATGCCTCCCTTTTTCTCTTATAATGGTAATGGCACCCACCTGAGATGTGCTGGAACTGAGTTCCAGTGAGTTCCAGCTGGGGGAAAAGGCCCTGGCTAGGGCTTTATGCATGGTAACTGTTCTCTCTTGAGCAATATCCTAAAGAGTACAGAGACAAGACAAGGCTTTGGTGGTACCCTGGACAGCTCTGTGAAGGGCTCAGGCTGGAGACTCCATAAGAACAGAACTCAGGTGTTGGTTCAGCAGCTGTCATTCTTAGATGGAGGCTTAAATAGGAGCTACTGCTGTATCCCAGTTGCCTAAAGAGAAAAGCCCCTTCAGTTAAATGCTTAATTAACTATCTTAAGACAGAAGCATTTTAATAACCTGCCTAAGAGAAGAGGGAGATTGAAAAATACATGCTGTGCCCCACCCCAAAAGCACACTGTGAGTGTTTTGAAAGTGTTCAAGAAGCAAGACACAAGCTTAACAAAAACTTTCATTTCTGGAAAGTACAGTTTAGTGTACTGGTATGTAAGATGGCATGCAGCTTTTATGTAGTTTTATGCATTCTCTGTGTGGGTGTGAGAAACATTCTCTGGTGTCTGAACGATGGCTCAAGTTAACATATGAAGGGAAAGTCTCAGTCGTGCTGTCCTCTTTTCTGTGTCTGGAGTGACATTTTTTAACCTGTCAGTTTCCATCTTATGTCTGTGGCTATTTAGCAAGAGGTTTGCACACATCCCTGTGATGTAGTCTATTACAAATTAGGGTGGTTGGATGCAAAAGAGGATCAGGTTGCTACACCTTTATTTGTTGTGTAGAACAATAAGTTTTATCAGGTGTACCTGCTGAAATCTCTTCTACACAACTCTCAAAGGTGCAGGAGCTTTGCTTTTTAAAATCTTTTCGAAATTAATCATTAAATAAGAGGTCTCTGTACCAGCAAATTTGTTAGTGATCTTATAAAATTCCTCCCCAGTAACATTTACCTTGTTTTGTGGCTTTTGAGAGTTTTAAGGGCTAAATTAACTAAAGTCTGATGGACCAGCGTTTCATACATTTGGGTTGTATATTCATTTGGCTATAATTTTTGATCTGCTAATGTTTTTGTGAGAATGGAGCAATGATCCTTTGGCTGGGATGAAGCACTTTCTGATAATCAAATATCAGTAGAAACATTACTGAACTAGAATTGCGATAATAGTTTATCTCAGTCCAGTAAAAATAAAAAAATACTTCTCCAATAATTCCATGCATTCTAGCTTCACTCAAGACTTCTGTGGTCCTATAGAGAAGAAGACAATTGCTGTATTTCATGCCTTTAAAGATGCTCCACAGATCTGCCAATTGAATTCTGTGGAGATACATTTCCAGAAGAGCAAAAAGAACCAAAATCTATTTGGTGTGTCATTGTAAATCCTGCGCGATATCTTATTTGGCTCCCAGAGACCATGGCAGGCAGATGCTCAAGTTAAAAAGAAAAGAAAAGTGTTTTTGGTGTGTATACATGTCTTGTTTTGTTGCTTTCTAATATGTATTTGGAAAACTGTCCTCACGTGTCGCCTTAATTCCATCCCACATTAATGTAGCTCTCGTTTGTGTATACTAATATTACTGATTGTTTCTTGTTTCAGCTATTTGTACAAGAATGAAATCCAGTCAATTGACAGGCAAGCATTTAAAGGACTTGCCTCTCTAGAACAACTGTAAGTGCCTTTTCTCTTCTGTGCTGTCATCTGCTTGGTTGCCTCAGAGAAAAAGTGCACGTTTTGGGTCGACATTTCTTGCCTGCATGCCTTGCATGTCTGCACGGAATGGGTTCCTAGTCCAACGTGGTTGCAATTAGTGGTACGCAGAAAACGTGTCTGTCAAATTCATTCTGTCTGTGTTCATATTGTATTTGTGATTTACATCTCAAGGCTATCCGTTCACTTTATAATGACTTAACGTGAGCAGACTCAAGTATAGCAACAAGAATTAAAACATGTATTAGGATCCAGTTCTTCTGTTTCTTACAAATACTTTACAGTTTTGAATTTCGTGGAATTAACTTCTGATTGCCTCAATGTAACCAGGTAGAATTTATGTTCTGATTTTTCCCCCAGCCTTTACTTTTTGCAATTAAAGTATTTTTAATTTTGGTATGCTTTTGGCTCATCAAACCAGGGTGGATTTGAGTTAAATCAAATCGATTTAAATCACTAGTCAGTAAGACTTGACATTTTTTAAAAATGTCACTAGTCAGTAAGACTTGACATTAATTTTTTTAACAGAAAGACTCATTCTTGCTGGTATAATCTTAATATTTACAACCAGATGAAGGTTTCATTTTTGGAGTAATAAATTATCAGAGTAGTTTTTACAGTTATATCAAAAATTACTGACTTGGTTATAGTATTAGAAATACATAGACAGATAATTGTGAGGTTTAATAAGTTAACAGTTTATATTTGGACAACTTTTCTGCTGTACTTTATTTGAAGGAGAAAAATAATCATTTCCTTAACAACAATTTAAGCAATTTATTTAAAACAATAACATTATAGCATATGTATCCATGTTTGTTAACTGATGTGGTTAAACGTGTTGTTTTTGTTTTAAAAAAACCAGACTGAGTTTTAGCACACATGAAAAACTTAAAACAAATTCTTATTTGCTGATGAATAGCCTTTGGACTATAATGTAACTTAAATAGAAAACTTTCTTTAGAAAGGTTTTTCCACCAGAAGCATTTTATTTTAAAAAATCCAATTTAAATAAAAAAAAATTAAAAAATCATTTTTATCCACCCTGCGTCAAACAGAGGAAAACTCAAAATATGGAAAAATATGGCTGGGGAGCACACCCTGTAACCTACAGAAAACTAAACTCCTTATGGATTTCACGGGGACAAGAGTACATTTTGGCTGTGGGTGTGTGAAACCGGAATAGTCCTTAGTGCTGTGATAGATTCAGATATAGATTTAACTGTGTACAGTATGTTTGATGAGCTTCCATCAGTCCCAGCCAGCATGGCCAATGGTCAAGGATGTTGGGAGCCCCAATCCAATGATTTGTGGAAAGCCACAAGTTGCCTATTCCTGCCACAGCATTTTAAACTTCAGTTGTGCAGTAGACAACAGCATGATTCTGCTATATTAGTATCCCATCAGATATAGCTGAATTTCTGCAGAATAACTCATGAAGAATTGTTGGGTGTGGTAGTTGAATATTTTGTCAGTGTGTATTTATTTGTTTGTATGAATGCCTAATGCCATATTTTTGTTCTTATTTTTATGTATTTTGAAGGGGTGGTATAGAAATCTATTAAATAAATGAATAAAATATCCTTTTAAATGACATTTTAGTGGTGGTTAAAGTAAGAAAGTCAAGCTGTAATGGGCTTTATCACATTGATTTAATCTTCCAACTCAGATCCCATTGACTTAAATCAATATAAGTCAGTGCATGAGTCTATGCACAGGAAGGAAGGAAGGAAGGAAGGAAGGAAGGAAGGAAATTGACTTGCTGGATCAGACCAAGGGTCAATGTAGCCTGCCAAAACCTCTGGGAATCTTGTCAGCAAGATGTGTTGGAAGTAGCCTCCCCATTTGCCTATTCATCTTTAAATCAGAAGGATACTTCTTTTGATTATAAGGGTTCCAGTTTAGCTATCATAGATGGTCATCATCCATAGATATATTCTCCATGAATTTCAAATGATGCCAATTTGACAAAATTGTTGTCTGATTTTAATATATTAACTTTTCTTTAACACACACACATCAGTTTTCATATTAGCCATACTCCTGTGGTGTTGATGCAGCGCTAAGGTTTTCAGAAGCTGCTTAATAGGAAGCTTTGCTGTAGCTTGGTGATGAAATATGATGCAGCAGTTTGATGTATGGTTGCAAGCATGACGTAGAGTTACACACAGACATTTATTTAAGAAGTGACATCAGACCATCACCCTCATTCCCTAAGCACTTCTGTTGTGACATCAGTGGGATCCCAGATGCTAACTACCTATATCAATTGTGTTGTACCTAATTGTGAAGTACGATTTTGTTACTCCAAGTAGAACCACACACCTTTCCTTTTTTTATTTTGAACTTTTTCTGTTTTAAGGTGCATGATGATGCTTTTAAAAATTGCATGCTTTTACTGTCATACATATCAGGTGGAGGTACATTTTAATGGGTGGTGGCACGAAGCATTGCTCTGTAGATTCTGCCTGTTCTTCTGCAAAATGATTCTTCACTGTACAAAGAATTATGTAACTTTTATTGTTCTCTGTTATTGCAACATATCCTTGGTTCATTACTGGTAGAATATTAATCACAGAATAACACATTTGCTCACAATAGCTGTGTCCAGTGGCGTAGTGTGGGCGGGGGTCACGAGAGCAATTGCCATGGGTGCAAAATTCTTAGGGGTGCAATATTTCAAAAGAAAGTAGTAGTAATATATATATAAAATAGCTTAAAAGGCTTACAGATATTTTCAAACAGCTGTCATTACTTCTGGGTGTGTTTTTGTGTAACTTTGAAGGTTGAGAATATGACTAGTAGAATGTTCTGCCTTTTCCATACTTGTAAGGACAACATTCCTACTCTAGTCATTAGTATAAACAGAGAAGTTACTCTTAATCCCAGTCTTGTGACCAAAGATCATTTAAGTGACGGTGCTGGAAATGGATGTCAGGTACTACCCTGTTCTAGTGCTCACCAAAATAGGAATGAAGAAGCATGTAATGTGAAATTGAACTGCATGCCGTAGCTCATATTGGACGTAAACATTTATTTCCTGTATCAGTGTTTTGTAGAAGGTTAAAATGGCCCTACTTCTGTATCCCAGGCATTGCTGTGCCACATGATCATAAGTGGGTCTGCTGCATGTGTGCATAATGACCGCATTTATTTTTTTAGGTTTAAATTTGAGCTGAAAGTTTCTCACTGGAGAACAAATGTAGAATTGTATTTCTTAACTATTTCATATAAGCAATGTATGCTGAGGTAAGTGGTAGTTTGTTTACAGGAGAAAGATGTCTGCCGTAGATAAAGCATATGTTCTCTTTTGTGGATGGAAACATTAATCACAAAGCAATCATCATATATATATATATATATATATATATATATATATATATATATATATATATGATTCATATACATATATGTATATACATGAATATACATATTCATATATATATATATGGGAATGCCATCAAAAGCAAACAGATTTGAAGAGGGTGCATGGAGGGGAAAGGGGTCAAGTTCTGCTGTGTTAGTGGGACTTGTTGCCCAACAACTTGGTTGAATCCAGTCCCGTATGCTTAATAAACGAAAATATGACATCACGTCCAAATATTATCCTTTAATATAATGTTATTCATAGGCGTGTTCTGAAATGTTCTGAATCTCCGTGATTGATATATATCCTACCTGATAATTTGTACTGCATTAGGGGATCATGGGCACCACCTGTTTTATAAAGGCTTGGGCTTTCTTTTCAATGCAGGATGGCTGTAGGATCCAAGTTACTTGTACACATTTATTTATTTTTAAAGCAGCTGCTTTGGGACCCTTTATTAAGCACACTGTGTTTCTGTGTTGTCTTACTTCCCTTCCCCTTCCCCAACAGGTACCTGCACTTTAATCAAATTGAAACATTGGAACCAGAATCATTTACCCATCTTCCCAAACTTGAAAGATTGTAAGTTTTATTTTTGTTTCCTCCCTCTTCCAGATGGCAGCTTCCCCTCACATGGAGGATGACAGTCCCCATGGCGATTCCTTATAATCCTAGACAGCATACACAGCCCCATTTACTCAACATCCAGGTGCTCTCACTTCTGCTTTGGGAAGTGGTGTACGCGTGACGTTAGCCACAATCTATATTTGTCTTGTTGTCTCTTAAGAAAGGCTTCATTTCGATGCGTTTTTACCTAAAGCAGCACTGATCTGGCTTGAGAAAAAGAACCACCTGGCTGTGTTTCAAGCCATTAATGTGTACACAGCCCAAGTTCAAAGCACAAAGCCGCCATGCTGTTTGGAACCTCTCTTTTACTCCGTGCTAAATTAGCTAGTAAGGAAGCTGCCATCTGGATAAGCCCTAAATAAAATGTAGCCTCAGTATATATAGATTTCCCTGGGAAGAAATTCTGTGCAGTAGCACTGCTGTGCTTGGACATTGGAACTGAAATCCAAGTCCCTGTAGCCACTGTTCTTGAGAGAGGATGTGAACAAATTGGTCTCTTTCTCTCTCTCACACACCCACCCACCAACCTGGATTGACCCTAGGCTGGCCACCCAGCCTGCTGCTAATCTCGCGGCAAAAGTGCAATTTGGATTTTCCAGTGCAAAGGAAATAAATTGCAGTTTAAAATCCACTCAAGTATCAAATGATGTGGGATGTGAAGGTAATACGGCATTTGGGATATGGTTAAAAGAGCTATGAAAAAAAGAATCTTAAAAAAGAGAAGGGGGGTATGACTAGAATAATATTATGTCAAAGTATATAAGGTGGAGTAAAGGACCAAGATAAGGGAAATTAGAGACATAATAAGTGGAAATATATAATCATAAATGAGGTTTGAAAGAGGGCTAGAATTTGCTGAATTTGACGGAATAAAGAGGAACACAAAAAAGGGAGATGTGAGGAGGTCAGGAAAGCGGGATATAGAACCTTGAAATTTAAAAGTGGATTTTTCTTTTTTCTTTTTTCTTTTTTTTACTAAGTGTGTATTTTCTGTTTTTCTGTTCTCTGTTTTGATGTATGTGATTGTTTGATTTATGTGATTTTATGATTTCTACGTTTTGTAAAATCTTAATAAACATTTATTATTATAAAAAAATAAAATCCACTCAAGTATCTCCAAGCACAGTTTCTGTTGAGATCTTGGCAACCGCTGCCTAGGCAATCGGCTACCATTTTGAAAATGGAGCTGAGAGGAAGTGAGAAAGGAACTACACTTTATGATTACGCAGCCTAGTTCCCTTTCCTCTCGGCTTGGTCTTCCAACTGGCAGGGCGCAGCATGCCTGGTTGGCAGGGTGGGAGAAACTGGCGGGGGTGAGGGGCACAGCTGGAAGTGGGAGCAGAGAGACAGGGAACAAACTGCAAGAACAAGGCTAAGAGAAACGGAGGCTGCAAGAGACTGAGAAGCAGTGCCGTTGTGCGCAGACAAGGTACTGTAAGGGCTTCTGGCTGCACAGAAGTAAGGATTTCTGTGTGCCCCCTAAACCTGTTCTGGGAGTTCTTCACCCCACCAAACCAGTTTTGAGGAGGGTGCCTGAGGAGAAGAGAGGAAGTTCCATTGCACAAGTGGAAGTCCTTTTGCTAGCAGAACTACTTTGCTAGATACCACACTTGGTGGATACTTTGCCCAAAGCCCCCTAAAATCTGGCAACAGCCCTGCACTTACTTTAGGGTAAATCTCAATTTACTAGTTAAAACTTCCATAAGATTGAGCTGCATCATCACTTACATTTCTTCCAGATGTCCTCAGCTTTCGAACGTATTTTATAGTCATTAACAGGAATATTGGGTCATTACTTATAAAAATACAATGATATGCAGCAACAAATACATCAACATGTTTTTTTTAAAAAGGAGTACATAGGAAGCATGCTAGACTGGGGAAAGACTGGTATAAGGCATTCAAACCGCTAATTAGTAAATGCAATATTTCAACAGATTTTTACATAACAACAGAATATCCCATTTAATTCCCGGGACATTTAGTCACTTGGAATCTATGAAACGACTGTAAGTAAATTTCCTTTCCCCCTTTAAAATTGTACTTAATCTTCTGTCAACTAACTCTATACTCTTTAATGCTCTTGTATTTATATGCTATTTTCAGGTGGTAACTATTGATAGAGGCAGTATCTACCTCATTGTTGACCTGCCAGTATCTTAAGCTAGATTTGTGCTAGGTACAGAATCTCAGTGTTCAGCAGATAATACACATTTGGCTCCTGAGCAAGCCCCTTCCTGTTTTTCTGACCTTTGGTGCTACAAATGCAGAAAGGTTTCTATTATCTTAAACAGAGAGAGAGAGAGAATACCTGTTGTAATTGACAATTCGTTCACGACCACTAGCACAGATTCCTGGTAAATATAAAGATTACAGATCTGTCACAGTGACTTGCGCACTCTCTCATCACATCTGTTTCTTTCCCAAAACCAATTTCCTGTATTCCAGTGCAGTGAGTAATGGTGCTGTTGCCATTAGTTGAGTAAACTGTGGACCAGGGTCGTAAATTTTTTTACAGGAGTCACTGCTAAACATTAGCCTGAACTCTTCCTATCGTATCTTCATTTCACCTTGTTTCATCTGGAGAAGGAAATAAATTAACCTCTAGTTTTACATGTTTTATCTTGACAATTATGAGCTTCTAGTGTGTAGACTGAATAGTGACAGCTTTTAAAAATCTTGGCGGCTCCTCTTTTTTATTATTATTATTTTAGTCACTCACCACATTGTGTTTTATTAATATAACAAGAGAAGGAGGTGGTTTCTTCGTGTATCACAAAACTGCACCGTTTAAGTTTATTAATCTTAAGATAGATAGATACAACTTTATTCGCATCAGCCAATGGCCTTAGCAACCATAAAACGTTACAATATACACAGAGAAAAAAGGAAATTTAGTATAAAAGCACAGTTTATTAATCTTAAGAAAAATAACAAGTAATAATATCTGTGTGTCATTTGATGGGAAAATGGAGTTAGGTGGGGAGGAGATTTGGAATCAGTGGCAGCATTTTAACTTATTTTATCCCAGGTGGACCTCAGCAACACCCGAGTTTTAAATACTATTCTTTCAAATTGTCTCTTAGCCCCCGCTTCCAATCCTTCACTAAACACACCCCTTGATTAATTGCACTCGGGTTGTAGCAACTGACTGATGTCTGATGCAGAGTAACCTTAGTCTGTCTCTCAAATTTTCTTCCAAGTAAAGACTGCTTCATTCAGTACAAGGTTCGTAGCTGAATTCACTTTTAACTGGCGCCAATGAAATTAGGATCTCCTGGCTTTCAGGTTTCCCACTAGCATTCTGCATAGTGTTACAGCATCTCACAGTACATACGTGTCATGCTTGATTTCATTAATATGTACAGTTTGTTGTTTTGTCCAGGCGTCTGGATTCAAATGCACTTCACTGTGACTGTGAAATACTGTGGCTAGCAGATTTGCTGAAGACATATGCAGAGTCCGGTAATGCGCAAGCTGCAGCTACTTGTGAATATCCAAGGAGAATCCAGGGAAGATCAGTGGCCACAATAACACCAGAAGAACTTAACTGTGGTAAGATGGATTGAGGGTGTGTGTGTGTGTGTGTGTGTGTGTGTGTGTGTGTGTGTGTAAATTTGCCTCCATCTGTCTGTTTCCGGGGTGGATGGGAATGATATCTAAATTTTGTTGAGAAGGACATCTTGCCCATGGGACGCGGGTGGCGCTGTGGGTTACACCACAGAGTCTAGGACTTGCCGATCAGAAGGTCGGCGGTTCGAATCCCTGCGATGGGGTGAGCTCCCGTTGCTCGGTCCCTGCTCCTGCCCACCTAGCAGTTCGAAAACACGTCAAAGTGCAAGTAGATAAATAGGTATCGCTCCGGCGGGAAGGTAAACGCCGTTTCCGTGCACTGCTCTGTTTCACCAGAAGTGGCTTAGTCATGCTGGCCACATGACCCAGAAGCTGTACGCCGGCTCCCTCGGCCAATAAAGCAAGATGAGCGCCACAACCCCAGAGTCGATCACGACTGGACCTAATGGTCAGGGGTCCCTTTACCTTTACCTTACATCATGCCCATGTGCATTTCATATTAACAATAAACAATTTAATTGTTTCCTGGGATCTCTCTACTCCATTGATTCCTGACTCATCCTCATTTATTTGTTGCATTATGAAAGCACGCCATTCTGTATGGCAGCCCCTTCTTGGCATTTGTTAGCAATAATCCACAAAGGTATGGGCAGTCTCCAACAAAGTGGTTCTGCTATTTCTGTTTGGACAATGGAACTTCCCCTCCATCTCCTCTCCCTTTGTGCCCCCACGCCCTCCCCAAATCACAGAATCATACTGTCGTAGAGTTAGAAGGGACCTTGAGGGTCATTTGGTCCAACCCTGCTCTTCCAATGTCTTCTTTGTTTTCATGAGGCATGGAATGCCCTCAAGTCACTGGCCCCTGAAAGCATGCTTTTCCTCCCCTCCTGGCTGCCCCTAGCCAGAGACAGTGTCTGCCTGGGCTTGACTTACCTCCCTTCCAAAGGGTTGGGAGAGACCTCAGAGCAGATTGAGGGGGCATGCACAGAGGGTAGAGAGTCAGGTGGAAACACCAGTGCTCAGCCAGAGGTCCTTGTGTCAACAGAACTATGTACATCATTGGATACTGCCCAATGTAATAAACTTTTTTTAAAAAAACCCCACACATCTTGAAACAGAAAGGATTGTTGGAAGCGTAATTAAATGTCCGTGAATTACTACTTCATCCTATAATAATGAAAATATGATTCGGGCATCTTGCTTGGAAATTTGCACGTGTCGTGTGATGGCTGAGTAAATGTGAGGATAGAAATTCTAGGCAAGCAGCCAAACATGCGTTGATACACATAAAATGACAGAGCTGAAATTAAAACCCTCAAAAGAGATACAGGATACTTTAAGCAAGGCCTGCATGACTTGTGAACCACCAAATCTAGCCAGCCATGTGGCCCATTGGACTTTATTAAACAACCTGTTCTGGCTGCCTGCTTGGGACTGCAAAAAAAAAGAGTATTGTCAGGATCCTGACATAACATAGTTGATGTCTGGGTTTGCGGCTACCCATAAGCATTTGTGAGAACAGAATGCTGGGCGAGTTAGGCCTTTGTTCTGCTCCAGCAGGGATCTTAAGTATTGTGTTCAGCAAGCTGTGAAGGTCTACTGTTATGTGTTTTAAATGATGCCTCATGTGGTTCTTTTTACCTCTACGGTTTTTCTGTCATTGCATTGAAAGTCTGAAAACTCTTGGTGGTACAGTTATTTAAGACAGCTGTAATACGTATGACACTGCATTTTAAAAACTGTTCTTAGAAGGAGACATTAAAGAAATTGTGCAATGCATGGCATATTGATCTTCGTACTGTAAACTTTATATTAAAACTTTATTATTAGCCTAAAATAATAACTGATGATATGCTTAATAGTGTTTAGGTTCGCACAGCCTAGCTTCATCTGTGAGAGCTAATCGTTTATACCTTACGTTAAAATGGAAGAGCTAACCTATTCATAGTTTATTTTTCAGTCACATTAAAAAAAAAAAATGCTTTGTTGATTATACAGAGAGACCAAGAATTACGTCAGAGCCTCAGGATGTGGATGTTACCTCAGGGAATACCGTTTACTTCACTTGCAGAGCTGAAGGCAATCCCAAACCAGAAATTATTTGGCTTCGAAACAAGTAAGGCTGCTTGGTGAAGACTTGACATTTTCACCCCCCCCCCCAAGTTTTTTATTTGCGTTTCCATTGAAATGAGGCTGTGTTTTAATGTTGTATTTTAATCTTGTTTTTAAGTTGTATTTCAATCTATTTGTTTTTATATCGGGTGTTAGCTGCCCTGAGCCCGGTCTTGGCTGAGGAGGGCGGGGTATAAATAAATTATTTTATTATTATTATTATTATTATTATTATTATTATTATTATTATTATTAGAAAATAATTTTCTCTGTGTAGAGTTCATTGACCAACATCAGATCACTTGCAAAAACTGATTAATTTGAGATTAGCTGTGATTCCTGCGGAACTAGATGACCCTTGGAATCTTTTGCTTTTATACAGTTCTGTGAGGGCCTGCACACACAACACACTGAACAAATTCATGCTCAGTTTTTTAGGGTAATTTTTTAGAATACTTATAAATTAAAGGTTCTTAGTCCCACAGTTTTCTCTCTCCATAGTAATGAGCTCAGTATGAAAACGGATTCCCGTTTGAACTTGCTCGATGATGGCACGCTCATGATTCAGAACACTCAAGAGACTGACCAGGGCATTTACCAGTGCATGGCCAAAAATGTGGCAGGAGAAGTGAAAACTCAAGAAGTTACTCTACGCTACTTTGGTTCACCAGGTGTGTATTTTTCTAATGCCATTTTTTAAAAAAAATAGTATGTTGCATACCTCTTATTCAAAGAGATAAGCTTAATAGTACAATATAATTTGCATGACCTGTTGCAGATCTAGAACACACAAAACAGCCTGACCAGGGTCTTCCTTTTATTTTTATTTTGTAAATTTAGAAGTCATGTGAAATCAGAAATATTTAGGGCCGCACCAGATTCCCTATAACATAATAATATCCTTATGATACAGGGCCTATATAACAGGAGGTGGGTGAGATTTAAAGTGCATTAGTTGCGAGTGGGAGCAGAGCACTTTTCCTGGTGGAACTCAGTTGCCAGGAACAAATGCTGCAGGAAGAAAAAACAGTCAGGGATAAACAGCTTTAGTCAGCCGCAGAAGGTATGGCAGGGAAGCGGTTCTCATCTGACCTCCTGATGACTGTGTTGCTACTGCTTCCAGGGAAGGAGGAGGAGAGACCAAGGAGGCAGGGACGTTGGGGCAGTAGAAATGCACTGGTGGAATCAATCTGGTGCTTCTGCGGCTATATTTGCACTTTGTCAGTCTCTGTCACGTCTCAGTTCCCCCTCTCCTCAGCATCTCACTTGTCACTTACTGTGGGGGCCGAACCCCCCCCCCCATGGCCCCTAGGGGTTGGCTCCTATGGCCCCACCACATTGCCTACTGCTAGTTTTACAGTGGTACCTCCAGTTACGAACTTAGTTGGTTCCAGAGGTCTGTTCGTAACCAGAAACCGCTCATAACATGAGGTACGCTTTTGCTAATGGTGTTTCCCGCTGCGCACGCGCCGCCAAAGCGCAACTTCCGCTCGCATCCTGGGGCAAAGTTCGCAACAAGGAGCGCGTAACCCGAAGTGTTCGCAAAGGGTACCGTATGTAACATGAGGTACCACTGTACTGTGATCAAGGGAAAATTCAGTTTGCTTTTTCCTGTCCGCTCATGCTGTGCTTCCTTTCTCAGCTTTTATATATGGAATGAACATGACCCAAGTTTACTAGCCGTGTCCTTATTTTAATAAGGCGCTGAAAAACAATACGATACAGCAACTTCTTTTAAAGAGTGTACATTTCTTTCGTTTCATTTCTCTAAATGCCAGAATACTGGTGTTAACAGAGGGTATCTTAAACATTCTTCCATTTGTTACAGCTAGGCCAAGCTTTGTGATTCACCCCCAAAATACAGAGGTACTGGTTGGAGAAAGTGTCACCCTGGAATGCAGCGCAACCGGTCACCCCCAGCCACGGATCACATGGACTAAAGGGGACAGAACTCCTCTCCCAGGTGACCCTCGCATCACCATAACTCCGTCAGGAGGGCTTTACATCCAAAACGTGGAGCAGGAAGATGGTGGAGAATATGCCTGTTTCGCAACCAACAGCATCGATAGCATCCATGCGACTGCATTCATCATTGTTCAAGGTACGTGGTGTTTAGATCTACAATCTAAAGTACCGATGTTCTGTGGTTCCATGAGCTATAGTCTGAAGTATATATTCTGACTCTTTTTCCATTTTCTCTTTATCACATAGCCGTACCTCAGTTTACTGTGACTCCTCAAGACAGAATAGTAATTGAGGGACAAACTGTTGACTTCCCTTGTGAGGCCCAGGGATATCCACAGCCAGTCATTGCCTGGACTAAAGGAGGTAAGAATTTAGATTTGGGGAGAAATCTGTACACCTTGAAAAAAAATCAATACGTTTTTGCAAAATTCAAGCCATTATGTGATCTAGAAGAAATTATGTCTATTTCAGTTTCCCTGATTTTGCTAGTAACCGTTGTTATTGGTGACTGAAAGTTTCAAAAACTCACCTCTCATTTGAGTTGGGCTTTAAAAGCCCCTGAAGTTTAGCTCAGGAGAATTTGGTCATTATTGGGTATGGCCAGATGGTCTCCATTCTTTGGCTGTTCCATCAGTTACCTCTGTCCCACATGTTGCTCTTGCCTTTTGATTAACTTGGAAGATTTCTAGGCTTAGGACTTTATCCAAGGAAGGTTTCCCTTGCACAACAGAACTTCCCACCTCTCTCCTACCTCTGAATCTCTCTCCCTGCCCCCCCCCCAAGGTTCAGTTGCATAAATGGATGCTCTTGTGTGAATAGGACAACTTGACTTGATACAACCATCAACTTTAACCTTGTTTATCTCCTTCCTTTTTTCCCTTAAAGGTTAATAACACATTTTACATGACACATGTTATGTGACCATTACATATGCTTTGAATTGTAGGCTCTAATCACATATAATTTATGTATCTGAAATAGAGACAAGATTTGAGCTTTTTTCTTAGTTGATAATGACTTGAAACTTCCTTCAGATACATGTTATTAGTTAATCTGTAGTCCTAGCAACTTATGTTTACGTGATTGTGAAGATATTCCTCTTCTAAATATATTATATGAAGGTGCAGAAGTTTCAGCCATTCACAGATTTTTCCTCTTGTTTTCCTCTGCAGCTGCTGCAGAGGAAACAGGTGGAAGAACTCAAATACACACATGTTACTGTTTACACTTGCATTAAAGAACCTGCAGAATTGTGTTGATCACTTTGAACTGTTGATTTCACTAGGATATGCTTCCAAGTAATTTGTTCGTGATCAAGGTGAAAAGCTAGAATTTATTGTTTTATTTCAAAATTTGTATATATTTATTAAAATAGAGCAGGCACAGAAGAAGATGTAAAAAGTATAGTAGACAGCATTTGCTGTATTAGTACATGATGATATTTGATATTAATCTTCACTTTTTAAAAATCTTCCATTATCTCAAAAGTGTTTTACTGTTTCTGCAGTGGAATTAAGACAATACAATTGTAAGAGGGAAACAGTTTTGGCTTATTCTTTCGCAATAATCATTTCTGGTATCATTCTTAGTGCCTTAAAATCTCTTTGGCTAAGCTTAGTGAAGAAGGCAAATCCACAATTGGGAGAATGCAAAATATGAGCTTCCACCAAATCAAAGAGGCCTGAACCCAGACCTGTACAAATATGAGATGGTCAAAACAGGGTTGTTTTAGGCTTGAGAATATATATAAATATTTTCTTAAAGTACATTCCCTCACCATGCTGCATTTTCTGGGAAAGCTGGGGAGGGGAATGATATTAACAGGAACCAGGTAAAATTTCTCCATTTTAATTGTCCTATTTCCATCTTCTTTTTGTAAGAAAGAGGTTGCCAGAACGAAGAATGCTTTGGAAATATTGTTGACCCAGCATCAAATCAATGGTGCAATACTTTCCTTTTTTTGGAAAAAATAATTGTGTGTTTCAGGAAGCCAACTTTCTGTAGACAGAAGGCACTTAGTCCTATCATCCGGAACACTGAGGATTTCCAGAGTTGCTTTACATGATCAAGGCCAGTATGAATGTCAAGCTGTTAACATTGTAGGATCTCAAAGAGTTGCTGTTCATCTGACTGTACAGCCTAGAGGTAGGTTCACAAAAACTCATGTTCATCCAGATTCTTAATATGTTTTAAACCATCTTTCGGTTTGAAATCAGACTAGATTTTCCATTTTTTGAACATACACATGTTAAGAACCATTAAGTATACAGTTGATAATACGGTTCAATTTATCACACACACACACACACAGAGAGAGAGAGAGATGGATGTAATCTCTCTATTGGAGACAAGCTAGGAAGATAAAGCTTGGCACATTTATAGGGAGGAGAGCGATGAAATACAGAATTTTTTCATCACCAGAATTTTTAGTTGAATAGAGAGAAGCAGGGCAAGTGGAAGAATGAGGGCTGTAGGGGTGTGCCAGTGGGAGCAGCAAATTGGCACTGCCAGTGTGCCCGCAGCGTCCTGCCCTGGCCATCCTCCTGCCTGCTCCCCTTAAGCAGCAGTGATACCCCTCTCAGGAGGAGGGTGGGGCAACATTGCCTGTTTTACTGTCTGTTGCTGCTGAAGCCTCCATAAATAATTGTTGAATGATACTGAGTTACTGTATTATTTTGTACATAAGACAGGCCCAATTTTTAAAGAGTATTAACATGAAGTAACCTCCTACTGGCAGGAATGTTCTTAGGTGAGAGGGATGTTTTCAAGGTAAAAACCTTTACAGTGGTACCTCGGTTTATGAACTTAATCTGTTCCAGAAGTTCGTTCTTAAACCGAAACCATTCTTAAACCGAGGCCTACTTTCCCTAATGAGGCCTCCTGCCACCGGTGCCCTTCCACCGTTCGGATTCCATTCTTGGACCGATGTAAAGTTTTCAAACTGGGACACTACTTCCGGTTTTGCAGAGTTCGTAAACCAAATCATTCTTAAACCAAACTGTTCTTAAACTGAGGTACCACTGTACTTTATAATGCAATCCTGCACACCTGGAGCTAAGTCTCATTGAACTCTAAGGGACTTGTTTCTAGTCAACATTCATAGGATTGCCCTGTTATACAGTCATACCTTGGAAGTCGAACGCCTTGCGGGTCGAACGATTTGGCTTCCGAACGCCACAAATCCGGAAGTGAGTGTTCCGGTTTGTGAACATTCTTTTGGACCCCGAAGTCTGTTGCGGGTTCCAATTGGCTGCAGGAGCTTCCTGCAACAAATTGGAAGCCACACCTTGGTTTCCAAATGTTTTGGAAGTTGAATGGACTTCCGGAGTGGATAACGTTTGACTTCCGAGGTACTACTGTAATATACCATATTTTTTGCTCTATAAGAAGGCGCACCTAGTTTTTGGAGGAGGAAAACAAGGGGAAAAAATTCTGAATCCCAGAAGCCAGAACAGCAAGAGGGATCTGGCTTCTGGGATAGCCTCTGGCTGTTCTCGCTTCTGGGATAGCCGCGCCAAGCCTCTTCAGGGCAGCGGGATGAAGGCTCCCCCTGCCCGAAGAGGCTGCGCACGGCTAAGGCAGAAGCCAGGACAGGCACTTTGCTGAAAGGGCACTGCGCAGCTCTCCCTCTCTGCGCAGCGCCATTCACTCCATAAGACGCACTCACATTTCCCATTACTTTTTAGGAGGAAAAAAGTGTGTCTTATGGAGCGAAAAATACGGTGATCTTAAACATATCTATTCAGACTTAAGCAATTTTGAGTTAAGTGAGGCTTAGCCTCAGGTTTGTGGGTGTACAACTGTAGCCTCGATGAATGTGAATGTTTCTGTTTAAAGACTATTACCCACTTGTCATTGCTTCTGTGCAACTTTTATTTTATTTTTTAGTAACCCCTGTGTTTGGTAATGTTCCAAGTGATATGACAGTAGTAGTTGGCACAAATGTGCAGATTCCATGCAGTTCTCAAGGAGAGCCTGAGCCAGTAATAACATGGAATAAGGTAATAAACTCATGTTTATAATAAGAATGGGTTTTCAAATTCCTGTGTGGTTCGTTCTTTACAAAGCATATGGTAGCTGACAGCTGTGGCGCCTTGGTATAAATTATTAGTTTCACTTCTTTCTGAGACCATGTGTTTGGAAAAGTTATTCAAACTGCAGGTACTTAACAATGCAATTAATCTGGAAAATATGCTTCCTAAAGGCAAAGAGCTTATATACATGATACTAGCAGCAAAGGCTTTATATGCAAAATACTGGGGGGAAAGAGAAATTCCTCATTTGAGAGCCTGGAATATTAAACTGTAGGAAGTGACAAAGGGAAGGAAGACAAATAAATTTGAACAAGAATGGTTGAAGAAAGCTTTGGAACAGTAAGCAGGAGGGGAATAATACTTCTAACACTTTCTCAATTCTGTGAAAAGATTTGGCTATGACCCATCCTCCAATCTCCATGCTTATAAATTTTAAAATTATACAAAGCACTGTAATTTATAAATGAAATGCTGAATATATGAGACTCAAAAGTTGCCCTCCTACTTGGTAATAGTATGGGAGGAATTCATCTTCAGCCAAAGGCAAACATTTCAACTTGCAAAAGGAACAATCCCTTCTCCCTGCATGCTGTTCTGGGGGGTTCTGGAGCCAATTTTGAGGGGCACACAGGACTTCTGCTTACAGTTGAATCCCATCCTATATTCTTCATGCATAGCTCTCGTTATTAATACAATGTATTTTTTAATTTATTTAAGTTTGTTAGTGTTTGATTATCACCAGCAGGTGGACTTAAAACAGTAAATTAAATTGGCTTTCTGATTTGCTGCAGGATGGTGTTCAAGTTACTGAAAGTGGAAAATTTCACGTTAGCCCTGAGGGATTTCTTACCATTCGTGATGTTGGACCAGCAGATGAAGGCCGTTACGAATGTGTTGCAAGGAATACAATTGGATATTCTTCAGTTAGTATGGTACTAAGTGTAAACGGTAAGATTTATAAACTGCAGTTGGTGTGGAAGTATCTCTCTAAAATATTACCAGGATCTTCAGAAGTGAAGAGGCTTCACTGGCAATGCAATAACTGGTGGTAGAATGTAGAAATTATAAGAACTTCTGGTTCGCCAGAAGCGGCTTAGTCATGCTGGCCACATGACCCGGAAGCTGTACGCCGACTCCCTCGGCCAATAAAGCGAGATGAGCGCTGCAACCTCAGAGTCGTCCGCGACTGAACCTAATGGTCAGGGGTCCCTTTACCTTTAATTTAAAAGGGAAGGGTTGCAGGGAGAGAATTTCCCTCTTCGTCTTCGGATAGAGTAAGTCTGTGTGGTAATGGATAAAAAGCTCAGCTAAATTTTAGAACATCAAATTGAATGAGGGAAATGGAAAGGTATTTTGAAACACAGGTGTCAGGCACACCAAGTGAAGATAATTTCTACTGCATATTTAATTATTATTTGGATAGCTCGATGATAAGGTGTCTGACAGCAAATTTGCTAATAAGAAGAATACACCGTATTTTTCTCCCTATAAGATGCACTTTCCCCCCTCCAAAAATGGAGGGGAAATGTGTGTGCGTCCTATGGAGTGAATGCAGGCTTTTGCTGAAGCCTGGAGAGCGAGAGAGGTCAGTGCGCACCAACCCCTCTCTCTCTCCAGGCTTCAGGAAGCTATCCATAAGCCTGGGGAGCCCGCGGGAGTTCCCACAGGACTCCCTAGGCTGTGGATAGCAGCCTGCTTGCCTGGAGCGCGGGGCGCCCTGAAGCAGAGCGCCCCGCCCTTCAGGAAGCTATCCGCAGGCTGCGGATAGCAGCCTGCTTGCCCGGAGCGTGGGGCGCCCTGAAGCAGAGCGCCCCGCCCTTCGGGAAGCTATCCGCAGCCTGGGGAGCCCTGCGGGAGTTCCCGCGGCTGGGGGGGGATATTTTTTTTTCTTTATTCCCCCCCCCCAAAAAAAAAAACTAGGTGCGTCCTATGGGCTGGTGCGTCCTATAGGGCGAAAAATGCGGTACATCATTGTCTCCTGTTTCAGAGGATGCTGTTAGAAAGGTAATCTAGAGTTTGGACTGGGCTATTTTTGGCGAGGTTTCTTCTACCTGGCTTATTTTAAAGGGTTGGGCTGTGGGTTTTTTTGTGCTTCTGCAAACCTCAGAGTTTCCACAAGCTTGATGATACCTCCTCCTTATTTCTCAGTGGCCGTTATGGCTACAATTCTGTTGACACTCATCACTTGCATTCACTATTAGAAGGAAGGAGTGCAGGGCAGTTGTGGCAGAATTTCAAGAGACTGAGAATACTGAAGAGATAAAATATTTTCCAGGGCTTGCAGAAGAAATAGGAGTCTTTCATCTTTCCTAGAGACCACCCAGCCTTTCCCCGCCTCTAGATCAGAAATGTTGCTAAGATACAGATAAGATTACATGCTGCAGCTGAGAACCCTGTATTTGCTTTAGGAAGACCTAAAGAGTCAGAGATTGCTTTCTTTCTTGCTTGCTTTCTTGCTTTCTTCTAATGCACTGCCTTTGAAACTCCTATCTGTTTTAGAAGGTAATGGGATCAAGTAATCAAGAAAAAGCCCAGAGCCTTTTAGACAGTGTGAATCTATCATGGCTCACATATTTTAAGTGTGTCTTTGGCTTATATGGCATTGTGGTTTGGGGTTCTTTAACACCTTTGTATTACAAAACAAATAACAAATACTAATAGTAATTTATACCTTTTCATTGAACTTGTAGAAGAATGGAGGCATTCCCAACGCAATCCGTTGTTGTTTTTTTTAAGGATGTTCTCAATATATTGAAAATTTTCAGCTGTAAAAGTAAAACTTTTTAGAAAAGAGAGAGATTTATTTGTAATACAAAAATGATGTCGTGTCTAGACTTTGCTTATAGTGAGTCATTTTTGCATGTGGATAAATTTGCAGCTCTTTTTTTTCTCCCCCCTCTCTCTAGTTCCTGATGTCAGTCGAAATGGAGATCAGTTTGTAGCAAGCTCAATTGTTGAAGCAATTGCTACTGTTGACAGAGCAATAAACTCAACCCGTACACATTTGTTTGACAGGTATTGTCTGGAGGGTTTTTGTTTTATTTTATTTCATCATGACAGTGTGCTGGTTTATTACTTGTTCGTTTTGTAACAGTAGCTTGAGGGGACATGGCAGTTTTGCTCAAAGATCAACTGGATACTCTACATCTTGTAATTCTTTTAGCTACGATAAATCCCCCTCTCTTCACAAGTAATCCTATATAGGCATATCCACGCATCAGTTGCCTGCAATCTCAGTGGGTGGTGTAGCACAAAATGCTTTCCCACTGAGGCATAACTAAGCTTCTGGGATATTTCTACTGGTTGTATGGACTGGAGGATGGGGAGCACTTAGTCTAAGGCATGCTGACTCTGTGGAGACTGGAAGTGCAGAAGCTGTGTATCCGATTCCCTAAATCAGAGCCATGTGGCTTTTCCAGTTTCCAAGTAATTGTAGAAGCCCAACCAGTTCAAAATCTTCCCCATAGAAGCTGTACAGCTATTTGAGGGAGGAAGAAGAGGAAGTACTACTATTCTGCACTGCAATGCGCTCTACGTGGGGCTGCCTTTGAAGGTGACTTGGAACCTACAACTAATCCAGTATGGAACAGCTAGACTGGTGACTGGAAGTGGCTGCCGGGACCATATAACACCGGTCCAAAAGGATCTTCACTGGCTCCCAGTATGTTTCCAGGCACAATTCAAAGTGTTGGTGCTGTCCTTTAAAGCCCTAAACAGCCTCAGCCCAGCATACCTGAAGGAGCGTCTCTACCCCCATCGCTCAGCCCAGACACTGAGGTCCTCCTTGGAGGGTCTTCTGCTGGTTCCGTCACTGTGAGAAGTGAAGTTACAGGGAACCAGGAAGAGGGCTCCTCTCAGTAGTGGTGTCCTCCCTGTGGATTGCTCTCCCTTCAGATGTCAAGGAGATAAAGAATTACACAACTTTTAGAAGGCAGCTCTGTATGGGGAGGTTTTTAACGCTTGAGCCTAGGACTTGCCAATCAGAAGGTCGGCGGTTCGAATCCCTGTGACGGGGTGAGCTCCCATTGCTCGGTCCCTCCTCCTGCCAACCTAGCAGTTCGAAAGCACCTCAAAGTGCAAGTAGATAAATAGGTACCGCTCCGGCGGGAAGGTAAACGGCGTTTCCGTGTGCTGCTCTGGTTCGCCAAAAGCAGCTTAGTCATGCTGCCCACATGACCCGGAAGCTGTCTGCAGACAAACGCCGGCTCCCTCGGCCAATAAAGCAAGATGAGCGCTGCAACCCCAGAGTCGGTCACGACTGGACCTAATGGTCAGGGGTCTCCTTTACCCCTTTAAGCCACTCAGAGTGGTTGGGGATACCCAGCCAGATGGGCGGGTATAAATAATAAAACTATTACTATTATTAGTACTTCTTCAATGCAGCACACATAGAGAACTCACTCCTACGGCTGCAGTTACAGCCACCAACTTGGATGCCTTTAATGTAGGGTGAGATAAATTCATGAAGCACAAAGCCATCAGTGGCTGCTAGCCACAATGTCTGTACGCTACCTACATAGTCTGAGGCAGTATACCTCTGACTACCTGTTGCTGGAAATGCAAGATGGGAGAGTGCTACTGTCCTCAAGTCTTGCTTGTGGGCTTCCCATAGGCATCTGGTTGGCCACCGTGGCAACAGGATGCAGGAATAGATGGACCACTGTTCCATCCCATCAGGGCTCTCCTTGTGTTCCTATGTTCTCATGCCAAAGTACACCTGTCCCCTTTTGAAACAACACTAGCTTATTTTGGAAACAACTCTCCCAAGTTTTGAAGCATGCTTTCAGGATCCCAGTTGTGCACATGTATAGCTTTCCACTCAAGTTTTTTGGAACTGTTTCTCCCACCCCAGTGAGATGTTCTGGGGATTCTCCTGACCTCTCCCCTCCCAAAGACCCAATTTTGTGGGCCACATTGAGGGAGGGAAGAGAAGGAAAAGCCCCATTGCGCAAATGAAAGTCTTTGTGCAAGGCTCTCACTGATGGGGCTCATTAGCTGAGTCCTGCCCAGTGCGTGTGATGGAAACTTTTTCTTAGATTTTGAATACTCCAGTCCACAGTGAATCTAGTGAAATGTGTCAACAAGGGGTTATTTTCCCCTTGTTTCGTTTTGTGGTCGTGCAGCATGCTTGACAGTCCTTACTCAACAAACCATGTGAAGTTGTCAGCTGCTGATACTTTATTTATTTATTTATTTCTTGCTTGCCATTTGGGGGATAAGCAATCAAGGTATGTATTTATGAACGACTCATTGCCGATGATTTAATATAACAATTAGTGCTTTTATAGTTCGTAGTCTTCATATTAGTAACCAGTCAGCACATAGTGTTAAGGGCACAGCTGCTTTATCGCACACATTTGGATGGCTCTGTTTACCCTTTTACCTTTATGTCTTCTTCCTGTTTTCATCTATTAGCCGCCCTCGTTCTCCAAATGATCTGCTGGCCTTATTTCGATACCCAAGAGATCCTTACACTGTTGAGCAAGCAAGAGCTGGAGAAATATTCGAAAGAACATTGCAGCTAATTCAAGAACATGTGCAAGATGGTCTGATGGTTGACCTAAATGGAACAAGTCAGTGCTTTTGCCTTGTGTGCTCTAATTATGCATGACATTAGCTTGGAGTGGCATAGTCCAGCGCTGTGTGCCTTATTGTCCAGGTTTTGGCCTCTTTGTCAGAAGCTTATATATAGATGTTGTGTGCTGTCACTTGGTGTAGAGTTATGTCATGTGTGTTATGCCATGTCTTGTGTTCTATTGTGGGACTAGGAGTTGGTGGCCAGTTGTGGGTTGTGCGGTTTTTGTTTTCAAATCAGTTTAGTGGCAAACATATCCCTCCTGTGAGTTCCATCGTTGGTATCAGGGCCAGATTCTAAAGGTGGATTTGGCAGGTGTGGACATGCCAGTCCCAGCTATGCCAGCTCCATTGCTAGATTTGAGCATCTCTGCCAGTGTACCACCTGTAACAGTGGCATGCCTTGTGTTCCTTGTTTGGCATAGTGGGCCTTCTCCACCTCCTCTGTCCTCTCGGCTGGTGTATCTTGAGCGTAGGGTTTTAACTGTATATAATAAATAAAATGCACATCTGAAACCTTCTTTTTTAAAAAAGTATTGCGCCAGGAAGATGTCTCTGATCTAAACTGCTTCCGGCAAAGTGAAAAGCAATGGTGGTGAGCAATCTGGTTTCATTTTCCCTCCAGAAAAGGTGCTTTGGGGGTAAAATTAAATGTTCCATCACAAACATAAAGCGCTTGGGTGGGAAGAAAGTTGCGGTGGGTGAAGGAACAGGCTGGGAATTTGAAGCTAGGGTTCTTGAGCTGCAGGTTGGGGCTGAAATAGTTTGTGCCCCAAATGAAGGAATAGGCATTGACACCGAACAGCTGAAAGGAGTGGTGTAGACTCCATGAGCTGGAATGAAGTATGTGAAACCTTTTTAAGTGCCTCAAATAGCACCTACACAACAGGTTAAATTCAAAAATAATATGTAGCAGGATTTTAAAAAATGTTTTCTCTCCCTCCCCCTGTTCTTCTCTTTCAATGTGTCTCTCTCCTCTCAAACTGCATACTTTATTCTGAAAGCAAAATGCAAATAGGATGTTTTAGCACCATAGAGGTTCATCCGAGGGTTTCACAAATGAAACACATATGACTTTTTACTTCTTTCCCTCCAATGTGGAATGCTGCTTGAAGATATGAGCAACTCTATCTCCACACAGCTTAAGGCGTGTTTTGTAATCACCTTTTCTGACAACGCCTAATAATTGCCCTGGTGGAATACCCATATCCTTAGTCTGAATGTATCAACATAAGCTAAAATCGCATTTGTAAAGCAATTATTTCATAATCCCTCCAAGGCCTTGTTTTTGGCAGTTATCTGTGCTTGAGGCATGTTGCAAAGTAGTTGGAAGCTATACTAAAATCTTAGTAAGGCAGAACAGCTAGGACTTGGCAGGTAATGAACTGCTGCAGCCAGGTTGATCATGTGAAAGGAAATACTTTTCCTTAGGATAGTTCTTCTGTTTTGAGTAATTGTGAGTTTTATTAAAGTATACTAAAAACTTAAACTCAAAACCCTGAACTCAGCACAAGATTCTGTGCTTCATGGTTTTGAAACGTTACCAAATTTCTGCACATAATTCGGACTAAACAGATAATTTATACTGAGTCGTTTATTGTCTTGTCGCTTTCTCCAAATCCAGATCATGACTTTGACAATGTACATTTTGTGTGTGGAACTGTTGTGATATATTTGATTGCAGTCTTGTCGAAAAAACCATTTTCAAGTATAGTTGTGAATAAAATCCTAACATTTCTAGATTAAATATTATATAAAATAATTTTAATCATTCTTAAAATGTAATTCACAAACAATTCTGGCAATAATACAATCATACTGGATATGGCTGAAATGATCTTAGTTTTTTCTTATTGTCTCTTTTTATGAATCAGCCTTGGCTTCTAACAGATGTTTGTTTGCGAGAAACAGGTCACAAACTCTCGTTCACACATAACCCCTAAGCCTTTGCTCCATTTGTTTCCCTGCCCTACAAAGAAAGCAAAACAGGGATTGCTGCAGCTGCAGCTCATGCACAAATTAATTTCCATAACATTGTATTATGCCAGCATTATGTGCAACCAAGGGCACTGGTGGATCAGTTTTTTTAAATAAAAAAAAGTTTGTGATTAAGTTATTTGTAGCTTGTCTCCCATTACTTTAAGTAAGTTTTTTTAAAAAATACTATTAGGAAAAGAATAATTTTTGTGCTACCTCCTAAAGGTGATCTGCAACCCTACACCCACTTCCTTGTGGGCAAGCCCCATTGTACTCGGGGGGGGGCTGTATTCTCAGTAATGTCAGTGTGTGAAGTCAACTGGTTGATTAATAGATCAAGTAATGTTACACCTTTTGAGATATCGAAAGAGGGAGCATTCTAGCTTATGATATAATAAACAGAAGCTATCATTCAGTGTGGTGTAGAGAGCCAGTGTGGTGTAGTGGTTAAGAGCGGTAGTCTCGTAATCTGGCTAACCGGGTTTGCATCTCCGCTCCTCCGCATGCAGCTGCTGGGTGACCTTGGGCCAGTCACACTTCTTTGAAGTCTCTCAGCCCCCCTCACCTCACAGAGTGTTTGTTGTGGGGGAGGAAGGGAAAGGAGAATGTTAGCCGCTTTGAGACTCCTTAAAGGGAGTGAAAGGCGGGATATCAAATCCAAACTCTTCTTCTTCATTCATCATAGCTCCTGTGCCTTCTTTCCGAAAGAAAATGGCTATCTTTAATATTTTCTTTCCCGTTCCCTATTGCAGTAACACACCAGAACCAAAAGAGCCTCAAAAGGTAAAGAACTGTGCCCCTTAACTCACAGTACCCTGATTTAAAATGCCCCCTGACTAATTAGTTTATCAGTGTTGTAGATTTTACATGGTTAAAACTGATTAAAGCATTTTTATTTCCAGGACTTAAAAAGTATTTGATTCGTCCCTCTCTCTCTCTTATCTGTTTCAGGCTATCACTATAATGACCTTGTGTCTCCACAGTATTTGAATCTGATAGCTAACCTCTCAGGCTGCACGGCCCATAGGCGTGTGAATAACTGCTCAGATATGTGCTATCACCAGAAATACAGAACACATGACGGGACCTGCAATAACTTGCAGCATCCGATGTGGGGGGCCTCCCTGACAGCCTTTGAACGCTTGCTGAAGTCGGTCTACGAAAACGGATTTAATTTGCCAAGGGGCATTGGAGCTAACCGGCGTTATAATGGACACACACTCCCAATGCCACGCTTGGTTTCAACCACGCTGATCGGGACGGAAACAATAACCCCTGACGACCAGTTTAGCCATATGCTGATGCAATGGGGCCAATTCCTAGACCATGACCTGGACTCCACCGTTGCTGCTCTGAGTGAAGCCAGGTTTTCTGATGGCCAGCACTGCAGCTCCGTTTGTACAAACGACCCCCCGTGTTTCTCCATCATGGTGCCGCCCAACGACCCTCGAGTCAGGAACGGAGCGCGGTGCATGTTTTTTGTGCGTTCCAGCCCGGTGTGCGGAAGCGGCATGACTTCCCTTCTCATGAATTCGGTTTACCCACGAGAACAAATCAACCAGCTGACTTCCTATATCGATGCATCCAATGTGTATGGCAGTTCGGATCACGAGGCACAAGAAATCAGAGATTTGGCAAGCCACAGGGGGCTTCTGAGACAGGGCATTGTGCAGAGATCTGGGAAGCCTCTTCTCCCATTTGCTACCGGCCCACCAACTGAATGTATGCGGGATGAGAATGAGAGCCCGATTCCTTGCTTCTTAGCCGGCGACCATCGCGCCAATGAACAGCTGGGACTCACCAGCATGCATACCTTGTGGTTCAGAGAACACAACAGGATTGCCACAGAGTTGCTGAAACTCAACCCACACTGGGACGGCGATACAATTTATCACGAAACACGCAAGATTGTGGGTGCAGAAATGCAACACATAACGTACAGCCACTGGCTGCCTAAGATTTTGGGAGAGGTAGGATTGAAGATGCTTGGCGAATATAAAGGTTATGACCCCAATATTAATTCTGGAATAACTAATGAATTTGCAACTGCCGCTTTTAGGTTTGGTCACACACTGATCAATCCCATACTGTATCGGTTGGATGAAAACTTTGAGACTATTCCACAAGGCCACATACCTCTTCATAAAGCGTTCTTCTCCCCGTTTCGGATTGTAAACGAAGGAGGCATTGACCCGCTTCTAAGGGGTTTATTTGGTGTCGCTGGTAAGATGCGTGTAACGTCGCAGTTGCTCAATACGGAATTGACAGAGAGGCTTTTCTCCATGGCTCGGGCAGTAGCATTAGATCTGGCCGCAATGAATATTCAAAGAGGTAGAGATCACGGAGTACCACCTTACCACGATTTTAGAGTTTACTGTAACCTTTCTTCGGCTCACACGTTTGAAGATTTGAAAAATGAAATCAAGAATCCTGACATCAGAGAGAAACTCAGGAGGTAAGTGTTAGATAGGTAAAGTAAAGGGACCCCTGACCATTAGGTCGTCGTGGCTGACTCTGGGGTTGCAGTGCTCATCTCACTTTATTGGCCAAGGGAGCCGGCGTATAGCTTCCAGGTCATGTGGCCAGCATGACTAAGCCACTTCTGGCAAACCAGAGCAGTGCATGGAAATGCTGTTTACCTTCCCGCCGGAGCGATACCTATTTATCTACTTGCACTTTGACGTGCTTTCAAACTGCTAGGTTGGCAGGAGCAGGGACAGAGCAACGGGAGCTCACCCCGTCGCAGGGATTCAAACCACCGACCTTCTGATCGGCAAGCCCTAGGCTCTGTGGTTTAACCCACAGTGCCACCCGCGTCCCAAAGTGTTAGATAAATGTGACTTAAAATTAAAATGTACTTATTTGGTGGGAACTAAACATTCTTATTTCTTTAAACAAAAGCAATAAAGCTCTCAATTGTAAGTTATGCACTTTCAAAGGGTTGTATCCAACACTTCTGCTCACACAACAGGACTTTTCCTTCTCCTCCTCCTCTCCCTGCATGTTCCCCAGATCTGCTCCAGAGGATCTCCTGATTCTTTAGAAGAGCTTTTGAAGGTGCATGATTGGGCTATAGGAGAGAAAAGAGGAGGAGGAACCAGCAGCATTGGATACAACCCTGAATGTTTAATTTCATGGCAGTCTGTCAATATATTATATACACATATTTAAACTTGCATATGACACTACTGCCCTTAGACAAAACTAAGAATGCCTTTGTGCTATCTAGATAGATGGATTTATTTGATAGATTTGCTGAACCAACTAATGTTTAAAATGTTGGAGGTTACCTTCTGAGTTACAGCAAAGGTTTACATTACCTTGCTTTAGAAATCAGCTTTCAGAAGTCAAATGGAGATAAGGGCTCAAACCTGCCTGGAAGCTGTGCTGACTAATCCTACAGATGTGATCTCATCCTCAGTCTGGGGAAGGAAAGACACTGTACACATCCAAGCAGTCAGCGAGTGCAGAAAAAAGGGGAATGGGAGCATTGGCTCAAATTAAGTCCTACATAAACACACAAGGGGAAGGCAACCAAAGTAAAAACCAGACTGCCATCTTTCTACCTCTAACTGTGTGACATTTCAGCTGTCATTCTTCAGAGTGGTATAAGGCTGAAATTGTGTGTACTGTATGATCTTCAATCATTTATCCTTTTTTTACTTTTTATTTCATATTCTTTACTGAAAAATATACAAAATTTTAGGTGCACAGAGTAAGATAAGACACAAAACAGAAGAAACAAGAAATAGTACACATGTAGAAAACAAAACACAACAACAAAAAAGATATTGTATACATTACCAAAAAAGGGGGGGGCTTCCTATTGTAGTTAACCAGTCCTTAATATAATGTTTATAAAATATGGTATATTTATGGAGAAATTTAACAATACAGTGGTACCTCAGGTTAAGTACTTAATTCATTCCGGAGGTCCGTACTTAACCTGAAAGTGTTCTTAACCTAAAGCACCACTTTAGCTAATGGGGCCTCCTGCTGCCGCCGCGCCGCCGGAGCACGATTTCTGTTCTCATCCTGAAGCAAAGTGCTTAACCTGAAGCACTATTTCTGGGTTAACGGAGTCTGTAACCTGAAGTGTATGTAACCTGAAGCGTATGTAACCTGAGGTACCACTGTATTTGGAATTCATTTTTATAAATCCTCAATCATTCATCTTACTTGTAATAGGTTATATGGTTCACCACTGAACATAGATTTGTTTCCTGCTCTTATGGTGGAAGATTTAATTCCTGGTAGCAGATTGGGACCAACACTGATGTGTCTCCTGAGCACACAGTTTAAGCGTCTCCGAGATGGGGACAGGTAAGTTTTGGTAGAAAACAAAAAATTAATAATTCAAAATTAATAATTTCACCATCTTAACAGTAATCAGTGATAGTGGCTGTGTATCCTCTTTCTTATGCTTAATTAATTTTTCAGTTACCATAACTGGCTAGTATAGGAGGAAGAGTACCCTGTGGTAAAAATGTAGGAATTGGTGGGTGGGGGGGGCATGTTCAGGAAAATTGAAAGGCAGGCAGAATATAGATCAGAATCTGCTGTTAGATCTCAGAATGATGTGCAGTAGAGCATTTGCTCTGCATGCAGAAGCAACAGATTCCATCCATGGCATTGCCAGATAGCATCAGAAGGTCCCTGTCTTCCTGGACAGCCACTGCCATTTAATGTGGCCTAGTGCTATGGGCCCATGGTCTTAACAGTGCTGTTTTTCAAGAAAAATAGGTGCTGGAACTCACTATGAACGCCTCTCTTATGGCAATGGCACTCAGCTGAGAGATGCCGGAACTGAGTTCCAGCTGAAAAAAAGAGCCCTTGTCTTAAACAGTATAACATAGCTTCTCAGGTCTGATTGACTTGTTTAACAGTAAAGGTAAAGGGACCCCTGACCATTAGGTCCAGTTGTGGCTGACTCTGGGGTTGCGGCGCTCATCTCGCTTTATTGGCTGAGGGAGCCAGCATACAGCTTCCAGGTCATGTGGCTAAGCCGCTTCTGGCAAACCAGAGCAGTGCACAGAAACGCCGTTTACCTACTTGCACTTTGACGTGCTTTCAAACTGCTAGGTTGGCAGGAGCAGGGACCAAGCAACGGGAGCTCACCCCGTCGCGGGGATTTGAACCGCCTACCTTCTGATCGGCAAGTCCTAGGCTCTGTGGTTTAACCCACTGCACCACCCGTGTCCCTGTTTAATAATAGGAACACCAAAAAAAGGGCTTGCCTCCCCTTTCCCACCATGTAAGTGAAGGGAAGTAAGTAAAACATGGAGTGGGTTTTTATTGAAAGACTGTGAGCTCATTTCAGTGTATGTCTCACAAAGAACAGTAAGTAACTGACCACCATTTTGCAGATATTTTAATGCTCAAGGCAATTTGCCTATCTTCTCAAAGGACAGACTAGTCCTGGTGTACTGGAGTATTTTAATTTATTGACATTGGATTTTCATTTAAGGGTCAAAATGGCAGGTGAGCTAAGAAATACTCACCATCAGGCAGTGGTGATTCATGGAGGTGGAGTCCCATTGTGCAAGCATACCATGTTCCATGCATGCAACAACTTAGTTGACTCCCACCCACAGTCCTGATAATTGCAGAGTTTAATCCCATATGAAATTTGTCTAATGATTTATTCTTACTTTATGTGAGACTATAGGTTATGGCATGAGAATCCAGGTGTGTTTACTCCATCTCAGTTGACTCAGATCAAGCAGGCATCCCTTGCCAGAATTCTGTGTGACAATGGCGACAACATAACCAGAGTGCAACGTGATGTTTTCAGAGTGGCTGAGTTCCCACATGGATATGGAAGCTGCGATGAAATTCCTAAAGTAGATCTCAGGATGTGGCAAGATTGCTGTGAAGGTAGGTAGATACCCACACACAATTATTCTGAACAACAACAACAACAACAATTTTATTATTTATTGAACTTGTTTGCTTCTAAGTTGCTTTGGGTTGATAAAGCAATTAACAGACAGACAAAAAAAACCCACGTAGATACATTAAAAACTTCCCTCCACTTCCAAAAGGCTACAGATAGTTAATGGTCAAAGGCCTGGTTATAGAGGCAAGTTTTTGTCTGGTGCTGAAAGATATATAATCATGGCACCAGGCGAGCATTCTATAGAAGAGGAGCCACCACAGTAAAGGACAATTCTTGTGTTGCCACCCTCTGGTCCTCTGAAATAACTTCATTGATATTAGGCAGGGAAACAAGTTGAGGAATATAAATTATCAAGTTCCTTTCTCAAAGCAACTGTTTAGATCTTCTAAGGCTTTTAGTTCTTCTTGCACAAATCCTGCTGAATGTGGTAGCATAGTGCAAAACTTCTTAAAATTGAACTCTAGGGACATGCCTTGTTGGGAAATCTTTGAGAAGTGAGCATTCTCCCCTGGAATGACCATTCTAACCCAATCTTAAAAGGCTGGTGAGAAAGGATGAAAAATAAAATACCCATGCATGCCCTCCCTCCCCAATAAGGACATTAGATGAAAGATGGAGTATCCATGTGTTATACAAGTATTTCTTAAGCACTGTGCTTTAGTGGCTCATATCTGGCAAGACCTAGACGTCATATTCATAATGCTTAATACATGTTCAGTTTGGACTGTAGCATGTGAGTATGCATTGGCTCACTTTGCCTGAACCTCATCTGCTCTCCTCAAGAGAAGTCTATGGCTAGCACTGTTTACAGTAAAGTTTATCCTTATCTCTTAGACAGTCATCCTGGTTGATTCCCCCTGGCCCCTTCCCAGACAAAACAATAACAGCAGTTGGGAAGGAGAGGAAGTGGCAGTTGTGAAAGCTCACTAGGAACAAGACAGGACTCATTGTCTCTTCTGCACTGGAATTTAGTTGGCGTGCGTGAAGTTTGTAGTCTCCTCCTGCCCTAACCCCTTCACTTTTAGAGGCAGAAGGAAATGTAAATCCCATGAGCCCCAATGGGAATAACAGTCCTCAACATGATCAGGACCTCCATTTTCCATCAAGAAGAGGTCACCAGTGCCTACATTATCTCTAATGAACCTTCACCACAGGTTGTTAAGTTGTGGGTGAACATATCAGACGACACAGCGATTCTTCAAACAGCTCTTGTTTATTCAGAGGTCAGAACAGAACTGAGTTGAAGGGTTCAGTCAGCCTGCTTATATAGAGCTCCAGTACAACCTAACTGTAACAATTTTCTAAAACTATCCAATCACTGAACGTCACTTTCAATCCCTTATTTGCATAACTATCTACAGTATCCCCCTGCTGGCCCAGGGTGAGAACTTCAGTACATAACACAGGTGGTTACCCCTCTCCCAAAGATTAAGGTTTTTGTTGGTTTAGGAAGAAGTAGGAAGAACTGGCAAGGGTGACACACTAGCAGAGGCCCACTTTGAGCTGCAGCTGAATTTGGAGGGGCCTAGGCCCTACTCTAAAGGGAGTGAGGATCTTCAAACCGTGGGTATTTATATTTCAGGCTCTCCCAATTCCAAATTTGTTCCATTGCACCCCTGTCTTCCTCAGCAGCTAATGGAAGTTTTCACTATTTTGAGACAAAGCAAGAAGAGGCTATTACACTTACAGACATTTTGTTCCTCTATATATTGAAATGAGAAACATTGCTCCTATTCTGCAAACAAGCACTTGTCAATCAAAATTTGACAGTTTGGCCAAGGTGTATACTATAAAAAGCTGCTCTTTTTATTGAGTCTTTATTATTGCAACACTACATAATAGAATGTATCTGTTTTTATTATCCTTCCTGTTTTCCTTGCGCCTAAATACTTTTCCAGTTTAAATTATATTTGTTACTGAAATGTATCTCTTCCTGGAACGTTTAGCAAGTAGTAAAGCAGCAAGTAGTAAAGCAGTGTAATAAAAAGAAAAACAAAGTGGCTCTTCCTCTGCATAATAACAAAACCCAAATACTTGTTTGACAAACCATTGCCGCCACAGAATTACTGTTTTAATCTGGTAAGCAAAGTAGTTTCTCTCCGTGTGTGTCTATCTCAAAAGTGATTAATATTTCATCTTCCTTTTCTTCCAATACCCTTGACAGCTTTCTTGCCCTTTTGAGCTTTCCTGAAACGCACATCTTAAAGCATCAACATAAGCCAACCCTCTCAAACCACAGATTTGCATAGTGATGCCCCCTGAAAAAGGAATCTGTTCAAATCTTTCAGGCAGAGAACTTTGATGAACAAATCTCCTCTCTCAGCAGTAAATAGCACATCACTAACATTCTCTTCCACTCTCAGCCAGCAAATATACTGTAGGAAAGCTTTACACAACCCTAGTGTGAGTTCCCATACTATTCACCACCCCTGTCTTCCCATCTCTTAAGGGGTAAAGTATATACCACCTGCAAACAGCTGCCTTCCTCGGCCTCCAATGTATAATCAAACTTCCTGTAGATGTTTAATTTCACTGTAAGTGAAGTTTCTCTCTCTCTGTATGTCTCTCAGAGAGGTACTTGATATTTCACTAAAAGATTTTAGGGAAGAGGTTATTTTGAGCTTTTCCATACAGTTTTCCAAGCCAGAAAATTAAAAAGCCAATTACAGTTTACTGGGCACAATAGGTAAAGGGTAAAGGGACCCCTGACCATTAGGTCCAGTCGTGGCCGACTCTGGGGTTGCGGCGCTCATCTCGCTTTATTGGCCAAGGGAGCCGGTGTACAGCTTCCGGGTCATGTGGCCAGCATGACTAAGCCGCTTCTGGCGAACCAGAGCAGCGCATGGAAACGCCGTTTACCTTCCCGCTGGAGCGGTACCTATTTATCTACTTGCACTTTGATGTGCTTTCGAACTGCTAGGTTGGCAGGAGTAGGGACCGAGCAATGGGAGCTCACCCCGTCGCGGGGATTCGAACCGCCGACCTTCTGATAGGCAAGTCCTAGGCTCTGTGGTTTAACTCACATGTCTTTAAAATCCGAAAACTTGTTCATAAACCCCATAACATTCTGTTCAATTTCAGACTGTAGAACTAGAGGACAATTCAATGCATTCTCTTACCACTTTCGAGGAAGACGTTCCCTTGATTTCAGTTTCCGTGAAGACAAGCCATCAAAGCACATGAAAATGTCAAAAACAAGGTAAAGGTTTTATTTATTTATTCATTCATTCATTCATTTTTAAAAATGACAATATGTAAACATGCATGTTATTACTGAGGCACAGAAGTCTTTGGACACCTCCCAAACATTCTGCTGCAAGTCTTTATTTACTTTTGTCCTTCAGCACATGAATTTTAGGAATGTGGCCGTATCTTATCAGCTAGGAGATCGTATGTCTTACTCGTTTCCAAAAGTTGCATTCCTTTTATTTCAAGTGCTTCATAATTAAATAGCTTTAGAAAGAAATCTTTCTTGGCAAATGCATCACAAGCAATCATTCAGAATCCCAGACTTGTTTTATCTTACATAGGAAAAATAATTCGGGGCAAATGCATGGTTATTCAGATTGCAAGGTTGGCTACCTTGTGTGATCCAAAATGCGGTCATTTTTTGCGCTGTTGTATTTTTTATGGGTTGCTATCCTTCCAGAGATTTATGCACTGAGTGCCAGGCTACCATTCAAAATCATTTTGATAAGACCAAGTGGATTGTGAATCATACAGCAAAGGTGTGTTATCTCCAGTGCTGTTTTAATATCTACAAGAAGCCATTAGGGAGCGGTCATTAGGCGTTTTGGAGCGAGGTGTCGTCAGTATGCTGATGACACTTGGCTCTAGTTATCCATAGCATCTTACAAGGGAGATAACTGGGGAAGCCTCAGTAATGGGGAGCAACAAACATGTCAGAATATCATGTTAGGAACAGGATTATTGGATTCTTTAATTAATACAATTCCAGTTCTAAAGCAAATAACATTTATTTTTTAAGAATCTTGTATGTCCTACTAATGTACAGGGCTTTTAATCATAAAAATCCTGAACAGCTTTGCTAATCCAAGTGTACTTTTTCCACCTAGGATGATAGATGGACCTTCCTAGGACTATGACGTCATGCCTTCAGTGCATAGGCAAAGTAATTTATGAGTTGCATCAACAACACACCTAAATTACATTTTGGCTTTTCCTTCTCTCCTCCTGGTTTTTTTCTCTGAGCAGGAGGATGCGAGCATGATGTAAATATCTTAGGAAGTTGAAGTGTATGGTTCTTGTCATTTTGGTAGGTGGGAGAGATGCTTAAAAATGTGTGTAGTACACACTGTAACGGTCTCAGATTTGTAAAATAGTCTGTAGTTTGCAAAACCTGTAATGGGATACCATGCTTGGAAATTAGCCAGTATGAATGTTTGTTAGAGTTTCATATTTTATCGTTTAAAAACCCTGATCTAAGACAATCACCAAGTCTTTAATCTTCCATTTGTTTACGAGTCAGTCTTTTAACATATGCTTATTTCTAGTGAGAGGCATTTAAAAACATGCAAAGGTAATAAAAATGGGGGGGGGGGCTGTGCATGTTTCAGCACTATGAAACAACAATAAACAAGGGTTAAAATTAATATGATGCACTTCTTAACATATAATAAAAATACTATTAAATAATTGAAAATTTTATTTAAAAAAGCAGGGAAGACCACAACAACCCTGGTTTTTGCCTTTTAAATGCTACCGTTTTATATACTTCCATCAGCTGCAAAGAGATGGAAAAAGGTCAAGTTCTTCATTGTATTTATTATTACCTTTAGAAGCAGTATGCATCTGCAGAGTAAAAATTCCTGCTCTGCTGTTTCCAGGATACACTATTCTGTGACTGGGAATATAAAATTTTTGTTTGTTTAGTCGTGTCCGACTCTTCGAGACCCCATGGACCAGAGCATGCCAGGCACTTCTGTCTTCCACTGTCTCCCGCAGTTTGGTCAGACTCATGTTTGTAGCTTTGAGAACACTGTCCAACCATCTCGTCCTCTGTCGTCCCCTTCTCCTTGTGCCCTCCATCTTTCCCAACATCAGGGTCTTTTCCAGGCAGTCTTCTCTTCTCATGAGGTGGCCAAAGTATTGGAGCCTCAGCTTCAGGATCTGTCCTTCCAGTGAGCACTCAGGGCTGATTTCCTTAAGAATGGATGTGTTTGATCTTCTTGCAGTCCATGGGACTCTCAAGAGTCTCCTCCAGCACCATAATTCAAAAGCATCGATTCTTCGGCGATCAGCCTTCTTTATGGTCCAGCTGTCACTTCCATACATCACTACTGGGAAAACCATGGCTTTAACTATACGGACCTTTGTTGGCAAGGTGATGTCTCTGCTTTTTAATATGCTGTCTAGGTTTCTCATCGCCTTTCTCCCAAGGAGCAGGCGTCTTTTAATTTCGTGACTGCTGTCACCATCTGCAGTGATCATGGAGCCCAAGAAAGTAACATCTCTCACTGCCTCCATTTCCTCCCCTTCTATTTGCCAGGAGGTGATGGGCCCAGTGGCCATGATCTTCGTTTTTTTGATGTTGAGCTTCAGACCATATTTTGCACTCTCCTCTTTCACCCTCATTAAAAGGTTCTTTAATTCCTCCTCACTTTCTGCCATCAAGGTTGTGTCATCTGCATATCTGAGGTTGTTGATATTTCTTCTGGCAATCTTAATTCCGGCTTGGGATTCATCCAGTCCAGCCTTTCGCATGATGAATTCTGCATATAAGTTAAATAAGCAGGGAGACAATATACAGCCTTGCCGTACTCCTTTCCCAATTTTGAACCAATCAGTTGTTCCATATCCAGTTCTAACTGTAGCTTCTTGTCCCACATAGAGATTTCTCAGCAGACAGATGAGGTGATCAGGCACTCCCATTTCTTTAAGAACTTGCCATAGTTTGCTGTGGTTGACACAGTCAAAGGCTTTTGCATAGTCAATAAAGCAAAAGTAGATGTCTTTCTGGAACTCTCTAGCTTTCTCCATAATCCAGCACATGTTTGCAATTTGGTCTCTGGTTCCTCTGCCTCTTCTAAATCCAGCTTGCACTTCTGGGAGTTCTCGGTCCATATACTGCTTGAGCCTTCCTTGTAGAATTTTAAGCATAACCTTTCTAGCATGTGAAATGAGTGCAATTGTGCGGTGGTTGGAGCATTCTTTTAAATATATATTCTTTTCAAATATATGGATATTTAATATAAAATTAAATATCCATATATCTTCTAAAGAATAACAGGGTCATTCTACACCTTAATGATGTAACATCTTTCCATGGTGAAGAGTGAGTAACGGCTGAAACGATGTTGCTTTGGTCAACCTTTTCAGATTGTTTCAAGCCTATGCTCTTCTTCTCCAACCCTCCTGCAATACAAAGGGGTCAGTTTTTAGCATTCAAGTACAATGGGGATGTTAGGACTGAATCCTACACTGTGCTGTTTTTCCCTTCAGCGCCAATCTCTCCTGCTTTCATTAAGTGTTGCTTAAGTTTTCTTTATAAGTAAAACTGAGATTCTGTTGGAAGAGGAAATAGTAATTCTGCTGCGTAGGTCACATTTTATACACTGGAGAATAATAATGCATGTGTTCACTTGTTGCTGTAGACTTTTAAATCTGCATTCTCTTTCCTGATCTTGGCTGGCTTTCTCATCCTTATCTCAAGTAACATGGGGAGGAGAGAGGATTAAAGCACTTTATTAGAGGGGGGACGACTGCTAGCCTTCTGATTTTTTTTGGAATGTATTACTGGCATTTATTTTAAGTCTGCAGAATGTAAAGCTCAATAAAGGGAACACCTGCCAATCAGCATATTCTTTTTTCCTGCATGCGGTAAAGTTTATGCCAAGTTTCACATCGTGAAAGAATTCTGTTACAGCAGCAACACCTATTTCAAAAACATCTTGAGGAGAAAGCAGTTGCCATCTGGTCTTCACTATGTGGAGTCTAAGAACTTTTAATTACTATATCAACTCTGCATCTCATTCAGCACCAAAGGATCACCATTGCAAATCATAACCATTGTGGAAAGTTCCTAATTCTTTTCTGCCATTGCTAGATCCTCCATTGTGTGTCTGCAAGGGATTGAAACACCTAAGCCTAATTTGTACAGCATAAGCATACTAGTAAACTAACCTTTATAGAAACGTCTACGTTTCAAAAAAGAAATGGGTTGCCCCTCCTGCTTAATATACTGGTTAACCTTTTGTCGTTGCAGTTCTGCAAGGGAGAATAAATTTTCTAACCTCACCATCTCATCCTTTGATGAGCGCAAGAAAGCACCCGTCATGAATGACTTCAAAGAATTTGTTGGTGACATGCAAAAAACTATCACGGACCTCAGAAAACAGGTGAACATAAAAAAGGTTCTTCAGATAATATTAGACTGTGTGGCACAGAAAGTGTTTCAGCAGTATAATCCCATATATGTCTGATCAGAAGTAAGTCTCGCGAGTCCAATGGGGCTTACACCCTGTCTTAAGCTCCCCGCTCATTGTATGAAAGAATGCATGTAATGGGTTGAAAATATGCTATTGACACCCACTGCAGAATGGGTTGAGAGTTGCACACAGGAAAAACAATTCACTGGAGGTCTGGTTGACCCTCTAGGATGGCATAGAAGGTGGCACGAGTGTGGTGAAAGGAATTGGTAAAAGAACAGTTTCCCCCCACTGAATTAAAGGCCCTTCCACTCATTGAAGGAATCCTTGTGGCAGTGGAAGCATTTTTAAGATCCGTGTGTGTGTGTGTGTGTGTGTGTGTGTGTGTGAGAGAGAGAGAGAGAGAGAGAGAGAGAGAGAGAGAGAGAAAGAAAGAAAAGGATTCCCACAGGGCTATTGTGAGGGTGGCGGAGAACTATGAATGTTGCTTTGAGCTCCTCATAATGAAGGCTGGATATACATATAATAAATATGTAACTTCATTGTGCTCAACACTGGACATCTCAAATCCATCTCTTGGCTTCCATCTCTTGAAGTGAGTAGGACATCCTCAATTACACACATATGCCCTTTCATGTGTGAATACATGCCATCAACAAGCAGCAAATCTTGGGTCTAGAACAGGGGTTCCCAAACCTCAGGCCATCACCTGCTTGGTTCCATAACCTCCTCCCCCAGTGCCCCCTCCTACCCTATAAAAAGCATTGTTCAGAATGGTCTTTTGCATATGATAACACAGCAAAATTCAAAGCAGTAGCAATTAATTGCACATTTATCCAAAATCCAATATAGTTCAAAAAATTCAACAAAATTGATGAACTTGATCTAGAAATACCAGGTTTTCAAAGTATCATAGTCATTTATACCTCTTACTGCCCCCTTGCCTCTTAGAGCGCCCCCTCTTAGGTAAGCCCACTGCCCTCCAGGGGGCAGTACCACCCACTTTGAATGAATGAATTGATTTATTACGGTCATAGACCAGAAATACCCACTTTGGAAACTACCAGACTATAACTTCTGCTTGCCCCCATTCCCTCCAGTAGCAGAGCTTTTTGACAGTCAAATGAAATGTGACATTAAATGCATCCTTCAGCCTCCACAACCAGCCAGGAACCCTATTGGACTGCATCTCTCAGTAAAACAAACTAGATACAATTTGAGTACTTAAGAGAAGGCTGTGTTTCTGTGGTTTTACTGGCTTGTATACGAAAGGTAATGAGAATGCTTTTAGTATACAGATAGCTAAACAAGGATTTCCTGCCTTTCTTCAGATAAAGAAACTTGAATCACGGCTCAGTAGATCTGAATGCACTGACGAAAAGGGTAAATCTTATTCCAGTAACGAAACCTGGAAAAAAGACCCGTGCACCACGTGCGAATGCAAAGTGAGTAATCAGAATATTCATTTTCATGGTTTTAATATGGCGTCTCCACGCTTACCTAGACATGGCTCATTGTGTTCAGTGGGGCGTATTCCCAAGCAAGCATGAATAGGGTTCCAACATCATACTGATTTTGCAGTGTGCTCAATTGTAAATAAAGGTAATTGCCATTGCAGTTTTTGCACTTGCAAACTGAAGAAGTGATTTGTGCATGCAGAAGTGAATAACGAATACAGCTGGAACTCTGATTGCTGTTTTGGCCTCAACAGTTTTCACTGCCAGCAAGACAAGCTTCTGTTCAGTCAGTCTACTGGCTTGTCTTCTCACCAAAGGAGCTACTGCCAGAACAGTATGGAAATGGGCACAGAAATTGGCTTCCTAAGAATTCCAGCTTTATTTTATTTTATTTTGAAGAGCCAGCCCTTAGTTCTTACAGCTGTAAAATGTTTTGAGCAATGCCTGCTAATGTTTCAGAAACCAAAGGCATGGTTGAAATTTGCTAGTGTGGTTTGGGTAGGGCCTGGCTAGAGGAGTTCTGTTTCCTACCCCTTCCCCAAACTAGTGAAATCTGGTAATGCAGATTACTGAATAAACAGTGCAGAAGAAGATTCCTGAAATTTCTTCCAATTTAACTCAAATTACACAATTCATACAATTCAAACTCTTGAAGATTTTTCAGGATAAGCTAGCTATTATCTCTATGTCCATTGGACTGAAGAGAGTCTCATACAGTGGTGCCCTGCAAAACGAAAAACACACAAGACGAAAGGGTTTTTCCGTTTTTGTGTCGCTTCGCAAGACGATTTTCCCTATGGGCTTGCTTCGCAAGACGAAAACGTCTTGCGATTTTTTTCGCTTTTTTCCCAAAGCCGCTTGAAGAGGTGCAGTTGCGACGGACCGTGCTTCGCAAGACAAAAAACATCGCAAGACGAAGAGACTCGCGGAACGAATTAATTTCGTCTTGCGAGGCACCACTGTACATTGAAGTGTGGGTTAGGGACAATAACTTTAAACAGAGCTGACATTAATAACCATTAGATTAAGTGTGGGTTCTGTAGTAGAAAACTGATTAAATTAGTGATCTTAGTAGCTCATGGCATAATGCCAGTTGTGGGGGGATATTTGCTGAATAATGTCACTGGCTATTGAACACTTTATTAGGATGTGTGCTAAGCTGTTGCTATAATTTTCCTAACACAGGTTGGCCAGATAACCTGTTACGTGGAATCGTGTCCACCGAACGATTGTGCAACACCTGTGAAGCTTAAAGGAGTTTGCTGTCCTGTCTGCTTAAAACAAACTGTTAGCAAGGAAAATAAGCTCTAAGCCTGCTTTGCAATGGTCACAATACAAGTCATATGGATATCTGCTGATGGCAAAATACAGGTAACATTAGGCATAAAACCACAACAGGACGTTTGCAGGACAGCATTCAAATGATGGTGTAACAATGTAAGGAAATGTATTATTTTACATGCTTGCCCACTGAAAAACCACCGTGTAAAAGAATTGAAAGGGAATACACAGGACAGGACAGGACAGGGCAGGACAGGACAGGACAGGACAGGACAATCTTCTCAGGTTCAACAAACTGAAAACTTGGTGCTACTTTTTAAAGACTCCTTTGCCAAGTGGTTTTGAGTCTTATTAGGCTGGCTTTTATTTCTCCATACACTGGCCAAAGGAAGTCAGGAGCCATTTATTAGGACGAAGAGGGCCACAGCTTTTGTTTTTAAAATCCTGTGCGGCCCAGTGTTGATAGTCTAGCTTGCCTTCTGTCAAATACCTTGATGGAGCTAGTTTGTCTTTCTGAGACCCATAGTCTACTTATTTAGCTACTCACATCATGTCTTTACAGCATTCACTCAGTATTTACTCAATATTCTGTGGCAGTGCCAATTCTAAAGGAGGATGAGGGTGGAGAACACAAATTTTGCTGTGGTTTTCTCCCGTATCTCTTTGCAGTATTAATATTCTGTCCTATCCACTGTCCACAGTTGCCCTTCTTTATTTCTCTGTTAAATACCTAGGAGATGATCAGAAATCATAGGCATAAAATATATGTTCAGCCTTGCACTGTGTAACGTAATTTGAAAGTCTGTGTACTCATGAAAGAGAAGGCACTGCTGCAAGACAACAGCAATAACAAAAAAAGAGGCTGCTCTGACTACTGCACATTGAGCTAAACCTGAGATAGGACTTACCTGACTTTTCTGGACACTTCTGGCCTCATTTGCAGTGTTTGCCCTTGAGAAAATATTGTTTGGATTGGACCATAGAGGGTTCCTACTGCTTATCTGATGTAATAAATGGGATAAAATGCCCTACCCCTCCAGCACTGCAAACCATAGGACACTGAAGCAGTACAGTAATAGCAAATCCTCTTATCAGAGCTTAATTTCTAGGGGTGGGGAAATACATTCTAGAACTCAGATTTCCAAAAGCACCATCGTCCCATCTGGAACATTTAATGCCTGGGATATTTTTTCTAGAAAAAGAGGTGCCAGCATGAACTCAGCATGAACGCCTCCCTTGTTCTCTTAAAATGCCAATGGCACCCACCTGAGAGGTGCTGGAACTTGAGTTCCAGCTGAAAAACAAACAAACCCTGCATATAGAGATTCTCTGTAGTTACTCAGTGGTAGCATTTCCACCTGTTCAAGATTGCTTTCCCCTGGAATACTTCATATATCGCCTGCTGCTGCTGCTTGAATGGATGCAAGGACTGAACTTTGGTGAGCTCTAGCAGATATAATTCCCTCTATTTGTGATGCTATGATGCAAATGTTGTAGCTTATATTGTGAAAATGGCACTACACACATATACGAGAGAGAGAGAGAGAGTTTTTAGCTGGCTTGGAGGATTCCCAAGGTTTGGAGACGTATACTAATATTAAGGGGAAATCCCTGAAATTGAGACTGGCCAATGGGGTCTGTGCATCCTGACTTGCCATAGAATACTAAATTCCTGTTGCAGTGGTAGAAAAATCATGTGCAAGAGGAAATAAAATGGGAGACATGGGGGGGCATGTCTAACTGACTGGAACAGTGAACAGAAGCCCTCCATGCTGCAACCTTTTGTTTTTAATATGATGCCCTCTAATTTTGGAGTCATTTTGCTCTTAAAAAGCATAGCTGAATGGGCATCCCCTCCCCCCACCCCCAAGAATCAGACCTATGTCAGATTCACTCTCGATTTAGGTCCTGCATTGTGCCTGAAGCTGCCACATGTCTTCCCAGGGAGACTCCTTTCCCCATTAATAGCTGCCTGTTAGTGAATTTGGATTATCTTGGAATCAAGGTACAAGGATTGTGAAAGCTTCATTAGTCCTATTTCTGCTGCCTTGTGTGGTTGTTAAAAAGTGTATCGTTCCCCAGCATCTTATTTCTCAAGGGTACGGTGTACGCATCCTCTTCTATCTTCTAGCATAGTATTCCATGGTATTGTCATGGAATGTGAAAGTAAAAACAAAGGTGTGCAGATAGAAAAGGGCAGGCCCATTTAAACTAAAGGGGTTGAGAAATTATAGTGAAGCAGAGCTTAGTGAAGAGCACTAAATGACACCTACCTACTGAAATGTTCTAAAAAACTTGCTCCTGTAGATCTGTTCCTAAGCTGTACCATGGCGTGATTTGTGAAAAACCCATCCGACAGAAGGCCTACCAAATAGAGATTAGCTGTTCCTTTACAAACTTTATTTTAAAAATATGGTTTCATTTAAGGGTTTTTTTCCATAATGCATAGTGCCTGTTTCCTGCCCCGCCCCCATAGTCCTTGTGTCAAAATCATGTTAATGATTACTTTTTTGTGAATCTGTGTGCCCAGTTAAGAGGTAAAAGAAAGCACTGTCGAATGTACGTCTACATTAACTTGCCATTGTTTACCTTTGTATTTTCAACTTTGCCTCTTTATAACCAACATGTATTATTACATACAGTGAAGGAAAACTCTCATACCTCATTTGACAGACATGTTTGGTTTCTTAAATGGTGCTTTTCCAGAAAACAAGTCTTAATTCCCTGGAATATAGCAGTGTTCTTCAAGTCCTGACACACTCACTCTCTTTTCTAACCAATGCTAAAGACAAAGTCACTGATTGCTAAGTTAAATCATTAGCATTTAAGGATCAGGGACTTAAAAAAGCAATGCCATATCGAAAAACAGGGGAGGGGGCAAATACAGGAACCTTTTCAACTTGCTTAATAATTTTGTTTGATAACACAGAAGTGCATTAAATAAAGCCAGTCTAATAATATTTTGGTACATCAGCTCCCTCGCATAAATCATTTGCTATCTATCATATTGTGCATTGCCAAATTAGCCAAGAAACCTGTTTGATGGAGACAGCAACTGTGTCTCTATATGGTGGTGTTAAGCAAAATGGAGTGCATACAGCATCATGATTGCAATCCTAAACACACTTACAGAGCAATCATAACCAGACCAGGGACAATAGGAGCCTGAGAGCCAAAGCCCTACCAGCCAGGATGGAAAGCTGAAGATGGGATTGGGGTTTTTTTTTTTTACATTTTTTTGCTGTTCCACTGCCAAGGCTGGAATAGCTGAGGAGCTTAAAACTAGGCTGCTGAGGGTTCTGCGGGCTTTGGATCCCAAAGATTCAAAGTTTCTGGCACCTTGCTTTGAAATTCCCTGTTTCAGGACTTATTGGCAGCATACCAACCTCTGCTACAAATGGACATACACACAACGTAAGTGGACAGAGCCCTGGACTCTATCTTAAATCGCTAACTAACGGGGATGGGATTGGATTGCAGTCTATGAAGACTCCATGAAACACAGCGGGACTTACTTCTGAGTAAACATGCACAGGTTTGTACTGTGAGGCAATTTCATACACAAATATTTGGCTTTGTGCCATTACAGCAAAATACCTATTTTTATGTGTTATATTTAAATTTGGAGTTTAATTCTTAAGGTCTTTCAGTGCACGAAAATATTTTGTTTTATTGAAAATCCAGATCCCAGCTGTGCTTTCCAAGCTGCTATCTAAAATTCTTACAAACTTGGACAGATTTCGAAACAAGGGCTAGAACGATAACAAGCATATTGGTGGCTAGAGGAAGTTTTTTAATATTACCAATCACCCTTAATTTTCAATTCTGTATTGTTTTAAAAGAGGGGAGGGGAAAAACCTGCTCAGGTATTTTAGGTTGTAATGCTATAACCACATACCTGAGAGTAAGCCCCATTAAATTCAATGGGTCCTACTTCTGTATACAATTGTAGTGTCGGCCACTTTAGTACAGTGGTGCCCCGCAAGACGAATGCCTCGCAAAACGAAAAACGCGCAAGACGAAAGGGTTTTTCGGTTTTTGCGTCGCTTCGCTAGACGATTTTCCCTATGGGCTTGCTTCGCAAGATGAAACGTCTTGCGAGTTCTTGCGAGTTTGTTTCCTTTGTTTCCTTGTTTTCTTAAAGCCGCTAAGCCGTTAATAGCCGTGCTTCGCAAGACGAAAAAACCGCAAGACGAAGAGACTCGCGGAACGGATTAATTTCGTCTTGCGAGGCACCACTGTATTTTCCATGTATTCATTAACCAAATATACCTCTGTTTTCCCTTGTTAAATAAAGCAGATATCTAATCAGTATTTGCCAAATTAGTATGTAAAATTATACAGATTCCAGCATTTATTACCACTAAACCTCTGGTGGTAAACTGGATTAGGAAATAGGTCTCATTCTAATTTTTTTTTAAAAAAAAAAATTCAAACATTGTACAAATGAATATGTTTTTCTTTTTCTTTTTACATTTTCTGCTGATTAAAGCCTATGTAACATTTTAAGACAGTGGCCAATGGCCGAATGATCATTTTTCTCAGTATTTCTTCAGTTGCAATTGTTCCATATTTATTTACTTTTTTATAAAAAAAAAACTCCTACCAAAAGTGAAGTCTTAGTTATTTTTATTGTACTAAATAAATCTACCAAAGAATTGTTTGCACTGTTATGAATGCTTCTCAGTTACAATAAACAGGTCACATTTTTTAAAAGAGTCATGGGTAATTATTTAAATGAATCTGCTTGCATGTCAGTTTGTCAGTGCATGGTGTGCCCTGTTGATGTAGGACAATATCACTAATTACAGGTAACCAGGCACACATTTACCAATTGGGCTGTTGAGTTAATGGCATTCCTGCCCGGCTTCAACAGTTGCACACACATGAACATGTTGGCTATTTGCAGTTTAGTAGCGCTGCAGAGAGCTTGCTGGGGAGACCATGCATTAAAAAGGGACTCAAAAATAACTTAAACAAGGTTTTAATAACAAAAAACTCCTTATACACTAAATACATCAACAACAAACCAGACCCAACCAGAGCTAGGTGCTGCTCCTTATATATTATACCCAATTGCTGACACAGCTTGATTAACACAACCTAGCAGCACCTGCTATGTTTCACAGCTGTAAGACTGGGTCTCGTTATTTGCCCTGGCCCTTAAAGACATACACAACTTGTGAAACAATAATGAACCTTCACATTTTAAAGTGACCGTTCAACAGAACAAGGCCTCAGGGGCATCTAGATCATGTGGAAAGTGAACTCTTCACTTTGTTAGAGTTGCCATTTTTCAAAAAGTTAAGCCCAGGACACCCAAAAAGTTGAGCTAATGCAAAAAACAACATTTTTTCAACTGACTTGCCGAAGATCCAGGACACAGCACCACCTCTCAGAAATTCACCCCAGACGTCAATTCCACCTTTGAAATCCTGGTAATATAAGGACGTATGGCAGCCCTAACTTTGAAGGCTTCTTCACCAGCTCTCTACTTCTAAGTATTACTTAGATTGTATTATGAGAGGCTAACTTTATATTGAGGGATGAATCAGATGTTCTCTGGGCACCATCCCAGAGTTTTGATCCTGTGCTTCACACCAAGAACTATCAAGGTACAGCTTGTACTCCGGAAACATATCAGCATTGTTCTTTGTAATTCTGTACACTTTCAACTTTCACAGATGTGAAGATCTTTTGGTATGGTAATAGACCAGAACCCCCATTGTCTACATTTCAGCTATGTTTTCCAGACTTAGTTTCCTCTTGCTAATATCATGTTCATATAAATATTACATAGGATAATTCCTAATTATTCATAAACTATAGTTACCCATTCTTCTTACCTAGACATGTGTAAGAGTCTTTTAAACAGCCCAAGACACCATAGATTTCACCCAAGAAACAAATTCAGAACATGTAAAAGGATGAGTAGCATACTGAAAAGACATTCTGTCATCTCATATTTTCCATTTCATGGTTTGGGCCTGCACACTAGATACTGCTTATCTACGATGTATTACTCCCATGGAAACATTCTCCAAACCTCTTAATCAGTTTAGATATGAGTATTGTTCCCGCCATACCAACGCAATCACATTGCCTAAACATACACTGCAGACAGAGCTGGGATGTCCTTCAAGGATTTTGCTCTTCAGAACATATTTCTGGGTGTATCGTTTTGAGATTACTACTATAGCAGTGATGGGGAACCTGTGACCCTCCAGATGTGCTTGGATTCTGGGTCCCTTCAGCCCCAACCAGTATGGCCATGGGTCAGGAATAATGGGAGTTGTCGCCCTCCAAATGTTGTTGGACTACAAGTTCCCCTTACCCGAAATATGTGTAAATCAGAGGAGGGCAACCTTATGCATGGGGGGCAAATGCAGGAATCTCCAGAGCCAAACAACTCCTCCTCCGGTCACACCACTCTCCACCGTCTCTACCCCTCACTGACCCTGCTCCATGTCATCCTCAAGCACTTTTTCCTGGTTGGCGTGTGTCCTTGGACTGTGATATTTCATCTTGTTTGTTTGAATGGGCAATGGAGAGATTTGGCCTATTGGACAAAGGTAAGTGCCACATCCAGTGCTCCACCCACTTCTGCCACTGGATCCCATCTACCATTGGCATGTAGTCCTTAGAAGGTTGTCCAGGATGGAATGCTGCCCCTAGGCTGATTCCCCATCCCTAACGTACAGCAATGTCATTAATCACCACTTTTGGCACTTCCTATATGCCCTTTGTGCATGTAACAGTTGGCCAGGAAAATATTGGCCTGTTTGGGGGGTGAGGTGCTTCTAGGTCAGCTGCTAGAAAAGCAATTGCTGGATTAAAAACAACACTGAGGAGCATAAACTGAAAGGTGCATATCTTAGATTAGTAGACAGTTTCAATAACCTAACAGAGAAAACAGATGCACTCTGTTAAGAGCCAAGAGAGGAGGAGGAACAGGAAATAGAAGAGACTTTAAAAGGCTGCTCTGGAAGGGGTGAGAAAACCTGGAGGAAACAGCAGGAGAGAGAAACTCTTGAGAAAATCCTGGCTTTTGTGGAAAGAGAAAACAATCATCCTTGGGAAATTACCACTGCTCTTTAGCCATTGGACTTCTAGAAGTAAAGGTCATCAGTTATTATCACCATTGTGGCTGACCTTGAAGACAAAATGAACAACTCTGGCTCAGAGCATGCTGGATTTATGCACTTCAGTCGAAAACACATAGATCTGACCTAAAGCATCCCCACTGCCCTCAGGCCATGGAGGAGAAAGCCTAACTAAGCATGTTCTCTGCGATTGTGGAGCTGCCTAAAAGGCATATAATACAAAATGGCCGACAGCGTGCAAGGAGCAACACTAGCAAAACAAACCCAAAGCCCTATAGATGTAAATAGAAATAAGGAGGCAGGAACTATCTGGAGAAAACCTATGATGTACTGATCTATACTGACACAGTGAGATGTATTGAGCATATGTGATGTGCCAGTCATTTTTGAAATAATTATTTCTAATCCTGTGGTCCCTGGGAGAGTGTCCCCAGGGCCATAGTAAGCATTGACTCTGACTCTCCAAGGGCTGGGGGGGGGGGAAGAAGGAAAATCCAGTTAGCTTCCTTATTCCGAGTCAGATCACTGCTCCATCTAGCTCAGCATTATCTGCCCTGACTGGCAGGGACTCTCCAAGATTTCAGATTTCCATCTGGTTCTTTCTATCTGGCAATGCCAGGGATGGAACTAGAGGCCTTCTGCATGCAAAGGAGATGCTCTATCAAGCAGTTCTCCAGCTGAATTGCTCCTATCAGAAGAACTTCAATCAAATCTTTGACCCGGAAGTGTCCTCGGACGGCGCCGGCTCACGGCCTCTAGAGCGAGATGAGCACGCAACCCTAGAGTCGGACACGACTGGCCCGTACGGGCAGGGGTACCTTTTACCTTTACCTTTATATGCAGAAACACCCTAAAGAATCCTCATCTAGATTAGACTGTAATTACTTTGGAGCGTGTCGTTAGAAATGCGAAATACGGCTAGCTTGGCCATGAGATAGGGCTAGCCTGCTCAGTTGTCCCCTTTTTACCTCTACTCTCCACAGAATTCGCAAGGAGCAGAGCCAGCTAGTTTACCTTTCCCCTCCTTTGTTATCGTTCCCTTTGTGCTACTTGGCTCTCTTTCCACGTTTTGAACGGTAACTTCAGCATACTTTTCCTGGTAAATTGCAGAGATCCTTTTCCTCTGCCTCCCCTTTGGAATGTCTGGTTTTCTCATAACATATTTTCCACTTGTCCCAAGATCAGCTTTTTGCTTCAGCTGTTGCCATAGGGATAACGAAAGACTTTCAACAGACTCTTGCTGTAGCAGGTTTTCGCTTTGCATGAGGGCAGCTATGATATTCCTCACCATATGGACACAGAGTTGTTTTTATTGTTAAAGGTGTTGCCTCCGTGAACATTCGGACACATTGCCAAAATTGGCAAGCGGCGGACATCACTTCACTGGCTTGTTCTTTCCAGCCTTTGTCAAGGCGCTTTGAGGAAATGCAACTTTGGTATTGTTCTTCCTTATGCAGATCTGAAAGCTGAGATTTCCCATAGGGCAGCTACTCTTGTCAGCTTTTGTGTCTCCTGCTGTGCCTCTAAGATCTACCAGATGTTTACCAGGCTTATTCAACTTTAATTCAAGTCAACACAAAAGGCTCTTTATTTGTGTGTCAGGAGCCCTGAAGCAGGGAAAAACCCTTGCTGCAAGTAATCCATTAAAATAGATCAAAGGGACGGACACACACATGGACACACACACACACAGAGCTATAGCTTAAGCTATGAGTTTCCAATTTAAGCAGAATGCATTAGAAGGGAAGCACCCACAAAGAGACACTAAGGGCTCATCCTCACTGTTGTTTAATGTGGGTAGTAAGCTTCCCGTTAATTCTCTGTGGTCCATATGGCTACTGTGATTCTCCAAATCACTGCCTTCCCACACTTTTGACCTTCCTTGATCTGGACTTTCTCATACCAGGGATGCTCCAAAAGGGGAGAGGATATGAGAAAATCCAGATTGAGACAGAGGAAAGTGTAGGAAAGCAGTGATTTGGAGGACAAAGTCATATGGACAACAGAGAATTATAAGAATTTAAGGTCTCAAATATATAAATTAAATGTTCATAAATTTAAAAGGCAAACACCATGTATATAAACCATGTGTCTGAAATAGTACAGGAGAGCAATCCTGAAACCATTTTGACTCTCCCAAATTGACCTCAAATGTTTCTCTGCAAGGAGGAAGGAAATGGGAAAGCCTCTCCATTGTATTTTGCTTACCTGTCTTTAGAGCATCTTTGTGTATGAATAGGGTGAGCCTGTGACCTGGATTCAGGAATTAAAGTATTTACCATCACAAAAGAATGGCCGGGCTGCCCAAGTAAAGCAATCACTGACCATTGTCAGGTATCCTAGCCTGGGAGACAGGATTTCTGTTGTCGGATTTCTGTGTGGAAGTGGCTGTTTGACCTGTGTCAATAAGTGCTGCTGCACTTATTGGGAGATACCGAAATATTGGAAAATAAAAATAATTGTTTGAAAATGGTCTTTAAAAGCTCTGTTGAAATAATACAAGAATGAGCTGAATTATTCTCCAGTTTTGACCTTTTGAACTGGCTCCTAGTTTTCAAAAAGCACTTTCACTCCTCCGTCATGAAGATACAGAATCGATAGCACCAGCATGGGACTCCAACTCCCATCCTTCCTCAGTGCTGGCCATGCTACCTGGGGGGTTAATGGGAGCTGAAGATCTGAAGAGCACTGTGTTGACTATCCCTGCTATATAACGTGACTCATCTACTGCCTACACACAGCTATTGGAGTCTAATCATGATCCCAAGTCTTTTCTCCCCTTTTTCTGTACTTCTTCATAATATTTGCTCTTTCGTTTCTGAACTTGAGTTACAGACAGTTTCCAGTCTTCTTAAATCAAAGTTCTCTACAATTTGTACAGTGGTACCTCTGGTTACGTACTCAATTCATTCCGGAGGTCTGTTCTTAACCTGAAACTGTTCTTAACCTGAAGTACCACTTTAGCTAATGGGGCCTCCTGCTGCCACCGGAGGACGATTTCTGTTCTCATCCTCAAGCAAAGTTCTTAACCTGAAGCACTATTTCTAGCTTAGCAGAGTCTGTAACCTGAAGCGTATGTAACCTGAAGTGTATGTAACCTGAGGTACCACTGTACTTCCCAGTCTCTTAGGATGCAATATGTATCTCCTAAATCAGGCAATCTGCCAGGTACTTGACACCTGTGGGGTTGTTTTTTTAGTAGTCCCAGAGAGACAGCAAAAACAGGAGGTTTATGGATCTTCCACTGAGCCCTCGTACTTAGTTGGCAGCTTGTGTTGAACTTGGTGCATTGCAAGTTGTACGGACCCGTCTTAACTGTTTAAGCAGCTTTCCTGGGTGTAGCAAAACTATCTGCAGCCAGGATGCAGCAAATATTTTTATTATTTCCTGTGCTGTGGCCCTCCAGATGTTGTCAGACGACAAATCCCATCATTCCTGACCACTTGCCATGCAACTGGGGGCTTATGGGAGTTGGAGTCTGAGAACTTCTGGAAGGCCACAGGTTTCAGGTCACTGCCCAGAAGTGTGGGCATTGAACTATGCTTCTATACAGTCTAAAATACTTAGCTCCCATCATCCTATCCATTATAAGAAGAAGTCGTATAAGCAATGGCTGCCTTTGCCAAGAAACTATCAGTTTGGTCTCTTACTAGACTCTGGAAAGGTCGAACTGTTAACGGGATCCTGTGAATCACATATACCTGTAAGATGTGGGACTTTGTGCAGAATTAGGTGGACTAGAGAAAGAGAAATACGATGTGTAAAATAAGGTTTGAGTCCTCGAAGTTGCAAAGAAAAGGCTTGAAAAAATACCACAGGAAGTTAAAAAAAAACAAGTAGTCATGTGAATCTACTGTGTCACACTAGGCTTGCCTATTAAAACCAATAATATTTTCCCCCACTTCACTGGGACTAGGCTCCTAGAACTACCAGTTATTGTTTTTAAAAACAGTGACAGAGGGGAGGGAGGGATGTCAAAGCCATAGCTGTTAAAAACATAACTGGATCTTCTTCCCTGCCATCCATATGGACAAAAGGGCATTTGTTTTCTTCTTAGTATTCTTGGGGGCACAGCTTTTATCAGCATTACGGGCCAAGGTTACAGCTGTATGGGGCTGGCAGTCAGCATTAGCTGCCAAAAGGCCTGAAATCATCCATGAGCGCACAGCTGTCACCCAGTACAATGAAGTGAGGGATACATGATGAATGGCTTTGTGTGAGGTCTGCAGGGAGGAAGAGAGAATCAAGGGTATCATTGCGTGCCTGTACAGAGGGGCTGACTCGTTTAAATTACCCTGGCATTTAAAAATGATTTCTCAGATTGCAAAGATCAAATCTGTTGCCTCTGACACATTCTTGCCTGACCCTTGGCAAAAGGGAAGAGAAGAATCTCCTGTCTCATCTTGTTCCCATGCACTGTATAATTCCTAGATTTGATTCCCTCCCCCTCTTTCTTTTTCCTTTTTCCTTTCTCCTCCTGTGATGAGGCTGAATTTTAATATTTTAATGTTTCAATATTTTAATGTTGTATTTTAATCTTGTTTTTAAGTTGTATTCATTCAACTTGTTTTTATTATTGCTTGTTAGCCGCCCTGAGCCCGGCCTTGGCTGGGGAGGGCAGGGTATAAATAAATATTATTATTATTAGTATTATTATTAGATTAGAGGTGCCATAGTGCCTCTTGGCTGGCATGGGATGGCACATTTTCAGGCTTGCACGACAAGCCTCTTGGTTTCTGCCTCTCCACTCTTAATGCCTGGCTGGGGTTGGTGGGTTGGGGAGAAGAGATGGCTCAGAAATCAAGAAACAAATAATTCTTGACAACCCAGTATCCAGAAATTCGCTTCTGAATTGAACCAAAGCTGCTGGGTCTTTAGAACATAATTCATCACTAGGTTAATATGTGAGTTTTTCTCAAGTTCTGCTAAGATCTCAGATAGATAAAGGAGGCTAGCACTGTTAGGCAGCAGATGTGTAAGTCACATTTTAACCAGAGCTTCTATCCTTATGAGATTTCTAGTGTGTGTGTTTTCCCTCCAAGCAGGCCCCAAGAGTGTGATATTATCACACCTGCAGTCATTCAAGGCCCAGTGATAACATAAAGAGGCATAGCTTCTAATATGTCTGTACATTGTGCTCAGGAGAGCAATTTACAATTATGATTGAGACGTGCCAAGCTGAAAATATTAATAAATCTCATTGCAGGACTATTTCCACTTGTAATGGCATTGTAGCATTTGAGGTAGAACCATGGCTGGCTGGCTTGTCGGGATTAAATAACTGAATAACGTAATGTGTTAAAACAAACAATAGGAACCTCTTTAGTAAAGATTTTTAGCCAAACATTTGGTTGCTAAATTCAAAGCAGTAGGACAAATTCAGACAGGCACACACTACCTCTTTGCCTTGGTTATCTCACTAGCTTCTTCATCCAAAGTTCCAGTGACAATTCATTCCTCTTTAGCAAACAGCCCTCTGGGTCATTAGGCTATATGTGACTATATGTAGGCTATATATTTTGAGCCTCACCCTGGCCTGCTGTCTTTTGTCTTTGCACTTTCTGCCCCTTGGTTCTGGGCCCTGGCTTGACTTCGTTTCTCTCCTAGCTTCTTGCTGCCCAGAAGGCAGCTTCATGGATAGAAGTTCTGGAGTGGCTTTGTTCAGGAACAGAGAATCATAGAACCATAGCGTTCGAAGGGACCCTGAGGAACATCTAGTCCAACTGGCTGCAAGGCAGGAATATGCAGCTGTTCCAAATGTGAATCGAACCTGCAACCTTGGCGTGATCAACACCAAGCTCTAACCACCTGAGCTATCCAGGAAACCCAAAAGGTCATGAGCATTGGGTGTAGATATCCCTACCATCGCTCTGATGTGAACAGCACTGTCGTGTAAACACGGCTTGAAACTCGGGGGGGGGGGAACCACTCCGCATTTTAAACTACTAATGTGAACACACCCCAAGTGGAAAAACTGTCTTTGTACAAAGAAGACACCAACAGATGAACCTCTCTGCCAGGTTTGGGGATCCTTTGGCCCTCCAGATGTTGCCGAAATGCAACTCCCTTCAGTTCCTGCAGACATGGCCAATGGCCAAGGAGGATGGAAGCTGTAGTTCAGCAGCATCTGGCAGACCAAAGGTTCCTCCCACCTGCAGTAAATAATCAATCTCCAAGCAGAAAGGACTCGAGCAACAAGCAAGCTTTCCTCTTCCTCTGTATGCTTGCTCATTCAACCCCCTTCGGTTGTCACCGAGTGCTGGGCACTTCTGCAAAAAACGAGTGGAAGACAATTTGCAGGGTCATCAACTTCCCTTTCCTTGATTTCTCCTTTCCTTCTTCATAATTCTTATGGAACTCATTAGTTTCACTATCTCTTCTTAACCCCAGCAGCTGGACCGGATCAGCTGGTGGTTAATGAAACTTACCAGTTCTGAAAGAATTATAAATGAAAAGAGAACATAATATAAGAGAATGCAAGAGCCATCTGTGGTTCTGGCACTTGTGAAACTGGTGGACCCAGTCCTTAATTCCCTCCCCACCATACACCATTTGTCATGAAAAATGCAGAGCCCCTAACAGGCAAAACTCAGCTTCTAGCAGACCCTCCAAGTGTCCCTATTTTCCAGGGACAGTCCTGGATTTAAAGAAGCTGTCCCAGTTTCTTATTTGTCCTGCTTTTGCTTAGGACATCCCTATTTTCATCGGAGAAACATTGGACGGTATGGAGTTATGTGACCCCCGAGCCAAGGAAATAAGTAACTATACAAACTTTAGAAGACATCTGAAGGCAGCCCTGTATAGGGAAGGGTTTTTTTAAAAAGTTTAATGTTTTATTATGTTTCTATATGTGTTGGAAGCTGCCCAGAGTGGCTAGGGCAACCCAGTCAGATGGGCGGGGTATAAATAATAAAATTGTTATTATCATTCTGAAATAGGACATCCCTATTTTCATTGGGCAAATGTTGGAAGCTATGCTAGCCTAGTATTTTTGTATTAACTTGCTAGATTTCTATTTTAGAAAGGAACAGCAGCAGCAACAACAAAAGTCACTGCTTTTTCTCTGAAGCAGACAGTTTCATACTTCACGTGCGAAAGAAGTGTGCAAACCTATGGTGGCGTTAGCCTTTAAAAATAAATAAATCTCAGCTCCTTTGTCTAGAGAGCTTGTGCTTTTTTAGAATGCCAGAACATTACATAAACACTCACTGGAAACAGCTGCCCAATATGGGGGGGGGGGGGGGAGAACGCAACTCTCTTGGAGCAGCCTGCGCATTTGGCAACTGTCTCGCGTTTCCAAAGAAACTTGCGCTGCCAAAAAGGATGTGATGTGTTAGGGACTAGCAATGGGAGAAACCCCTGCAGATCACACAACAGTACAACCCACAACTTTCTCTCCGGACCATATTGCATAAAATATGCTGTCTTATACCTGACTACGAGAAGGCTAATGGTAACAATTCACGAAAATAAAAAATGTAAGCAGTGTTCCGAATTTCCCCCCAAAACAATGTTGTTTTTAGATGCTAATAAAATGAACTCTAGCTTTGGATCATGCACAAGCTACACAAAAGCAATGTTTGGAAGAAATATATAGATATTTAAACTTACAAGTTTGTGACTTTTAGCATGGTGCTTGTTTGGGGGTAAGGGGATGTACTATGAGATTTAAATGGCTGTGGAAATTTAAAACATACATCCCACCCAATAACCATGGGAACCTTAGTTTGCTAAGGATGCTAGGAATTGTAGTTCTGTAAGTAGAAAACTACAGTTCCCATGATTCGTGAAGGGGTGCTTTAAATGTGTGGTGCGTAGCAGTCAAGGATAGCCTTTTTTCAGGAACACTTTCCTTGTGGCCTGAATATTGGAGACTCATAGTGCCACCTGTAATGAGCTGTTCATAAAAAGGTGCTTCACCTTTTAATGATTTGTCAGAGGTGCTGCAGAAGGGGGCCCGGTGAATATGTCCTCCCTTCATTCAAAAAAGAACAATGCTGACCCAGTTAGAAGGCCCTTGCTCTGAACTGGCACTTTGGCATCATCCTGCTCACTATGGGATCCCTGATTGGCTGTGACCATTTCCGATTAAAAGAGAAAGCTTGGCTCGAGAGCGGGAAATTGTGCCTAAACAATTTCCAGTCATGCAGCCGAGAGCCAGCCCTGAAAATAAATAAATAAATAAAGCTGAATTACAATAAGCAGAGGCAGTGTTGGGGGGGAACATTTCAGCCTCCTGCCTCGAAAGCACCATTTTTGTGCCAAAAATATGTGCAGGAAAATATTTCATTCAGCTCTAGTTCATCGTGGTTCAGCGCATGGCAAACAATGGTTTATAAAGGCAGTGTCAAAGGCCTCCCAATATCTTGGCTAGATGTTTGTGCCAGGTCAGAAAGTTTTTTACCAGTCTTTTCCAGCCAACTTTTCTCTATCTTCTATCCACTTTCAAAGTGCAAACTGGGGCTCAGGCAAGGGGAGTGTTCCAATGTGTTGCAAATAGCTACAAACTAACCCTGGTAGATGAAGGGGTAGAATTACAAGCCTGGTAGATGAAGGGAACGCAGTGGATGTAGCCTACCTTGATTTCAGCAAGGCATTTGACAAGGTGCCCCATGATATTCTTGTAAAGAAGCTGGTAAAATGCGGTCTTGACTATGCTACCACTCAGTGGATTTGTAACTGGCTGACTGACCGAACCCAAAGGGTGCTCATCAATGGTTCCTCTTCATCCTGGAGAAGAGTGACTAGTGGGGTGCCACAGGGTTCTGTCTTGGGCCCGGTCTTATTCAACATCTTTATCAACGACTTGGATGATGGACTCAAGGGCATCCTGATCAAATTTGCAGATGACACCAAACTGGGAGGGGTGGCTAACACCCCAGAGGACAGGATCACACTTCAAAACGACCTTGACAGATTAGAGACCTGGGCCAAAACAAACAAGATGAATTTTAACAGGGAGAAATGTAAAGTATTGCACTTGGGCAAAAAAAAATGAGAGGCACAAATACAAGATGGGAGACACCTGGCTTGAGAGCAGTACATGTGAAAAGGATCTAGGAGTCTTGGTTGACCACAAACTTGACATGAGCCAACAGTGTGACGCGGCAGCTAAAAAAGCCAATGCAATTCTGGGTTGCATCAATAGGAGTATAACATCTAGATCAAGGGAAGTAATAGTGCCACTGTATTCTGTTCTGGTCAGACCTCACCTGGAGTACTGTGTCCAGTTCTGGGCACCACAGTTCAAGAAGGACACTGACAAACTGGAACGTGTCCAGAGGAGGGCAACCAAAATGGTCAAAGGCCTGGAAACGATGCCTTATGAGGAACGGCTAAGGGAGCTGGGCATGTTTAGCCTGGAGAAGAGGAGGTTAAGGGGTGATATGATAGCCATGTTCAAATATATAAAAGGATGTCACATAGAGGAGGGAGAAAGGTTGTTTTCTGCTGCTCCAGAGAAGCGGACATGGAGCAATGGATCCAAACTACACGAAAGAAGATTCCACCTAAACATTAGGAAGAACTTCCTGACAGTAAGAGCTGTTCGACGGTGGAATTTGCTGCCAAGGAGTGTGGTGGAGTCTCCTTCTTTGGAGGTCTTTAAGCAGAGGCTTGACAACCATATGTCAGGAGTGCTCTGATGGTGTTTCCTGCTTGGCAGGGGGTTGGACTTGATGGCCCTTGTGGTCTCTTCCAACTCTATGATTCTATGTTTCTATGATTCTAAACCTGAGGTTTTCCAGACATAGATGGGGTCACAGCGCACAGCTAGAGCATATGCTTTAGATTCAGGTGTGTCGCAGGTTCAATCCCTGTCATCTCGAAGTAGGACTGAGAAAGACTTCTCTATGAAGCCCTGGAGAGTTGGGAGGTTCCCATGTTCCTAGAACCAAATATATTGTTATTGGCCACCCCAACCCCTGCTGAGCAGTGAGAGGTTCCAGAAGCCTTGGCACTTAAGCAGGGTTTAGGTTTCCTTCAGAAAAACGAGGCACAGCTGAGACTGTAGCATCTTTAAGATAGATGGCTTTATCTAGACACACCTGAGCCTTGATGGCGGGGAAGCGCAGAACATTACATCCCAAGTGTCTCTCTTGTTGCTTCTCTCAAGGCTTCAACAATCTTGGGTTCAGAGCAGAAGCCAGCCCCCTTTCCCATTTCTGGGTACAGCCTCTCCACATGGATTTCTGCCCTTGCCTTACTTTCAAAAACCTCCTGCAAATGGACACTTTTTCCTGTGGTGACATCACTCCCCCTGTAACCCTGGCAACCTTCCGCTCCCAATTCTTCTGTCTCTGTCCACTACTCAGAGCTAGGGGAAGGAAAGTATTTGCATTGTCAATCACTCTTAATGGCCTGGTACTCTGCTCTCTTTGTTTCTTAATGGCATAATAATAATAATAATTATTATTATTATTATTATTATTATTATTATTATTATTATTATTTATTTATTTATATCCCGCCCTCCCCAGCCGAAGCCGGGCTCAGAGCGGCTAACAACAGTAAAATAATACAACATTCTAAAATCATTTCATTATAAAATCAGTTCAAATCAAATTAATGGCAACCATTGGGCTAGAGTTCTGTGAGGATTGACAAAGGAAGGGGTCAGGCTGTGCCCTGGCCAAAGGCCTGGTGGAACAGCTCTGTCTTGGAGGCCCTCCAGAAAGATGTCAAGTCCCGCAGGGCCCTAGTCTCTTGTGACAGCCTCTGTCTCCTAACAGGATAAATGGTATCACCTGTGCCTGGCATCTCTCCTTAATACTCCAAATATTAGCTAATTTTTCACTAGATTTAAGAATTTGTGGGGATCTGTCCCACCCCACAAACTCATAATAATGTAATAGTAATCCACCAGGAAAGGGAATGGAGTGATATAGGGAACAGCTGCAGGCAATATACTGGGGGGTATATTGAGAGCATGAGAGAATAGCATTTGCCTGATTTATGGGATAATTCAACAGTTGCAAAGCAAAGACGTGGACAATCGCTAAGCGTGCTATAGGTGTGTTTCCAGCTTGTCTATCAAGCCAGTGGATCAACCATGCACTTCAGCAAGGCCTCTTTCCCTTCTTAAAACAAACACTAAACACTAGCCATTGCACACAGCCCTGATAGCAACCCCCTTTGGAATATAACAATGTGACCCTGGTGTTCTCTTTTGGCCTTGCCTGGAAAATAAAATAAAACACTTCCCAGTCTCAGAAGCCACAATGCACTCTTGTTTCATCACCCCTGGGATTTTCTATTTTTAGAATTTCTCATATAGCGACTTCTCCTGTTCTCTACCTAGCATTTACATCAATGGGTACTTCTTAGTTGAAACCCACAGGCAACCAGATCCACAGCAGTTTCCCTCTCTATCTTATTCTTTCCCCACTGAGCAGCTGGACCAGAGCAATGAAGAGTTTTCACGGCTTCCATCTGGCATCTCGTCCATTTATCATACAGGGAAGGAAGTCGATCTGAGCACTCATGCTGTCAGGTTAAGAACACAGGCCACCGTCTTACACTGAAGGCCCATCTAGTTCAGTGTTGTGTCTACAGGCACTGGCAGTGCCCTTCAGACAAGTGTCTTCCCCAACTCTAACTCATCTCTAACTCAACATGGGACCTTCTTCATGCAAAGCATCTGCCCACCCGCTGGTTCCTAATTTTTAATTTGGAATTCCCACACATTCCTAAAATGTGGTGCATCTATCAAAACTAAGCGACTGGAAGAACTTTCTGACTGTAAGAGCTGTTTGACAGTGGAACTGACTCCCTTGCTAGGTGGTGGACTCTCCTTCATTGGATGTTTTTAAGCAGAGGTTGGATGGTCGTCTGTCACAGATGCTTTAGTTGAGATTCCTGCATTGCAGAGGGTTGGACAAGACGACCCTTGGCGTCCCTTCCAACTCTACAATTCTATGATTCTATCCTACCTCTCCCACAAAGAAGGCTGATCGCCGAAGAATTGATGCTTTTGAATTATGGTGCTGGAGGAGACTCTTGAGAGTCCCATGGACTGCAAGATGATCAAACCTCTCCATTCTTAAGGAAATCAGCCCTGAGTGCTCACTGGAAGGACAGATCGTGAAGCTGAGGCTCCAAGACTTTGGCCACCTCATGAGAAGAGAAGACTCCCTGGAAAAGACCCTGATGTTGGGAAAGATTGAGGGCACAAGGAGAAGGGGACGACAGAGGACGAGATGGTTGGACGGTGTTCTCGAAGCTACAAACATGAGTCTGACCAAACTACGGGAGGCAGTAGAAGACAGGAGTGCCTGGCGTGCTCTAGTCCATGGGGTCACAAAGACTCGGACATGACTAAACGACTAAACAACAACATCCTACCTCTCACTCCACTCCCTGCCCCATGCCAAAGACCTGGCACTGCACAAAATTGACTTCATTGTGCTATTACTAGCTTGATCCTATAACTATACACACGTGGTAGGAACAATAATGAGCAATGGGGACATAGTAAGTGAGGGTGGCGGCAGTGGCTGCTCATTAGGCAAGAAGGCCGGGAGCCCAACAGCAGGTGGCACTAGAGCCCCAAACTGTCAGAGCCAACTACTTTTGGTTTTGTCCCCATCCTCCTCCCTGCTGAGTTTTACGAGGAGGAAGCTGACAGGCAGGGCCACCCTCTAGAGCAGTTCTCAACCTGTGGGTCCCCAGATGTTGTTGGACTACAACTCCCATCATCCCTAGCTAGCAAGGCCAGAGCTCAGGGATGATGGGAGTTGTAGTCCAACAACATATGGGGACCCACAGGTTGAGAAAGGCTGTGTCTAGACTGATCATAAGTAAGGGTGGAGGCAGATGTGAGACTGGGCTTGGTGGGGCAATGCTCCAACCAGTGGACCAACCTCCACTGGGTGTCTGTGCATAGTAGAAGGATATAAGAGCCTTACTGGATCAGGCCAAAGGTTCATCTAGTCAGCATCCTGCTCTCACAGTGGCCAACCAGATATCTCTTGAGCAGAGCCATAGCTATTGGGGTGGTGGTGGTAGCCAGGTATTTTGCCCTGGGTGAAGCCTCCAGAGTGTGTTTGTGTACACAAATGCGCATGGAGGGTGCCAAACTGAGTCTCCGACCCAGGTGAGAAGCCTGCAAATAAGATAGGAGTGCAGCAGCAACTCGCACAGAGAGGCAAACTGCCTCTAGCAGTGAAGGTTCAGACATCTATTACCTTCTACTACCAACAACCCCCCAGCATCCTAACCACTTTAGAATTCAGGATGCGCCCCCTGAGAATGTAAAGAGCACATTGCAACAAAAAAATCCAGCAGGATCAAGAAAGAGGCAATGCTTGAAGCGACAGTGATGACTGTTCCGCTTCCCAATGAGAAGCTCCCCGCCCCCAACATTTTATTTTTCCCAACTTGCAGAGCAGCTTATTGGCTCTCTCATTTGCATGGCATTTTCCCTCTTGCAGCCTGCTCATTAAACATTTCTTAAATCTCCACCGTTCTCATTTTTGGCTCAGGGCTCTGCTATTATTCATTTGTACTGAGAGCCATCAGAGCATATAATATTTCTGGTGATGTTTTAGGGTTTTAAACAGGAAGTGTTGGCTGGTTTGGGTGGCAGTGGGTCCACTTTGCAAATCTGGATGCAACAATAAATTTTAAAAATGATGTCATTATTTTTTTTACTGCATGTCAAGAGTAGAGGCTGAAAGCTGGCACTATTTTCATTTCGGTGAATCAGTGCTAAGATAAAGAGCTTCCCTAAAAAGGAGAAGACAATGAGCAGAAAACAGGACAAGCTGACCAGATTGATTGCGGGAAAGCTTGTTCTTCTGTAATGAGGGCAATCTTTAGCAGCAACATATAAGTAAACTGCAAATGCATTAGAGGATATACAGTGGTACCTCGGGTTACAGACGCTTCAGGTTACAGACTCCGCTAACCCAGAAATAGTACCTCGGGTTAAGAACTTTGCTTCAGGATGAGAACAGAAATTGTGCTCCAGCGGCACGGCAGCAGCAGGAAGCCCCATTAGCTAAAGTGGTGCTTCAGGTTAAGAATAGTTTCAGGTTAAGTACAGACCTCTGAAAGGAATTAAGTACTTAACCCGAGGTACCACTGTATTTGACATGATTCAGCATAAATTCTCTTAATCACTACAATGGTTTGGAAGGGGAAATGCTGTTGCTCTGTTACTTAATAAAAGCAAAACAGAATCTTTGTGGACTGTTTTTCCCTGAAGCACAGCTGAACAGGGGTAACTTCTGCTCTCAGGTTTCCTGGCTGGTGGTTTATGGAAGGGAATTCCAGGAAGGGTCCCCTTGAGTATTTTCCATAAACATCAAGGCGAGAACACAACTGCATTCATATTTATGGAAGTCAAAGACAGCCAAGACAAATATCTTTGAAGATATTAAAATGATTTTGAGGGAAATTTTTTGTTACATGTATGCAGCTTTCTGGAGGTTTGGTGGATTTGCTGAAACCTGAACAGTTCCAAAGCTAGGAAGGTGCTGTAACAAAATATTTTGCAAGAAGTCCCCCCACCCACCCAAAGAAATACAGTTGTACCTTGGAAGTCGAACGGAATCCATTCTGGAAGTCCGTTCGACTTCCAAAATGGTCGAAAACCAAATCGCTGCTTCTGATTGGCTGCAGGAAGCCCCGTCGGACATTCGGTTTCCAAAAGAATGTTCACAAACAGGAACAATCACCTCTGGGTTTGCGGTGTTCGGATGCCAAAACATCCGTGTTCCAGGGCATTTGGGATCCAAGGTACTACTGTATTAGGAACAGAACAGAGAAAGCTGCTGAGTCACTGATCACTGGTCACTGAGGCTGGATCTACACTGACCTGTTTAACATTATTAGAATGATATTACATATGCCATTCTAAAACGTTACAGGGCATATTTGTTAATTACAGCATTTTTTTACCTTGGTTTTTTCTCTGTCAAAACGCTGTCTGCCTGCTGCTGGTTGCTCTGCAGTACCCTCCGGTGTCACATTTTAATAAAGCATTATGGACGTTAAAAGTAGGACGTCGTGTGTCATGTCCATACACATTTATCAAAACCATTCCTTAACGTTAAAAACCATGAGTGTAGATCTGCTCTGAGTGGCAATTGCTCTCCAGGGTTTCAGGCAGGCAGCCTTTCCCAGTCCTACCCGGAGACGCTGGGATTGAACCTGGGAATCCAAAGCAGCTGCTCCACCATTTGAGCTACAGGCAATGACCTGATTTATGCATGTCCAATTTACACACAACCGCACGCACTTGCATCGTGGAGACCCAGAAGTGGTGGGAAAAGGGGTGGGGCAGGGGTGTTATGGGGCATAACGGGGGGTGCAATAAGCTTATGCATGCTCTGTCAACTTATGCAGAGGTCAGGAATGTAACCCTACAAATCAATTGTTGACTGTACATCCCTTTCCTGGAGTTTTACCAGCGGCGGGTACCACAAAATAAAGAAGGCCTCTACTAAATAAGGACAGCTGGTCCATATGCAATGAAATAAAATGTTTTGACCCATAGGGTGATACTGCAAGTTCTGTAACAGCTTTACCGTGCCTTTTGGATAACCTGTCCCTAACAATGCACAGTCTCCTCAAATTCTACCTTTTGCTATTCTGCTGAGGCCTTATAGCAAGCGTCAGACTTCCAGCAGCAATTCTGGAAGAGCAGTCTTAGGGTGAAGACAGGCATAATATCCTGCTGGGGGGGGGGAGCAGTTTAGAAAGTGTGCTCAGACCCCTTTCACTGTGCACAGAACGTATGTAAGCTCTCCCATCATGGCTACTCACTAACCACCATAGTAGCTTCTGGGAGCAGGCTGTTACTGCGTTCCAGAATATTAGTTTATTCCAGACTATATGGGGATTCCTTGCAATGTTCTGTAACAGCCTCATTTTAAAAAAAACAAAACAGAAACAAAACAAAAATAACAGGTTAACGCCAGGGTAGGGGTAGTCACAGAATGCCAAGTAAATTTCCCCAGCTGCTTTCACAGGCTGTGGCCTCAGCAAGTTAGCTATACTGAAAATGAAACATAAGGGAGGGGTTATTCTGTGCACAAATTAAATCCAGCTTAACAAATAAAACAACAAGAACAACCAAGCTCTGGCGAAGGTACAATTCTTGCATTTGCAGGAGAAAAGGGGGGGAGAGGGGGAGAAACCCTGATTTACATTACAAAGAAAGCATTGAGATGACCTATTCTGTTTAGACAGGAAAGACTGAGAAGGATCTGAAGGAATTGTGTGACTGAGTGCCACCATTAGACAAATATATCCCACAGGAAATGCGTTGTTTCTCACACACGTGAGGCTTGTGTAGACAGCAGCAAAGCAACAGCTACATGCTGGATCAGTTCACATGATGGAAAATAACCTCTGTGTGAAATGTCCACCCAGAAAAACTACTTGCAGACCACATCTCTCCAGACAAACTTGTTATTGTACTTCCATGATTTCTCCTGACAGTATCATGAACACAATAACATGGGATCCTGCTTTCAACACCATTTGTGAATGCAAAAGTTTTGGGGCGGTCACACCACTTCATTTCCAATCAGTGCATACCCCAAAACCCCATACCACAAAAGTTCTGGTCCCCCACCCCCACTTTTGTTGCGCTATAGCCCCTCTGGACAGCAATAATGGCAGCACCGGGGAAGCATCGCAGAACAGCTAACAAAGCAGAATAAATCCACCACCAAGGCACTCTTATTGCATCAAGAACATGTTGAATTCACCAGCAATCAAACAACCATCTGGAGGGCCCCACAGATAGCAACGACTAAGCCAGCCATTTCATAGCCTTGCCTCTATGGTTTTCAAACCTTTATTTGCTTTGATTGTTTACGTTTTCACTTCTCGTAATTCTCTGCATTGGGAAAATTAAACGATAGCAAAAGGTTTCTACAAAGAATCTTAACAATATTTAATTTCTATTTCACAATATGTCCTCTTTGTTGGCAAAAGGAAAGAGACAAATTAGTGCTTGGTGGAATTTTTAATATTATTATTTTGGTGAAGTGAAGTGCTTTTTGGTTCTGAATATTCTCCAGGGCCACCTGAAGTTTTAAATACAGAATACAAGATTAGAGAATCTCAGCCCCAGCAGATCTCAAGACCTCTCTATCTTGCCCATATAACTATCTCCAGGCCACACACTTCAATGCTTCTGTTTTGCAACCCAAGGGTTTTTGCTTGGCTAGAATGTGACCTTGAATTCTGATCATGCTTCTTGCTTGCTTGCTTGGATGAAAGATAGAGAGAGGTGTATGAATGTTTAGTAGCTAGCCAACTGTACAAAGGTAGAATTAACCTTGATGACGAAACCTGCCTGGCAAAAGAGGGCATCCTTTATAAAAAAAGTATACCAATTCTGATTGATACAAAACTGGCTGAATTCACTTTTAAGTGCTCACTTCCCCTCTTTGAACTTTGTAGGACAGAGAGGAACTCTACTAATCAGAGAATTTCTTTTAAAAGCCTGTTTTATGTGCACATTTATTTTATTTATTTTAAACATTTCCATTCCACCTCTCCAAAGCTCCAGGCAACAAAGATGAAAGCAATAAACCCGCAGAGCAAACTCCCAATAAAATATAAATATAGCAAAGCCTGTAACGTTCATAACAGCACCAGCAAGCTCTCATTAAAACTTTGGGGCTGAAAACTGCTTAGAACAGGTGCCTTTGATCAACTCTGAATGTGATGCAGGAGTTCATTGGGCCCATTGAGGTAATGCCCTTGCTTCTTGCTGAGATGCCCTAACTTCACACACTATAGCACCTGATGCAGGGCCTGACCAGCAGGGGTTACCTTGCTGACACCTTGAATGGTTTCCAGAAGCTAACAGAGCAGTACAGTTTCTGAAAGAGATCTCAAACATGCTCCCAACAACTGACTGAACAACAACACCTGCCTTTAAAAAGTACAAAAGGGTACTTTCAGACCACCTTTTACTGAGCATCTATCCTGATTTGTTTGCTGCTGCATCAAAGCAAGTGTTACCCCATACTTTACCCATCCCTTTATCCCACAAAGTATGATCTTCTGGGAAAGTGGCTTTATTGCACAAGACATCCATATCAGCTCTAATGGCACAACCTGATTTTACTGGCATGTGATTGGGGGGTGAGATTCAAATAGTGGCAGCCTGGAAGCACACAAAGACTAACAAATATAACCTAAGCTTTTGGTGACTAGGGGCAACTTCATGAGATTACAAGCAGTGCTATTCTGAACTTCATGAGATACAAGAAGCATCCTGAATTGCATGTTTATATATACACATAGTTTGGGCAGGGGCAGTTGAGGCAGGCGAGAGTTGCAAACACTGAGAAACAAAATGTGGGAAGTATAGAGGTAATGACAACTGTGTAATTCACAAAACATTGGTTGCACCTGGCATCTTTAATGTTAGAAAATCCCTGGAATCCAATATCAAAGTTTGGGGCAAGTACTCCTTGGTGCGAGAACCCCAGCACAGATTTAACATGGCAAAACATATAGCAAAGAAAGCATGGAAAATATAGCTTGTAAAACCTTTAAAATATGCCCTTTCCACTGAATTCCAAAGCAATCTTTTTTTAAATCCCCTTCCAAAGTTTTCCACTTCCCTAGCAATCGGATAGGCCACACATTTGGTAAGTTATAAAAATGGTTTACTTACAAACTCTCCAAAGAGTCGTGTCCTTTTCCATACAGCAGTCACAAAAAGTTGCACAGGCAGGGAAACACTGCTTTGTCACAAAATGGTTAAAGTTCCTAAACTATTGGTTTAGGGAAATGCTAGTTTCAGGCTCCATTCCTGTCTGGAACAAAAGAGGTTGGGTGGGCTGGAGAGAGCAGCTCAGAGAAGTTCACATGTAGACAGAGGGAACAAAGGTTTAGTTACCTATTTCCTCCCAAGGTGAGGGGAAGTGACATAGGCTAAGCCTGACAGAACAGTTTACTCTATGGTATTAACCCCTTCATGCATTACTTAGACTCAAGCATGTTGGTTATATGAAGGTGGCTTAGCCTATGCTTAATACATGTTTATAAATCCCTTTGTCCCATGTAGGTGCCAAGACTCTTTTCTCTGTGTGTTTGCTGCAACAGTTCAACACAGCTCCCCCTCTTGACATTGAGGACTTAGTTTCCTGGTCCTCCCTATGAGCAGCTCAGTGCAAAGCAGTTACCAAGTGCACCATTTAGAGTTTCCCAATTAAGCAACCTATAAATACTTCTAATTCAGTAAAATAATTATCTTGATAATATGGATGAAAAGCAGTCATAAATAAAACAAGCAGTGCCCCCCCCAAAAAAACACACACACTCAAAAATTATAGGGGCTTAGTGGAGGTCAAGTGGAATGCTTCTTGTCTTATTATTATATATTTATTTCATCATGGCAAAAAGCAGGCTAGCTGAACAGTATTGCTTTATACAGAAGCTGGTGACTTCAGTGTTCTGATTTATGTGCACATGTGTGCTTCAAAACTGATGTTCCACATACTTCCAAATCAGTTCCCTGGGACATCTGGAACCGATTGTGCCCACTTCTGAGCACCATGTTTTAAGGACACTGACCAACCAGGCTGTGTCCAGAAGAGGGCAACCCATGAGGAGATATGAGCCTTCAGAGATATGAAGGGCTGTCATGCTGGTGATGATCAGATTTGTGCTCTTGCTCCAAAGGGTGGGAATTGCTTGGAAGCAGATTTCAGGTAAACCTCAGCTTCCTAAGAGTAAGAGTAAGAGTTGTTCAACAATGGTGGGCTCTCTTTCACTGGAGGTATTTAAGCAGGGCCTGCACAGCCAACTCTCAGGGAAGTTGTAGCTGCATCCTGCAGTGTAGCTCTTGCCTAGAGCACAGGGTTAAGTTAGGTGACCTCCAAGATCCCATCCAGCATTCTGCGATCCTGCAAAATATGCTCTTTGAAATGCCCTGAAGACGTATTTGAGGGTGTTGAGGACTGCAGCCCAAAAGCACAGCTTCTGCAGGACAGCTTATACAGAGCAAGGCAGTCTCTATCCTAAACAGAGAACTGCAAACAGCTGGCTAAAGAAAAAAACAAAGCAAAGGTTGAATCTGGACAAATGTGGGTGAGAAGAAACTTGATGACAGCCAGTGGACCTAGAAGAGCAATGTGAAAGTTAGAATGCAGGATGTGTGCTAACACAGTCCCAAGAGTGTGCCTATGTGGATTTATATTATTCCCCCTGACTGAGGACTTGGCTCTCCTGAACTGGCCTTGCATTAATTAGTCAACTCCCACACAAGGCTGTGCTTCAAAACCGAAAGCTGTTTCTGACCAATCTTGGATCTTTCTGTCTTTCTTTTATTTCCTAAAAAAAGATATGACTAGTTTGCAAAGGAATAATGAAGCTCAAATCCAGGGCCTGCTAGACAAAGATCACATCTGAAGCAAAACTCATTAACTGTTAAGCATAAAAAGGCACACCAAATAATTAGAGCCTCATATAACAAACATGCTTAAGTCTATTTAATGCATAAAGCTGCCAGGCCAGGCTTCCAGGAGGAAGTAGATAATCAAACCTTTCTTCCCCTATCTGAAGAGCTCAACTTATGAGGGGGGTCTGAGCTGGTTGCTTCAAGCTCAGTCTGCATGGCTCTCACACATCACTCTTCAGTCCCTATACCAATAATTTAGGAACTTTCACCACTTGGGAACTAAGCCAAGTTCGACTGCCTGTGCAGCCTTTTACACTGATGTATGGAAAAGCACATGAACCTGACCTTTGAAGAGTTTTTAAGTTAACCAATTTTTAACCTAAATGTGTGGTATTTTTCCTATGCAGGGGGAAGAGGGGAGTTTTGGAAATCGGAAAGGTATTTTTTAAAGGTCTAACAGCCTATACTTCCTTTACTTTGCTGCATGTTTTATGATTTAAAATATCTGCTGGGGGTTCTCTCACCAAAGAGTAGTTGCCCCAGACTTGGATCTTGGCATTCAGGAATTCTTCTTTTATACCAACATAAAAGAACATGGTATCCTGGGAATGGTAGTTTTTAAGGGTCCTGGGAACTATAGCTCTGTGAGGGGTAAACACCAGCTCCCATGATTCTTTGAGCAAAGCAATGAACTTTGAATATATGGTCTGTAACTTGGAAGTGTTTCTTCAATCAAGGCAAGGTGAAGTGGGCTGTGTAAATTACTCTTAAAGAGACAACTCCCTCTGTCTTAAAATGTTCAAGCAGCTGTGGAACTCCCTATTTAACATGTCCCCACAGCTGGTATTGATTGAAGAAGCTGTCTTCTTCCCAGTGTTGTTCAGTTAGTAGTTGTCTTAAGTTTCTGAAGATCACAATCCTTTAACAGTGGGAGAGAAGGAAGACTTGTCCTTTAAGGCAGGGGTGGAACAAGCTTCCTAGAAACCTGATATTGTATTATTATTATTATTATTATTATTATTATTATTATTATTATTATTTTATTATTATTATTACTTAGAGGTCCACCAGGTACCAAATTGGGGTGAGAAGGAAGAGGAAGAGGATATGTTATTAGAATATGGAACAAGCATATGTTCAGTCCAGGCATTCGTGAGCTTGCAGTCCTTTCCACTCACAAATCAACTCTTGGTTTCCTCATAATAATTTCTCCATTCTAGGCGTCTAATTTAAGGGGTGGGCATGTGTGTAGCTTTCAGCTGTTGCTAATGCTGAACTCCTGGGAGATAGGAACTCTTACCGCTACACTGTGAGATCCTAATTTATCTTTAAAAAATAAATAAGAACATTATCTATACTTACAGCCTGCCCTTCACAGAATGGACCCATGGCAGGTTGCACAAAATATCACCATTGAAAACAAAATATACCAGACAATAAAACCATTAAATTTAAACCACAAGACTAAGCAAAGTCACAAGAGCAGCAAAGCAGGAGTGAGGTAGCACAGTAAGAAGAAAGCATTCACTTACCCCAACGCCTGGGTAATGAGGTGAGTCTTGATCTGATGGCAAAACCTGAACAATCTTGGTGCAAGATACACCTCGGAGGGGAGGGCATTCCATAGCCTGGGGACAAGAGAAGACCCTCTCACATGGTGTTGTGTCTTAAAAGGACCTTCCCACTCCTCTTTTCCACAACCATCCCCTGATTTAAAGGCACAACCCCACAGAATTAACTGAGCTAACACTAGTTTGTGTTGTTTGCTTGTTGTTGTTGTATATTTATTTCTCTCCCGCCTTTGTCCCTAGCAGGGATTCAAGGCGGCTTACAAATAAAATAAGAACAACGAAAATGATGGGCGGGGGGAGGGACAATAATTAAAAAGCAATTCAGCATTAATAGAATTAAAATGTTCTTAGAATTAAAAATGGATTTAACAGTACTGCATTTCCAACACTCAAAGCACTTCATATTTTTATGAACAATGGTCCTTTAGTTAGGGGAATTACTGGCTAATGGCTCAATGGACAGAGAAATTCTTCTTAATAAGATACAATAGCCAGGAAGTAGCTAGAACATCCTTGAGGGCTCTGAACAGAGGAATAGCTTTCCTTCCCCCAGCTAAAGATGATGTCATCTAGATTGTTCATTCTCTCCCTCTTTCCCTCTGTAAAGGAAAAGCAGCAATACCTTGTATGCAAGTGGAGGCAGTGTTGTCTTGGTGATGGAACTGCCTCTGTTGGGACTGGGATGGGACAGCAAGGAGGTTGGGGAAGCAGGTGAGATTTGGGCTGGAGGCTTCCTCGGTCACAGTTAATGCAGTGACTGTGGAACCTGATCAGCGTCAGTGCAGTTCTGTTTTAGAAAAGCAATCCTGGAATGGCTTGGTTAGTGCAGTTCATTCCCTAAAGCTTTTGAATGACTTATTCTCTGTTCATTGCTGAACCTCAAAGTATGCATCTCCAAAAGCAGGGCAGTCTGCATGTGAATTCATATTTTTCCTCCATGCACTCGCTTTCCAATTGGCTGCACGTATTTTGGATTAAACAATGGGAAATAGCTTTCCTACTGTGCAATTTATTGCTCCTAAAATGTCTGAGAATGATCTTTGGCAGTCTTTCTCCCAGGAGGAAGCCAATAATTAAGCAAGAAAATCCAGAAGGGTAGGCTTGTTAGATTGTTGTAGGGGGAAAAGAAAAGACCCCAATATTTATGGCACCTTTTAACAGACTAACATATTTAGCTTTCATAGATCCACACCCCAGCACACATTTAAAGCGCATGTCTTCTCCCAAAGAATCTCAGGAACTGTTGTTGGTTAAGGATGCTGTGAATTATATCGGTGTGAGGGAGAACTCTGGCAGAAAGGGCACTGCCCCATGTTGCCCTAATGAAGAGCAGTCTCTGGGACAAAGAACACTTTTGTTTACTACTGACTGCGGTAATTGGACCATACACACCTTTGCAACTACTGTAATTTAAAGAGAAATGCAGCACTCCGAAGGCCATGATAAATAAAGTATGTAGCATTTCTTATGGGAAAAACACGGCCTCTGTGGGGTTCTTATATTTCCCCCCAAGACCATACTTAGAAAAACATCTATTTTAATATAAACTCAAGGACTGCAATGAATGGGTCGCGGGTGGTGCTGTGGGTTAAACCACAGAGCCTAGGACTTGCCAATCAGAAGGTCGGCGGTTCAAATCCCCGCGACGGGGTGAGCTCCCGTTGCTTGGTCCCTGCTCCTGCCAACCTAGCAGTTCGAAAGCACGTCAAAGTGCAAGTAGATAAAAAGGTACCACTCTAGCGGGAAGGTAAACGGCGTTTCCGTGCGCTGCTCTGTTTTGCCAGAAGCGGCTTAGTCATGCTGGCCACATGACCCGGAAGCTGTACGCCGGCTCCCTCAGCCAATAAAGCGAGATGAGCGCTGCAACCCCAGAGTCAGCCACAACTGGACCTAATGGTCAGGGATCCCTTTACCTTTACCATACTGCACTGAATACATGCTTGTACACACAACTGCTTGCACACATATACTAGGGGCACTTCTAAATTACAAACAGGAACGCCTGTTTTAAGAGGTACCAAAGAGACATACTATGCAACAGAGGGTGTTTTTTTTTAAAAGAATGCAATAAAAATTGAAATACTGGCATAAGGTATTTGCTGATAGTGCAACATTTTAATGTTATCTGGGGAACAATGAGATTTGCTCATTTCCAGATGTTAGGCCAGCTGGTGTGCATCAATGCACCTGCCTGAGCAAGAGTTTGCAACCTTTATACATGTCAAAATTATGTGGAGGATTGAGGCTGAAATCATAGACCCTATTAACTGATGGCAAGCCACAATGAAATGAATGGACTTTACTTCTGAGTAGATAAGTATAGAGCTGAGTAGATAAGTATAGAGCTGGAAGTCACTTGGCATCTAAAAGCAGATCCATCCCACTGCATTTTAATCCTTTATGGATTATTAGTTTGCCAAATTCTGGCTGTGTTGTATATGGTGGCAAAATGTTTACTAGGGATATTTCTAGACTGACACTATTTTGCAAGTGGGATTCAATCCCATACTGGCAAATTTCAGTTTGTACAATTAAAGTAGATTTTGCACTTTTGCACAACAACCCCTCTTCCTGCTTCAAAAATTTTCATACTAGTAAATTCAGGTGCTGCAAATTCAAACTCTGCAGGTAAAAACAGGTTACCTGAAGTCATTGTGATGTCAGGAGATTCACAAACTTGGCCCTTTGGTGCACGTGGAGATAAAGATTTAGCCTGCCGCTTATATCACTATGATGTGTCCGCACTAATACAAACTAACATGAAGTGGAGCTGTAGTTGTTGGCACCTGTCTCAAGACACAATGGAATGTGCCTCTGGAGGTGAAGTCAAACCGCCGCATTAGCAGCACCAAAATGGCCTCCCTGGCTCATAAGCCTAGGCAGTGTGTATGGAGGTCCTGGGTTGCCCAGATGTCAAGTCTCGATGTGGTCCAAAGGAAAGCAGAGCAATAAGTTTGGCATCAGCTTGGCTGCTCAAGTTGCCAGAAGGCAGTGTACAAGGCACCACCCAACCACCATACAGACTCCACTCCAGATTTGTACAGGGTTCACTCCTTAGCTTAGCCAGTGTGGTATAGTGGTGAAGAGCGGTAGACTCGTAATCTGGTGAACCGGGTTCACTTCCCCGCTCCTCCACATGTAGCTGCTGGGTGACCTTGGGTTAGTCACACTTCTCTGAAGTCTCTCAACCTCACTCACCTCACAGAGTGTTTGTTGTGGGGGAGGAAGGGAAAGGAGAATGTTAGCCACTTTGAGACACCTTAGGGTAGCGATAAAGCGGGATATCAAATCCAAACTCCTCCTCCTCCTCCTCCTCCTCCTCCTCCTCTTCTTCTTCTTCTTCTTCTTCTTCTGATATCCCACAAGACAGCAGAGGTTTAGGATTAGAATTTTCCTTGGTGGACTACCTTCCCAGGTTGACAAGCCCCATTTGCCCTTCACTTCCCGGAAACCCCCATCTTGACTGTTGGACCCACTGCTGGTCTTGTCTGCTCAATGCACCAGAGTCTGTCTTTGCATGCAGGGGAAGCCCCAAACTCACCAAGGGTTTGAGACCCAGTGGCTACCCTCACCTGGTTTAACTGGACCAGGCATGGCCAAACTTGGCCCTCCGGCTGTTTTGGGACTACAATTCCCATTATCCCTAACTAACAGGACCAGTGGTCAGGTATGATGGGAATTGTAGTCCCAAAACATCTGGAGGGCCGAGTTTGCCCATGCCTGAACTGAAAGCCATTTCCCGGGGTGTGGCTGCTGTCACATGCTGACAGCTTCTAGCAGCCACAGGTGCAAGCTGAGACCAGGGTGGGAACCAAAGGTGAACAAAAATACCCACGAAGGCGCACAGGATGACATGTCTCTCAACAGGGGTGCTACCCCTCCTCTAACACCCCTGGTTCTTCTTAGTGCTTGGCTTATTAATATACTCTTTTCCTTCTAGAAAGAGGGAAATATGACTTTCCAAAATTGGTGCATGTACCTTCCAGCACTGTGGAGTAGCATTCGTTTGACACACCATCACATAACCTCCTCACTAAAAAAAAATCAAAACGAATGCTTATTAAATAGCCAAAGTGGTCTAAAATTCCTGAAAATGTGTATGAGCAAATCAGAATGAACACTCAATAAACAAATTGTCTGGAAGCAACCTTTGTTTAATAGCAGAAGCAGACATTCTGACAGGGATTATAGCTGCCTCTGAAACATTGTTTTTACTTCAGTTTGACTTTCATAGTAAGGACTTTAATGTGTCACTTTTGAAAGTGCATGTTTGTCAAACTGTATCTTTTACGGAGAAGGCTGGGGAAAAAAGCCTGACCCGAAACATTCCTCATTAAGGGTTTGTAGCCTTCCTTTGCGGTAGCATCCATTTGCAAAAAATGGCCTCTTCTGTTTGTCATTTCCTTATTGCTTTGAACTAGGAATTTATTACCCTGAGACAGAGTGTGATCAAAGTAATTTCATGTTGGGATGATGTCTGCAAAGTTTACAGGGAATGGCTCCATCATTACTATGGCATAGTCGTCAGATAGCACTATGTCCTGGATATCTGTGAAGCAAGACTCATTGTTGCTATTGCATCTTCTATAGGTCTTACTCTTTTTGTCCTAAGCTCCATTTTAGTGGGCTGAATCCAAAAGGCAGAAGCCCTCTTGTGCAAGCAGGGTCTTCTTATCCAGTGATTCCAGTTGCAGCTCTGTGGCCCAAACCATTCCAGTGGGTTGCCTGATCCATCAGGAGTCACTTTTTGGGGTGGCTACAGCAGGGCAGGGGACGCGGGTGACACTGTGGGTTAAACCACAGAGCCTAGGACTTGCCGTTCAGAAGGTTGGCGGTTCGAATCCCTGCGACGGAGTGAGCTCCTGTTGCTCGGTCCCTGCACCTGCCAACCTAGCAGTTCGAAAGCACGTCAAAGTGCAAGTAGATAAATAGGTACTGCTCTGGCGGGAAGGTAAATGGCATTTCCGTGCACTGCTCTGGTTTGCCAGAAGTGGCTTAGTCATGCTGGCCACATGACCCGGAAGCTGTACGCCGGCTCCCTCGGCCAATAATGTGAGCTGAGCGCCGCAACCCCAGAGTCAGCCACGACTGGACCTAATGGTCAGGGGTCCCTTTACCTTTACCTTACAGCAGGGCAGAAGTGAAAAAGTCACATTTCACAAGGCAAGCTCCATTCATAGTTCATAGACTCTAATCCAGTAGCCTTCCTATAGGATTACTCTTTCCCATGCCACATTTCAAAAATGAACTTTCTAAAACTCTTCCAAAGTTGACACTATTGCTTGCACAGACAAAAGGCACAATACTATCCAAGTGAAACCTTGAGAACCCCAGTGAAATAAATGAAAGTGAGGCAGCAATCTTATTTAGCTGGGAGCAAGTCTCACTGAACACAAGGGATGGAGCAATCTATCAATTTCAGTTTCTCTCAGTATCTCATTTCCCCCCATCTTAAGTAGAATGTAGAATATAATGCTGTGTGTACACAACTGTAGTTCTGAAATCTCTAAGAGGAAAGTTGTAGCCCTTTACTAGACTGTAGTTCATAGGATTCATACAAACCCAACCTTGATAAAAAAAGGGGAAATAGTTATACAAGGTGCCTGCAATTCTACAGTATCTTGTTTTTAATAGTTTTTAAAGGAGATGCTGATTTTTGGGTCCATCTGTATTTCCTGCCTCCTTTTATGCTTCCTCCAGCAGGTTTATTGTTTCAGAAATATTTTCCTGCAGCATGTTGATTTAGATGATTTGACAGCATTGTATCTGGTAGTTAAAGAAGATATGTGGATTTTATGACAAGAGTGCGTAGTGTCGCTGAGCTCCTTTTACAGATGTGGTCATGTCTTGCTACTAATGCTTGTTCCATTATCAGATGCCTTGGAAGTCTGGGAATTTTCAGCTCATTTGGTTTGGGAACTAGCAAACCTTGGAGCATTGTAAATCATTGCTGCTGAAATCCTCTTGTCTCTCCATTCTAATCACTACCAGCAGGAGAGCCTTCTAGATGTTCAGCCAGTTGGCTGCAGTGATATTTAACCATATCATCAGCCACCTGGCAATGTGTGTCACAACCGTAGACTGACAAAGTAGATACATCAATAAAGTATCTACCAAACACCCCAAATGAGCCGGGCTTTCAAACACCTGGTCTGAGTGGCAAACCCTATTTTCCTACTTAAATAGCCTATAATGTATCTATGTTTCTCACATGCAGCAATATAGGGAAGTTTGGGAGCATAGTACAGTGGTACCTCGAGTTACATACGCTTCAGGTTACATATGCTTCAGGTTACAGACTCTGCTAACCCAGAAATAGTAAGAACTTTGCTTCAGGATGAGAACAGAAATTGTGCTCCGGCGGCGTGGCAGCAGCAGGAGGCCCCATTAGCTAAAGTGGTGCTTCAGATAAAGAACAGTTTCAGGTTAAGAACAGACCTCCGGAACGAATTAAGTACTTAACCCGAGGTACCACTGTAAAGGTAAAGGGACCCCTGACCATTAGGTCCAGTTGTGGTCGACTCTGGTGTTGCGGCGCTCATCTCACTTTACTGGCCGAGGGGGCCGCCGTACAGCTTCCAGGTCATTGGCCAGCATAACTAAGCCGCTTTTGGCAAACCAGAGCAGCGCATGGAAACACAGTTTACCTTCCCACTGGAGGGAAGGTATTTATCTACTTGCACTTTTTGGTGTGCTTTCAAACTGCTAGGTTGGCAGGAGCAGGGACCGAGCAATGGGAGTTCACCCCGTCGCAGGGATTCGAACCACCAACCTTCTGATCAGCAAGTCCTAGGCTCTGTGGTTTAACCCACAGCTCCACCCGCGTCCTGTTTGGGAGCATAACCAGCATCAATTGTGGGGATGGGGGATGGGTGTGGGTTGAAGACTCTCGGAAAGTATTAATGGTATCTTTATAACTGATAACCAGTGTATCCAGATTTGTCTCTATAAACTTCAAAATACAGTGAAGGATGCCCTGCTATTTAAATTGCTGTAAACTGGACCATATGTCTATGTCCTGGGGACTGTTCCATTTGTTACCGACTAAGAACATGGTGATTCATTCAGAAGATCTTGCCAAAACATTGAGTCAGCATACATGGAGTTATTCCACTTTAAATTAGGTAATAGAGGGCATGCTTTCCCTGTACCCCACAAATCCTGGGGTTTCCCCCTAACAAAGCTGCAGTACCCAGCATCCTTAACAAACCGCATTTCCTAAGATTTGGCTCATTCAAGACTGGGCCTGGGGGTAATCATGGCTCTGAACCCAGGTCTGCTGTGTCTAGTCCAACACCCCATTGCCTCTACCACATTGCCTCTGTTACGAAAGCAACAATGTCACTAGAGCATTTTTGTTGTTGTTGTTCAAATAAATTGAACAAATTTATTTGCTCAAATATAGTCACAAACTGAACGGCCCTTGCCATGCAAGTTACAAAATCTTGTCTCTTTTGACGACATGAAAATAGTGCTTTTGATAAATTTTGCAGAGTGGGGGGGGGGGTTTGACTTTTGAGCAAATAGAGAGGGCTGCTGTCCAGACTTTTTCTGAAAAACAATGTCACTAAGGGCTTTTCATGGGACGGAGGTCAAAGTAGAAAGAATCCTAAAATTTCAGTGTGCAATTCCCAATATTTTAATGAGTGGGCTTATAATCATGGCAAACCATTGGCTCCGACTTTCTTTGACCTTTCCTGTTTTGCTCTGGAATGTTGCTCCTGCACTGCTTGGATAATGGGATAAACTTGCCAGATGGTCCGCATAAGAAGAGACTTCCTGTTTGGGGAGTTCTTGCCTTTGCGTGCAAGCGAATGAGAGAATGTACCTTTGTTTTACAATTAAAGACTGTATTTTAACAAGACAGGATTTCTGTCAAGTGCAGCTGCAGCAGTATTAAGATCTGCAGAAGCACAGTTAACTTTGAAGGACTGGCATCCTTCAAGTATGACGCTTGCTGTATCCTAGCCATCTCTCCCTTTAGGGCAGGATTGGGGAATCCAGCGGTCATTGGACTACAACTCTCATAATCCCTGACCTTTGACCATCTTGGGAGTTGTGGTCCCACAATGTCTGGAGGAACAGGTTCCCCAACTGTACTGTAGAGGGGAAGGAGTCAATTCTGCTTTTCTGAGATTTGTGGAGTAAGTACGACGTCAGAATCACATATAAACAACTAACCTTCACTGTAGTGTATAGAGCTAGTCAATATTTATTTAGGCACAGTCCCCCCCCCCCCCCCCAGTTTATCATCTTGAAGGCACCTACCAAATGTTCGCATGTTGCTTTTTAAATGAACATTCTGATTCACGCTAGTAATTGTTCCATTGCTCTTGGTTCATAGGATGAGGGTCATAAAATTATTGCCTTTCTTTAAAAGACTTGACAATGACAATGAACAGAATTGCAACTGTAATTCTTGTATGAGGCACAGCACCAAAAAAGGGGGATGAAGGGTGTTTAAAGAAACAGGTGTTTTAACATCAGAATTTGGCCTCTTGCTGTTGTCAGTCTGCCAAATGGTTGGACTAGAATATCTCAGTGCTGCCTCTTCGCAGGCTGCCACCTTTGCAAAACAATTAATGGTGGACATAAAGTCTCCCCAACTTAACACGATACACATCAAGATACCAAGATGACAGTACAAGCACTGAAAATTGGGGTGAGGGGAGCTCAGATGGTGCAGTCAATATGTTATGCTACTTGGAAAAAAAGGTGTTTTTTCCCTCTCTGTGTGATTCATAGGGACTAAATATTAATAGCTCAGCAAATGTGCCTCAAAAGATAAAACTTAATTTATTTTGTAAAGGTAATGACAATCCACTACAGTATAAAAAAGTGTAAATAGTATCAGTGTTCGCATCCTAAAAAATTAAGCTCTGAGTTGGATTTTGCAATTTTTCCACATTTCTCTCCTGAAAGCCAGTAGTATGTCCAGAGATTTGTGGTTAAGAGGGAATTGAAATCACTTTCCAGATGTTGTAATATTTAAAAATGCCTAGACAGACCCATGCAGAAAGCTAATTTTGTCTGGAAAACATTCTCTACACATTAGGAGCATATTTCTAACTTCTTGTGAACGGCACGTCGGAGGCACATTAAACCAATACTTAATAATGTTCCTTGACTTAGAACGAAAAGTTCAGATCTTGTCTTGTATAATAATAGTTTGGATGGAATTGAGGGGCTTGCGTAAGGATTGTCTAAATGGATATAGGTTGAGGTTACTTGATAGATAAGAGATTTTAAGAGTTCCATGGGAATTTAAAAAAAAATGAATGTTTTGTTTTTTAAAGCTGTTGTAGCTCAGCAGCTTTGAGCTTAAGGCAATGTGAAAGATATGGATGTATTCCCCCCCTATTTTATTTTTAGAAATATTTGTGTACCACTTAATCACAAAACTCTCTAACACTATTGAGAAAACACAACTAAATGTCATGAAACTGATTTTTAAAAAACCAAGTTAATTATCAATAAAACACAGTTGATAGAGAGCTTTTAAAACAAACCTAGGGAACCTAAATAGGTCTGGGTAGGCTTGCTGAAATTAAGTTTCCAGCAAGTTTCTAAAACCATGTAGTTAGAACACATGGCTTCTACCATGCTAGTCCAAAAGAGTCCCAGCAGCACGAATGCAGTAGATTTACTGATCTCACGGTGAGCTGTTTCCCACATACACCTGGCCAGTTGTGTTAAACTTCAAGGGTTTGCATCATAATTTGTACAATCCGTTGGCATTTTACAGTTTTATTCTCAAAAATCTGTTTTATATGAAGCACATTATTATGTGAAACACTTTGAGAGGTTTTTCACAGAAGTGAAAAGTGCTGTGTGAACTTTGTAATAGATAAATAAATTTGAAGGCCTGTGATGAAAGAACGGGGGAGGGAGGGGGAGGGATTTGCTTTCGACCACCACAGTGTCTGTGCAACGCTGGAGAATTGAAGTGTTCCAGGTCATGAAGAATGAGCAAAATCAGTGAAGTTGAGAATTCCTGGACAGGGTTTGGGGACACACAACCTTGATAAAGCTAAGCAGGTCTGGGTCTAGACCTAATTTGAGAGCCTTTGTCTCATATGTGTAACCTTCTGGAGACCATATGTTGGTGGCAGTGCCGGATTTACGTATAAGCTAAACAAGCTATAGCTTAAGGCCCCACTCTCTTAGGGCCCCCAAAAAAATTTAAAGGAAAAAAACCTGGATGTACATTTCCAAAATATAGGATAAAAAACAAGTAAAATAAAACCTCCATACAGCAACAGTGTTTTGTATTGTGTAGGCTCCTATGATGTAAGTAATAGGTCCTGCCTGCTAGCCTGCTCCCTAAAATATCACTGGTTTGCTCATTTCTATATATAGGGCGCCTACATTCTGCATGGATTGCTTGCATGGCAGCATGTAGCTGCAGACTGCAGTGCAGCACAGTTGAATGTAGGTCAAGCTGTTGTACCTGTTATCTAATATTAAAATACATATTTTGTTATGTGCAAATGGCTTTAGATAGCTATTAGGTCCATAAATTACCATATAGCATATATTCAACACAGAAACAGTGACAATTTGTCGTTGACAAAGGACAGCTGGACATATAAAGGGCCCCATTACCTTCAGTAGCTTAGGGCCTCATCAAACCTAAATCCGGCCCTGGTTGGTGGTTGAAGAGGCAGAGGCAAAAGTGGCAGTAGACACTAGCACAGTGCCATGAACTGGCAGGACAATGGGGAAAAGGAAGAGGATCCCAGCAAGGAATGTAGTGGGACTGGGACACACTGGGGCAAGCTGGGGATGGGGAGGGAGAGGTTGGTGAAGGAAGTACTCACAGGGTGATGGAGGATGATGAGGGGGGTCAGGGCATAGGAACCAAGGCAGCAGGACCCATCACAGAGAGGCCCCAGTCTCCCTGAACATGGCAAGCTCTGAGGCGTAGGGAGCAGTGGAAAGGATACTCTCTAGAAGGACCCACAGCTTGGCTTACTAGCTGGCCAGGTGGGGCTCGCTAGCTCTGGGAGGAGGTGTGGAGGAGGATTGGAACAGGTGAGGGTCACTTGGCTCATCAAGCCCAGATGCTGCAATCAGCAGGCAAAGTACAAAAGGGCAGCAGAGCTGAGGTGCTATGTCTGCTCAACTGCCCATGTTGGTGGGCCTCAGCTTGGATGCTCCAGGATATCTGCGGGACTTTGGACTTGTGGATTGACCCTGGACTGGGGACTTGACATACCCACTTGCTGCCAGGTAGGCACACAGTTCAAGAACACTTTCCAGCCAGGCAAGAGCACTCAAGGAGTGCATAAAGCAGGGCAGGTGAGAGTCGGTTGGCCTATGTCTTGGTAAAGAACTTTCAGCCAGTGTGTGGCTCCTTCAGCTGTATTTAGAAAGAATGTAAGAGTATGGTCTGTGACTACTTCAAATCTGTGGACAATTAAGGAAAATGGACTCCTGGGAATTATTGAATTGATGATCAGCCTTTTATTCTATTTGCTTATTGAGTCATAGACCAGAGATCCTAAGAGATGTCAGCTCTTGAGGCATAAACAGTTGTCATCTCTATATTCTCTGTGGTACCAGGTCCATTGTAAGCATTGCATCAGGGTTAATCCGTAGCAATCCTGTGAGCCCTTCAGCTAAAGAATATATGCTGTGGTGCACTGTATTACATGGAGACTTTTGAGGTTCTGTTTTTGCAGAAGTAAACACTTCTGTAATTCTTCTGCTGATGCTGGTTTCCAAACTCCCTTTATTGCTACTGTCAAATTTTGTTCCGTTTTCCCAGAAAGCTTCTGTGCAAACAGAATAACAGCATCTCTTTGTTTGCCTTATCGGCCAAAACGGCTGTGCTGTTAGTCAGTCCCAAGAGAAACCATTCTGTTAGATATGGAAAACCTCACAGGATAAACAGACAAAATGAATATCAATTTTTTTTGCAGACGAGGCGGAGAAGTCCTAGGAAAATGATTTGGGAGAGCCAAGAATTTGCTGTTTTGGATCTCTGTGTTCCTTAGCCTCAATGCCATTCTCTTTGCATTTGCTGCTGTCAGACAGCATTAGAAATCTGCTTCCCTTTTGTGATGCGTTAGGCGGAATCTTTCCGATTCCTGGAGTTCCATTCCTCAAGTTGCCTTCTGCTACTGATTAGCCCGTTATCTCTAATTAGAAGGACAGATACCAAGAGTCCCAGCTGTAACTCACAGTTCCATACTGTCATATTTGGTCATGTTTTCCTTTCAAGATCATGTGTTAACATGTATTTGGGTAGCAGTGAAGTGGAATGGAGCAGGTGAAGAATGCAGCTGCATTCTCCCAGGTTTACTAAACTGATGACCTGAGGACTTGGAGACCATAGCTGTCAACCGTCCCTTATTTGGCGGGAAAGTCCCTTATCCCAGCGCTGTGTCCCGCTGCTGTCCCTTATTGATGATGTCCCTTAAATTTCCCGGGTTTCAAAGGAAGCAGCTTCTCTCCCTCCCTCCCTCCCTGCCAGCCAGGGAGGAGGGAGGCTCCAGCTGTGTTGCTTGGCTGCATTGCTCACCCAATAAGGAGTCTAAGAACGACTGGGGGGTGGAGCTTGCATGCCTTGTGCCGATCAAATCGGCCGCGTTGCCTGGGGACTCGCCTTTGCTCAGCACTTCCCAGCGGAGAGGTGACGGTGGTTTTCCTTGCTGCATCCCCTTTGCCGGGTTGCTATGCTGTGGGAACCGCTGCTTGAGGCTTTGTTTGGCTGCTGGCTGGGCTTTCTGCCTTTGGCTTGGAGGGGCTCAGAAGCTGAACATACCTGTGTTAGGAAAATCCCTTATTTTGGCTGCTGATCCCTTATTTTCGAGGCTGCTGGTCCCTTATTTTTGAATCTGTAAGTTGACAGCTATGCTTGGAGACTATTCCTCCTTGTGAAATTACCTGTGTTCTGTTAGTTTACACCATGAGCCTCTCTCCCTCTCACTATTAGAGATGCCATACAATTATCATCAATTTAGGGTTTTGGTGATAAAGATCACAGCTGTAGATTGGCATATGTGATTTCATGTTAAGAGCATGTCTATTGTTTGAGTATAAGGGCTGGAATTCACTGAAATGCCTTCGCCCCTTGAATTGCTATCCTTTGTTCACTTCATAGGAACAGAGGAAACTGCTTATACTGACTGGAGTATAACTAGAATTATCATTGAAAGATGAGCAGACATGAACAAGACTTTTTGCCTCAAACTCTGGAGAGCTGCTGCTACTCTTAGCAGATTCTATTGGAACATAGGAACCTGCTTTATCAAACTATTGGTCCATCCATCTCAGTATTGTCTACACTGATTGGCAGCAGTTCTCCAAGGTTTCAAGCACAGAGTGTTTCCAAAGCCTACCAGGGATAAACTTGTGACTTACTGCATGCAAAGCAGATGGAAAATTCAGGTGATGTCATTGCCAAGTTGTTGAATTCCAGTGTTTTTTGCTGTCCATTCGTGTTTTTTCAGATCTGTTCTGACATGGTTGTGGCAGAGGGGATCCCAACGCAATCACAGCACCAGTCTGTTCAGAATAGACAGGCAAAGTGTTGCTGAGGCTTTTAAGAGCTCGTGTCCATTTAAATTAATATCTTCCTGTTTGCCCATTCAGCCTGCTTTGTGGCTTCCTGTTCAGCATGACTGAGGGATTAGTGATAAATTGCTTCTGAGCTGCTCCTTCATCAATCAACTTCTGTTGCTTATGTGGCTAAAACCCAAGTGTGGGAGGACCAGTTACCTAAATCAGCACATGGCTGATTAAACCCTAATACTTTGGATTCTGAATTTATTTTACTTTATGGGAAGAAGCATGTTGTCTCAAAGGTGGACGGTTCTGACAATTATAGTGACTGAAGAATAGATGGAAGTAAATACCTGATTGTCTGAAGATAGATTTGGGGGTGTAATTTCTTAAACCTGTGGGAATCAACTTGGGATTTCTCATGCACTGACTGCAAAAGACTTCTGAACTGAGCAGTGTGGGCTGATATTTTTAGGCTGAAATACAAGAGCAGGAGTTTGGTAGTTCTGCTGAAAACAGACGTGTGACTGAAGCATAATTTGGAGTCTGAGACCTAAAAGAACTGACTATAGCCTGGTTTCTCAAATTAGTAGTAGTGCTTTCAGGTTATTGACTTTAACAGTAATTGGATTTAGACTGCATAATCTAGAAGCTGATATTATATGCACTGATTGCCAAGGGCATTATTTGCCTACCATTTATTGCTGGGGTTCATCTTGCCTTTGCATTATGCCTCATACTTGCATCCATAATTTCTTGATTTGTTTGTGCCTTTTCTGTGCACTTTACTAATATTATTATAAAATTTCTATATTAGACCCTCCAGATGTCCCTATTTTTCAGGGACATCCCTGATTTTAGAGAAGCCATCCTGGTTTCTGATTTGATACCAGAATGTCCCACTTTTCCTTAGGATGTCCCTATTTTCATTGGAGAAATGTTGGAGGGTATGGAGTTATCTGACCCCCCCCAAGCCATCTGAAGGCAATCCTGTATAGGAAAGTTTTCTTTAAAGTTTTATTATGTTTTTATATACATTGGAAGCTGCCCAGAGTGGTTGGAGCAACCCAGTAATATGTGTGGGGTATAAATAGTAAAATTATCAATATGGAATGGGGCGCTCCTATTTTCATCAGAGAAATGTTGGAGGGTATGCTATAAGCCTTTCATTTGAGGATCACAGGGCAGTTTACAATATAAAAACACAGAAATACATACCATAATAACAAACAAACATTAGCCAAAGGTCTGGGAGAAGAGGAATGTTTTTGCCTAGTGCCTAAATATATGTAATGTAGGTGCCAGGCAAGCCTCCCTTGGGAGAGTACTCCACAAGTAGGGAGCCACTGCAGTTAAAGGCCTGTTCTCGTGTTACCACCCTCTGGACCTCTTATGGAGGAGGCATACAAAGATGGTCCTCAGATGATGATCGCAGAGTCCGGGGCAGTTCATATGGGGAAAGGTGGTCCACGACGTATTGCAGTCCTGAGCTGTTTATGGTTCAAAACCAGCACTTTGAATTGTGCCCAGAATCTAGCTGGTAGCCAGGATCAGTGTAATATGCTCAAACCATCCTGCTCAGTGAGCAAAATGGACACTGAAGTTTCACCAGCTGAAGTTTCCATACGATCTTCAGAGGCAGCCCCATGTACAATTCATTGCAGTAATCTAGTGATAGAGAGATGTAAGGGACCAGTTCCATGTTGCCTAAGTAATACATCAGTTGCTGCTGTTTCCTAGCATTTTGGAGCTTGACGGATTGTGGAAAACCCTTTATACAACATCTTAAGCACAAAGGGTTTTTTGTTTTTTCTTAATTGAATGTGCATGTGTTTCCTGCTTACATATTGAGAAATCCTGTTTGCAGACATAAGTAGGTATTTTGGCAACATCGTAGGAGCTGATTAGAAAACATGACTAATGCTGCAAATGTGTTAATGCTCCCACTTTGGTGAGATTTTTCAAAGAGCAAATGTTTTGCATTTGTGTGAGAGACAGCATCTTTTGTGATGAGCAATGCTTTTCTTTGCTAATGTTTTAATCAGTCTCCCTCTCTGCCCCTCACTCATTCCAGCTTGGTGTTTTGACAGCCTCCTGAAACATGCCCTTATCATTGAGCAATGCTTCCATACGCCAACAAATGGTATGGGAAACATTCTAATATACACTGTGTCGAGTCGTGCATCTGCAAGAGTCAGCAAAATCTTCTCATTCATAGTTTCCCACACAACCCCTCCACCCCAAGCCCTCCTAGTTCCCCTCTTCAGCTCTCTCAAAAATTGGCACAGTGTTACTATGTATAATGAACTAGTTCATTGTCAGTGATTAAATACAATGTCTGGCAGGACTTGTGGGAATCCTTCAATCCCAGAGCAAGCCATCCACCACATGACTTTGAAAGCCTATTAGGATGGCCTTTCTATAGTGTCCTGGGATGGTGATTCACTCTGTCATTTGAAAGGTGGAAACTCCTGATGTGAAGAATCAAATGGTATGTTTATATACAGAATATTTGAAAAAAGCAGGGGATAGGGGAACTTCAGTGAACTGTCATAAAGCTGGTAAGGTTAAACCTGTTGCCCAAATTATCCTGGCTACTAGAGGGAAGGTTAAGCCAAGGAAAATACAGAGGTTCGGAAAAGGAGTCGTTCAAACAAAATTCCTTTTGTAAGAAGAGAGTCTGTGTCAGGGGAGGACCAGGGCATTTTGTTGCCTGAGGTGGAGGACAAGATGGGGCAACCTTCCAGTTACAGAAGCCAGCCAGACTGAGGCCACACAAACATTAAGCATACTACTTTAACAGCCATGGCTTCCCCCAAAGCATGCTGGGAACCGTAGTTTGTTAAGGGTGCCGAGCGTTGTTTGGACACTCCTATTCCCCTCACAAAGCTACAACTGCCAGAGTTCCCTGGGAAAAGGGAATGATTGTTAAATCATTCTGGGAACTGTGTATATGCAAGTGGTGGTGGGGATAGATGTCTCCTAACAGCACTTTCTAGTTGATGCTAGTGTGGCGAAAACAATTTAGGGAGAGATTCAGCAAAGGACTTCTGCTTGCACAATAGGGCTTCCCCCTTCCACCCATGTGTCCCTGCACCCCCAAAATTAGCTGAGGAGGTAGAGAAAACCCCTGGAACAACACACAGAGGGCGAGGGGAAAGAGGAAATTGCTCCATCTGGCAGACTAAAATGCTTGCCCTGCCGAAATGATTGCCATAGCACAATACTAAATGTAGCCTTTCCCCTTAAAATCTGCACAGATTTGGCATGAAATGTTCTTTTCTGTCTCTTTCCCACTCCTTTAGACATCTTTAACTTTCTTGTTGTCCAGTCATCCATTTCCTGAAGGAGGCTTCTTTCTAGTATCTCGGTAGACATCCCACGTAAAATCCAAAAAACTGGCTTCACAATCTTGGCCTAAACACACTGGATTGTCAAAGCATAACGCCCTGTTCAAACATTGCACCCACGTATGGATGTCTGGTGACCTCCAAAGAGGGACTGGTGTGCAAGGAACACAATGTTGCTGCTGACCCCACCATGGGAGAACAGATTGGGAAACCACCCACCCAAACAGATGACAACAAACTACTGGAATGTACTTATGCCCCCAGGCCTCCACATACATGTATGCTTTTTGACACCAGAGAACACAACAATTTTGAAAACCAGGGGAACTCCACCTCCAAAACTCAGCATTATTTTTGAGTACAATCCTTTAGAAATTATCGCTCTCAAGCACCACAGAAATGAATGAAACAACTCTTGTGCTTTTGTAAATTTCCTATCCATTGCAGTAGAATTAAGTAGGAGAACTTTCTAGTGGGATATTCCTTTGAGTAGACTGTGGGAGGGAGGGAACTGAACATGAATTGAGATGCCTGAAGTTCTTTTGACACATTCATAGTTTTAACAGTTTCCTCAATACAGTATATATATTTCTTCTTTTTCTTGGGTTACAATCCCACTACCACCCCCACTAATAATATTAATAAAAATGAAAGTACAGTTGTAACTTGGTTCTCCAATGGCTTAGTTGCCGAACAAATCGGCTCCCAAATGCCGCAAACCTAGAAGTGTTCCGGTTTGCAACGTTTTTCAGAAGTGTGGCTTCTGCTCAAGTGCAGGAAGCTCCTGCAGCCAATCGGAAGCAGCTCCTTGCTTTTCGAACGGTTTCAGGAGTTGAATGGACTCCTGGAATGGATTAAGTCTGAGAACCAAGGTACCACTATATAGCAAAAAAAATAGAGTAACACTACCGCCTTGTGGTCAGGAAAAAAATGTACATCAAGGTGGTGCTGTTGCTCCTGCAAAAAAAATTCTCACCAAAGCAGTGTTTGGGATTTCTGAGTCTTGTAATAGCCATCGCATGGAGTGGGGCTACATCTATTGCACCCACCCATGGTATGACAACTACTGTTGGTGTACACACAAAAACTGTCCCTGCATTAGGGGAAGGCCTGTGAACCTGCTATGTGTGTCTAGGCTCACCCCTACCCCCATGCATTGGTACCCGGTATGATGAAAGGGACGCGGATGGCACTGTGGATTAAACCACAGAGCCTAGGGCTTGCCGATTGGAAGGTCGGTGGTTTGAATCCACGCGATGGGGTGAGCTCCTGTTGCTCGGTCCCTGCTCCTGCCAACCTAGCAGTTTGAAAGCACGTCAAAGTGCAAGTAGATAAATAGGTACCGCTCTGGCGAGAAGGTAAATGGCGTTTCCGTGCGCTGCTCTGGTTCACCAGAAGTGGCTTAGTCATGCTGGCTATATGACCCGGAAGCTGTACTTCGGCTCCCTCGGCCAGTAAAGCGAGATGAGCGCCTCAACCCCAGAGTCGTCCGCGACTGGACCTAATGGTCAGGGGTCCCTTTACCTTTACCTTTATGATGAAAGGAGTCTAGACCTATAAAGCAGACCTTCCTCCAATCACTGGATGGCAAGGCTGACAAAGACATGATGGTGGAGACCAGGTCTGCAGCAGCAAACTCTAGTGTGATTCAGAACAGCCATATGAGGCTCATAACAAGCAAATTAAATAATGGGGTTAGATAGGGCAGTGGGTAAGAATAGATTGGGTGGGGATGGAAAAGCACACAAGACCTTACCAATATCATAACCTCCAACATGTCTCTGATGAAAATAGGGACATCCTATTTAATAATAATAATAATAATAATAATAATAATAATAATAATAATAGATAATCTGACTGGGTTGCTATAGCCACTCTGAGTGGCTTCCAACATACATACAAACATTAAACATTTTTTAAAAAAATAAAAAACTTTCCCTATACAGGGCTGCTTTCATATGTCTTCTAAAGGTTGTATAGTTACTTATCTCCCTGGCCCGGGAGTCACATAACTCCATACCTTCCAACATTTCTCCAAGGAAAATAAGGCTGTAGAACTCTGTGATGTCATACGCCTGAGGCAGTTATTTCAGTTGGTTCAGTTATGGCAGTTATTAACAGTCTTAACAGTTAGAGCAGCAGGTATTTTCCGTTACGCTGCTGTCTGCCTCAGAGTTAGTCAGTCTGTAACAGTATTTATCTTAAATACAAATCTATGCAAACACCTACCTGCATTGTATATATTTTAATCTGCAGGTGCAAGTACACTAAGTGAAAGTTATTTGTTATTTAAACTTTAATAGAGTGTCTTGCATAGTTCTATAGAAACTAGTTCTATAGGGAACTAATTCAAATGACCAGGGCTCTCTTCTGCATAACTCTATGAATGGGAACTAGAATTTAATTCCCACACAGAGTACATACCCTCCAACATTTCTCTGGGGCAGTTCACAACATAAAATTACAATATAAAAAACCCCAATATACATAATGAAAATAAGAACAAAAACAAACCAACAAACCCTACAATTAAAAATGTTACTATAACATTTTGTTACAGTATACTCTTATTGTGTGTGAATGCATATGTGGAGACAGGTGAAAGAGGATTGTGGCCACACTCAACCAACAGGCATTTCTCTGAGGTCTAAAGGTAAAGGTAAAGGGGAGCCCTGACTGTTAGGTCCAGTCGTGACCAACTCTGGGGTGGTGGCGCTCATCTCACTTTATTGGCCGAGGGAGCCAGCGTACAGCTTCCGGGTCATGACTAAGCTGCTTCTGGCGAACCAGACCAGTGCACAGAAACATTGTTTACCTTCCTGCTGGAGCAGTACCTATTTATCTACTTATACTTTGACATGCTTTCAAACTGCTAGGTTGGCAGGAGCAGGGACCAAGCAACGGGAGCTCACCCCATTGCAGGGATTCGAACCGCCGACCTTCTTATCGGCAAGCCCTAGGCTCTGTGGTTTAACCCAGAGGGCCACCCGTATCCCCCTCTCAGGTCTACATGCATGCAAATACTTACCGTACCTTTGTGTGATTGGGGGCCCTCCTTTTCCAAGATTCCCAATTATGTGGAAAGAGCCTTACTTATGTACAATTATAACCTGTGTTTGGTTCTATAGGGCATGGATCCCCAAGCTTCTCAGGCCCATTTGAAAAAATGTGTTGGGTACCACAAAATACCCAGTTTCACAGCAATGAGAACTGGTGATGCCCAATGAAACACACACACCAACCAACAAGACAAGGAAATAAAACAGTAGGCGAAACACATGCACTCAAACCAAGCAAAGCACCCCTCCAGCAACATAAAAACTGGGTAAAACTAAACATGCACAAACACCCAAGCCATGTAAATGGCCCTCCAGGAAAGGAAAGGAAAGGAAAGGGCAAAACAAAACAGAAGTCTCAGCGATGCAGAGAAAATAAAAAAGGACAAAACAAAAGAACAGGGAAATTAGGAAGCCAAATCTCTTTCTAAACACAGGAATACAACGCTGTAAATGAGCCAGAAATTAGATCCTTTTTACCAAAAGAAAGATTTCCAATGAGAAAACCTGTTTTAAACAATTCTCGCTCTCTGGCGCCATCTGGTGTTGCATGTTTAAAACGCATCCAAATCGCATTATTGTGACAAATGTAGCTGAGTGAGTCTCTCTTTCTCTTTCTCTTCTCTCTCTCTCTCTCTCTCTCTCTCTCTCTCTCTCTCTCTCTCTCTCTCCTCCTATCCTGTAAATCAGGGGTCAGCAAACTTTTTCAGCAGGGGGCTTTTTCAACAGTCCCTCAGACCTTGTGGGAGGGCGGACTATATGACCAAATTCCTATGCCCTACAAATAACCCAGAGATGCATTTTAAATAAAAGGACACATTCTACTCGTGTAAAATCATGCTGATTCCCGGACTGTCTGTGGGCTGGATTTAGAAGGCAATTGGGCCGGATCCAGCCCCCCAGGCCTTAGTTTGCCTACCCATGCTGTAAGTGTAACGAGGCAGCATCTGAATTTTCAGCAGGAGGCTTCATGGCAAAGTGCAGACCTCCAGCAGACTTGCTCTCTTCCTTTCCAATTCTGAGCCAAGCAAAAGAAGAGAGTGAGGCAGCTGGAGGCCTTCCCTTTGCTTTCTAGCCAGTACTCAGGATAAAAAGAGAGAGACAAGAAAATGCCCTAATTAGCTATAGGGAGGAATATCCCTTGGGAAGTTTGGGAGAGTTTGAGCAGGAAAGCACATATATTTTTATTAAATCCAGCCCCAAGAGGATGTTGTTTTAAAATTATGACACACAGAAAATAAATAACATTAAAAGTAAACCCCGAAAAAAAATAATGAGAACTATCCAAATATTTGCTGGAGATGCTAAAAATACAGAAAGTGTTGCTATCGTGTGTGGTGGGAGCATTGTGCTGTTAAGAAGAAAGAAGGAACATAAAGAGAGAACTTCCTGCATGCTATGAAGAAAGAGCCATTGTGGTCATGTGAGTTGGACTGGGAGTTGGACAGTGTGGTCATGTGAGTTGGACTGGGATTTCAAAGATCGGGGTTCAAATCCTCACTTGGTCACGAAGCTCCTTGGTCACCTTGGGCCAGCCTAACCTACGTTGTCATGATCAGGTGCTGACTTTGGTAATACGACATCCTGAGCAATAACAAAATTTGGTTCTTTTCCTCCCCCCTCCCATTGTTCTTTTCGCAATAATTCATTTTGATACAGTTGCTTTTTAAATTGCTCTTCTCAGTAGGGACCTATAGAAATACAGGTTTTATTTATTTATTTATTTATTTATTTATTTATTTATTTAATGTAATAAGCTTTATTAATAGTCTTACAATACATTACATATATATAGTACACCTCGTAGAGTAAATTGAGATTTCAATCATATACATGCACACACACAACATATACTTGTCTTTTCTTACATAGTTATAAACCTTAAGCTTCAGCTGTGTTTATGCTACTTTTTATGCGGTTATTAAAAAAGATTATTAACAAAAAATATCATAAAAACTTTGGACTTATTTATTTAATTTCAGTTGTACCTTGGTTGTCGAACAGCTTAGTTGCCGAACATTTCGGCTCCTGAACGTCGAAAACCTGGAAGTGAGTGTTCCGGTTTGCAAACGTTTTTTGGAAGCTGAACGTCTGATGTGGCTTCCACGGCTTCAGATTGAGCACACCTCACCTTGGTTTTTGAATGGTTCTGGGAGTTGCACGAACTCCCGGAACTGATTAAGTTCGACAACCAAGGTACAACTGTGTTGTTATTAGGGGAACTGCCTGCAACTCCCTAAATCCAGCACTCTTGTGAGGATAACATGAGGAGGTGGATAAACATATATTCCACCTTGAGCTCCTTAGGAAAGATGGGATATCAAGGTAATAATAATAATAATAATAATAATAATAATAATAATAAAAAAAAAAAAAAAATAGGCAAGGATACTCTACACCAGTGTTTCACAAAGCATGGCACATATATCCGTGTGTGTGTGTGTATGTACGGGCATTGGCTTAGCTCACAGTGTGACTGTACAGAGTAGCTGGAAACAGTGTCTAAGGTGTCTGATTTCTCGCTTTAGTTGCCAAGCACCCTGGCAAACTGTGGTAGGTTCCAGGGAATTGAGAGTGGCAGTGTGGCAGGTCCCAGCTGCTCTTGGGGACACCCAACGATGCCATCGGAGGGGCATCAAAGTCTGAATTTCGGACTAGTCTTAGGCATGCAGGAATGAGGCATTATATTCGCAAGCAACTTGTGCTTCTCCTGCATTCCAGACTGAAACCGGGAGGATTCACTCATCACCATTGCCTGAAGATTTCAGTGATAGTGTCACAAGAGAGAGAGAGAGGTCATGCCTGGAAATGCTTTTGCATGTTCACGGTAAATCAGTGACAATAGTTCTTTGGGAGTGGGCGATAAATTATACAGAAATGGGATTGTTTTTCCATTAACCAGAATCATTGCCACACCTACCCTGTAGCCAGTGCTTTACCCAGGGGTGTAGTGTGGGGCTGGGCTGCAAGGGCGATTACCCCAGGCACATTTTCCTTGGGGGCGCACAGCTCATGCCGCCCTCCCCAAGCCAACTCTGCGTCACTTTGCTGATCAGATGCCAGCCTCACAAAGCAGCTTGAAGCTGGTGTTGTGTTGGCGGCGAGTGCACATGGTGGGCTCTTTTCACCCTCTGTGCCACCCCCCCCCGACACAATTAAAGCATGCTCTGTCGCTGGTTTCACCCACTTCCCCATCCAGGAATCTTGTTTTGGGAGAATTGTCTTTTTAATTTGTGACGTGACAGACCATGACAGCTTGTTTTAAGAACAGGAGCAATTTAAGAATAGGAGCCTGAGAAATTGGGCGAATAAGGCAGGGAAAATGCTTGACAAAAGCCTTATTTGGAAGAGCCCCTGAAAGTCTGCTAACTCAAGACTTTCCCTGCCTGAGGGTGGATTTTTCGTGATCACAATCACCCTATAATTACTTAAGAGATTGGGGTGGGGGGGGGGGGGAGAGCAGCCTGTATAATAACATTTGAAGAGTTAAATCTCAGAACTTTGTATTATGAGCTAAATTTTGGCTCCATCTCTTGACCTTTTCTTTGCTCTGCTTTTCAGTTTTGATCTCGGTAGCATTCTCTAAACAAAGAAGCTTGTTTGTTTGCCTGCAGTAAGTTTTTAATGGGAGTAGAACAGGATTGGGTGTATTTTGCTGAAAATATGTATTTTGAAGCTCCCGTTCAGAAAGCTTTCGTGCATGTTTACCAAGCATTTTTAATAGTTTACGAAAGGGATTCTATTATGCAGTAAACTTTTGCAAAATTAAGAAGTCAGTCTTATTGACTTCAACAAGAAAGTTATGCATGTGAGTGTCAGTCCCTCTCTCCCTAAATGATTGACTGTGGTTGCCTTGTAATGTGCTCCTACTCTGTTTCTAAACCTGTTGTTTTTAGTATTTTAGTATTGGCGTTGTCATGATACACAATTAAAACCAAACTTTGAAGTGAACAAGTCCGCTCACCGTCTCATTGTGGTGGCATTTTGGGATTGTAGGTCAGCAGCTACTCTCGTCGGACCCAGCAAGGGAGTTCTGGGTGCTAGAATCCTATCTGAGCAGGCGAGGGGAGTGTAATGCCCCCTCTGTCTGTCAGGCGCTGGATCCAAGCCTGCTGGCCTGATTAGCCAGTGGTAGGCAGGCTTGGACACAGTGCTGACATTTGGGACAGGACTGATGTTCCCTCAAGTTTGCTACCAGTGCTCCATCCTGGTTTTTAACTTCTTAGTTACAGCATAAACTGTTTTCTTTGCTTGACAGGATGTGAGGGGAGGGGTAGTACCTTGGGTGGGGGACATGTTGTGCTCATTCTGGGGTAGTTTGTCCACCTTGGTTTCCACCCTGCACTCAGCTCTCACCTGTGGCTCCTAGATGCTGTCAGCATGCGTCAGTGGCCATATCCCAGAAAATGGCTTTGACTGGGTGGATAAAACAGGGGATAGTAGCTGATGGGTCTCAAACTCTCAGTGAGTTAGGGACTTCCCCTGTGTGTGAAGACTCTGGTTGATGGAACAGACAAGACAACAATGGGCCCAGCAGTCAAGAAGGCGTTGGCTCTGCCTGTCATTGCTTCCAGCTCCACCTAGTGTTGGTGCCTATGCCTTCTTTCCTGGAGTGATAAATACGAAAACAAAAATAGCATGTGTATGTGTGTGAAGTCATCCTAGTACATGAATCGGATGGAAATATGAGTGGAATTGTGTTAAACGAATGCTGAAATAAAACAGACTTGCAAAACACCCCCCTGTTTTTGCCTCACCTGAAAGAAATAGAAAATTGTATATGGCAGAGACGTTTCTCCTGCTGAACCCAGCTGCAGAAAGTTAAACATGTGCTAAGCTTGACACTGCAGTTTTTGAAAGTTATTAACTTTGTTTGAGTTGCATCATTAGTGTGATCCTTCAAAAGAAATTTATTAAGAAAATAAAGCAGCTGAAACTTCATAGCCAAGCACATTCACGCTTTGACTGAGTTTTAATGACATGCTTGCACTTCTCAGTTTTCACAGAAGGTGGTACTGTTGGACAAATAATGACTGTTCCCTAGTTTATAACGAATAACATCACAGTGAGAAGAAAATAGAGGCAAACTGATGCACATTCATATGCACACATGCAAGTACACACACAAATGACGTCAGAATTCAGTTTTGACACATCACACCCCTGGTTTTGTATTGATACAACACTTCAGGATATGTAAATTCAGTAAATGAGGCCAAACATTGAGCAAGAGGCTGATTTTCACTCTGCAGAAACTGGAGTGAGTTTTGCCATCTGCTGAACTTGCTACAGGACAAGTTGTGAATTCATTTCTGGAAGTTGTTTTAAGGAAATATATACGGGCTGGATGTTGTTTTCACTACTACAACTACTATCTATGTATGCTATGTATACAGTGTTTCATACATTACTGGCTGCGTGGTTTGCTTTCTTGCAATGTCTCCAGCAGTTACAGTGCAGTTACACCATTGCTTCATGAGCTTAAAGCTCTCATTTTAGCATGGTCAGCTTTGTATCTCTCCCTTTTTTAATTCCCAGAGATCAGTTTTGTTTCTTATAGACTACAGTCCTTTATGATGGCTTTTCTGTTTTCTTCATCATTGCTATGGAAATAATCAACAGAACACTCAAAGCTGCCACCCAAGTGAAGTCCCATCGCAATCAAAGGTACTTAAGTGTGCTTAATCTTATCTGGATGACACTCGAAATTTGCATTTATTCATGCACCTGCCTTATTGCCATGACTAGTAATTACCACATTTTGCTCTGATTTCTATAGTCGTATGAATCTTAGTGTTTGGCTATCCCCATCTCTAAAACAGCTGAAATCAGGTCTGAGTTCACAGGTTTGCAAGCCCAGGATGGAGTTTATTTCCACAGGCAGTGTACCAGGCACAACATGGGTGACACAAAAGAATGAATTAAAACATTCCAACAGATCTCTTGCTAGTTTAACACCCAGATGTAATAACATTCTGGTTTACACAAGCCTTACCAACCTTATCTGAAACTATGTTGCTCCAGTGAACTAATCCATGCCTTCCCATGTAGGATGATACATGAACATATTGCATAAAGAACAATGGGCTTTTTTAAACTACTTCATTAATTAAGACAAGAATCAATGGCATAACAGGGCTATTTCAGTAGAGTAGTTTCTAGCTCAGATTAGATCTCTTCTCTGCTTAAAAGTACAATATTAGTAAGATGTGTGTGTGTGTGTGTGTGTGTGTGTGTGTGTGTGTGCGTGTGCGTGCTGGCACATTGAGGGAGAGAATAATGTCTAAAGATCCCAATTCAGTTGTTTAGAAACTTAGTTTTTTAAATCATTTGTTATTGTTAGTTACAATAGCATCCATGTATATGGTGCTTTACGGACTTGCTTGTAGTTTCCTGGGAAGCTTTTAAGTGTTCTTCATACTAAGTTCATACGGCCCTCGAGAGAGTGTTCCCTAACTATATGTCCCACAGAACTCATATAACTTAATTCCATTCTGAGTAGGCATGATAATTGTATTTGTAAGAGAATTGTTTCCTGGTTTCTTTCTCTTGATAAGTTTTAAAAGCAAGAAAAAGTGAGTTGTGATGTAGGTGGCATTTCATCTGTGGATGCTTGAGTAGTTTCCAGCGAATCCAAGGCAGGATCCAGTGACAGTAGGAGCTGAGCTGGCTTCTGAAAGTCCTTTGCCTTCACTCCTTTGACTGAGTGATGGTGGAGGTATTGCCAGGGCTGGTCCAATGCATTTTGCTGCCTGAGGCAAAGGACAAGATGGCACCTTCCCCATTCCATATGCAGAAACCAGTAAGACTGTCATTGCCAGCATGGTGTGTACTGCCTGATTGGGTTCCTTTGTTTTCCCTTGTAAAGCTTCTGCGAGCCCCAGATAAATGATTGATATTTGTGCATGAACAGAATTTCAGGCGTCCAACAGAATCTATGTTTACAGTTCAGCTCCATATGGACCCAATGCTGTTCTAGGGTTAAGAGGAAAATAAGAATCAGTGTGCATTATCTCTTTGGTGATAAGGCTTACTTGTGGCATATTAGAACCCAAACAGCCAGAAATTAATTTCCAACCAACTGTGACCTGCTATAACCCTTTCTAGGTGATGGTACCTTAAGATGGGTCAGGCAGTTGCTTCTGTTGCTACTTCCTAAAGCTTGCTCATCTCGAGAGCATCCTGGTTTGAGTTTGATTCCAGTAATGGCAACCCATTCCTTTGCCCCCCCCCCCCCAAGTATTTGGATGACACAGGAAGCTTTCTGCAGGATATTAGCATAAGATTGCAGTTGTACTCTTAATGGGACTCATTTCTGAGTAAACATGATTGGACTTGCACAGCAGAACAGAGGAATGAGGGTTTCCAGAGAGCTGGTGATATATTTGGGGTTAGGTTTTGCTGGGCTCTGAGCAGATGGCCCCAGGTAGTGGAAACCTTGGCTGGGTTGATGGCTTCCTGAGTAATTTAGAGCAATTCACCTCTCACCCAGCCTATCTGTGTTGGCTGCAGGAGAATTTCAGTGCCTGAGGCACCCACACTAGTAAGACGTAGTTTTGAAAGGGGCTGAGAGAGGCATATTAGCAGATTACATTAGGCTATAAATTTGAGTCCAGAGTGGAGCCCCTCCTCATCCCATCACCTCTATTAGTGTGAGAGGAAAAGTGGGTAGGAAAAGTCAGCCAGCTTTAGATAAGCACTGGTACTAAACCACTAATAATATACCTTCATATATAAAGAAGAAAAGTGTTCTTTGGTGAAATAGATAATGCATCAAGATAAGTTGGAGTGCTCCAGCACCACGTATAAAAATGCATTTGGTTCTGGCGCTCTTGCTTATTTATAGCAGAAACATTGCCTTCATAAAACGGGGCAGTTTGGATTTATCTGAGATTAGCTCTAAGCTCTGCAAATTCATAAACGACCAAAATCTCTAAGGGAAAATGAAGTTAATTCTTGTCTTGTTGTGGACGGTGATGGCTTACTTTGTTGTACATCCTTGTGTATATATTTTTGGGAGGGTGGGCAGTGCTGGGGCTGTTACATTTTTCTTCCTCAGCCAGGAAGGGACATTTGTTATTTTAAAGGGTTTAACTGTTGTGAGCACCAGGGAGCATTCATAAATTAGTATTGCCACACAGTATGTTATGTGGCCTTTTTTTATTGGAGTGGAGCTGGAGATAATCATTGCTCAAATCCCCCCCGCCAAAACACACACACACACACACACACACACACACACACACACACACACACAAAAACAGGCTTGTGAAATAGAAAAAGTGGGACGATTGAAAGTGGTGGTGGGGACTTGTTTCTCCTCCAGTTTTACACGTACCATGGCAAAGCTGGTAATACTGACTCCCACTCCTGTCCCCAGTCATTCCTCCGGTGAAACACAAAATCTGTTTTCCTTCTGGTAGCTTGTGATTCCCCCCCCCCCCCCGTTTTCAACATTGCCATTATTAGAAAGACGTAAGTGGAGCTAATTTCTCCCAACCCACATGTAGAGGCTGGGAGTACTTCTGCCTAGTATTACAATTTAATCTGGTTAAAGGAAACCGCTTGAGAACAGAGTTTAGCACTCCTTTAAAAGCAAATGTTCCCTCTCAGACACTTCCATATGGAACAGTTAATTCTAGTGCTTACAGCTATTTGTGCATAGGTGTTGGAATAGTTTTTCAGTCTTCACTTCATGTGCTTTAAGGCTTTTGGGTATAGGGTGGCCAGTTGTCCCGCTTCAGTCCTCTGTTGTCAGATCCTGACACACGGCTGGTCACCCCACTCAGAAGTAAGCCCTCAGCTGCTACTCCTACAGCTTCTTAGCCTGAGGACATAGTTCTCCCATCTTCTTCTGATTCTGAGATGGCTTTTCTTCTTGCAGGTTTGATCCCCATAAGGGACAGCTGCATTTCAGGGGGATGGACTAGATGATCCTCGGTGTCCCTTTCCAACTCTGATTCTATGACTCAGCCAAAACCTTTGCAGAGACATTTTTCTGCAACTGAAGTAGTTGGCCACACTTGGAGCTATCCATGGTCCTGATCAATGCTCATCAGAATCTGCTGCGACTTGTCTTGCCTTGACCTGACTTAACAAACCTTGGCTTATCTCAACCAGGCTGACTTTGACTTGAGCTACTTAACCAGATATTGCTTACCTTAACTTGACCCACCATGACGTGTCTATTTTTCTGACTTTACCATTGCTTGCCCTACTTGAGTGAACCAGATATATTGCCACCTAATTCTGCCCTATTCAGCACAGACTTTCCTTTGGCAGCCCTAAGGCCCCACCAAAACATGATATAAAGGGAAATGCAAGGCATTCTATCCAGAATGAACTACTATCAAGCTCATTCTTTAATTGATAACCAGGTTATTTAATTATAAGACACAAAGAAACAACTCATGGCTTGCAACCCTCCGCTAACCTCTGTGTAGCCGGCAAGTGCTGTCCCTAGTGGATTCCCTGCCCTCACTGCCCACCTGATCAGCACTGGGAATGGCTGAAAGCTTTGATAAGAACTCTCCAAAGCTGTTCCCAGTGCTAATGAGATGGGCAATAGGGAGGAGGAAGTCAGTTGGGGAGCAGGGAGATCAACGGAAAAGGATAGACCTCAGCTGGCAGTAGGCATTCCTTCTAGAGTAAGCAGGTGTCAATACCATTTTCTTCAGGAAGCAGTAAATGTTCAACTCCATTGTCCCCTTATGTTGAGCAAAGACTTCTTCCTTCCCAACTCCATCTTCAGTTAAAATTTGACATGGTGGGAAGGGTGTGAACCTTCTTAACAGCTCCATTTGTGGTGGCCAAAGTCTGTGTCTCTGAGCAGGCTGTGTGTGGATGCGAATGAAAGGGGGAGGGAGAACCAACCAACCGCTGGCTTGGACTCCACCCAATTGCCAGATGTGGTCTCTGGTCTACTATCCTTTACTGCTCTTGGCAGTAGGTGGTGTGGGGGAAAGAATGAGGAGCTCATTTTTTTAAAAAATGAAAATAAAGATCTGTTCCGGATAAAAAGGAGACATAAGGTAGAGAATTGCACCATCAGAGATTCCTCAAGTCATCTGACATTGATAGATCTCACCACTAAAACATGCAACACTTCTGATCAAGTACTCACAACCAATTGCTTACACTTTTGTTGGTTTCTTTCTGTATGCATGAAGATGTCCAAGCTGGCTGAGTTTTTCTTAGACCCATTTTCCCCCTCCTGCCTTCATGATGGAATATTCTCAAAAGAACTACTCAGGATAGTTAAAAAAAACCAAACAGAAGCTTCTGAAAATTAGTCCTGTCAAGCCAATTTTTGTTTTGAATTTTTAAACATGCATGCACACATTGCTAAATTTTGCTCCTGTAAAAGCAGATGTAACTGAGGAAATGCAGTTTTGTATTATCTCACCCTGTATGTGTTGGGTGTGTTCTTTTATTGCCACTAGCTCTTTGAGTTATCATTAATCACATTTTCCAGTTTTTTGGTTTGAAATAAATGAGACTTAAAATTCTTTTGTTTGGTGGATGGTGCTCCTGTTTATTGTGAACACTTTAAAATGTAATGTAATGTAAACATGTGCCTGGAAATGTGTACATGAAGTACATCAGAGATCCAAGGCTGGCTTTATCTTCATCCTCTTATGGACATACTAACTCAGTAGAATTAACAGGAGCCTGGCATCATGGAGGCAGGTTCTGCCCCTGAAAGCATGTGTTTATTTTAATATCTGAAGTGAACCTCTGTGTATATGTGGATAGACTCGTTTCAGATGCTCCATGAATGCACAAAGAACAGAGAGCAACTCTACTGATGCAATGTCATCCCTTCAGATAAATCGTGTGCAAAGATGCTCCCTTCTTAAATATGCACACATTTGGAAACCAGTCTGCTGCTGCTGCAATGTTTAAAATAAGCCTTACTGGAGATGCCATCCTTTTGGAACGGCACTGAGCTGTCAACCATGTTAAAATATCCTACACAAAGTAACTGCTGATCTGATTACAAGAAAGATTCAAAGACCTTCTGGAAATGTAGGGTTAGGGCCTGAGTTTCAAAATGGAGACAAGTAATTAGAAATGCCTGTGTGTTGTGATATGTGTGGACTTTTTTTGTTCTGTTTTTTATTTTTGCTTTGCAATACTATGTGCACTTCTAGGTTTCATTTGAATTGTTTCCAAGGTCCTAGATCATGGGTAGGTCAACTAAGGCCTGGGGGCTGGATCCGGCCCTATCGCCTTCTAAATCCAGCCCATGGACGGTCCAGGAATCAGCATGTTTTACATGGGTAGAATGTGTCCTTTTATTTAAAATGCATCTCTGGGTTATTTGGGGGGCATAGGAATTCGTTCACCCCCCCATATAGTCCGGCCCCCCACAAGGTCTGAGGGACAGTGGACCGGCCCCTGCTGAAAGTTTGCTGACCCCTGGTCCTAGAAAGACTCTTGTTCACTCAGTGCTCATTCTAGATAGCAGCACTTTTTGGACACAAAATTGTTTTATTAGGCCACATATAATATTCATTCTGATGAGTAGTTTGGGGACAGAATACTGTTTGAAGTGGGTGGGTCAATGGCTAGATATGAAGCATTTAAAAGAAGGAATAAGATGAATAAATAAAAGGCACTACTAATAGCCTTGCTTGCACACAAAGCATTCCACCTTTGCAGATGATAAACTTAGCCATGGATTTTAAATAGTGTGCTTCTACTGATTTTTGCTGGTTTTCAGTTGCCAGGTTTGAAATGCAAATCAGTTCAGTCTGCAGTGCTCCAGTGTATTATGAACTGAGACTCATTTCCTCAAGACCACCATTTTCGGTTCAGAATGTAACATGCTATTCTGCACACGAGTGCTTAGTATTCAGTCTGACCAAGCTGCTTTGTAGCTGCATCTGTAAAAGTTCTGTAAGGTTAACCACTTACTTGAACAATCATAACTATAGAAAGCTGGTGTAACATATGCCGGCTTAGTTGCTCCTATTCCAAAATCCATTCAGGAGGAATTTGACTTACATCACCCTTACTGCCAGCTAAATTCTACTGGATTACTCACATGGCTGAGCTAAAAGAACTGTAAATCTCTCCTTGCCACCACCATATCCCCATTTGGAGACTTAAGTTCTCCTGGCTGAGCCTTGGCCAGTCAGGGTGAGGGACGCAGGTTTGCATAGGCCTCACTGAGCTCTGGCTCAACCAGCAAAGCCCAGGATTTACCAAATCCAAACTCAGTGAAACTATCCTTGAAACTCTGACTGATTGTCCCAAGACAATATGGAACGCACAGCAAGCTCTAGGTACAAGCACCAAGTACAAGTCCTTTATGCTACCTTAATTTAACCCGGTGTAATGTATGCTGTTTTCCCTTCCTTGGGATTGTTCACTTAATGATAAGGACCTTCCTGGAATTATGAGGGTTTTGCAATCCCCCTCTCTTCTCTATATCTGTTGAAATGTCCTGTTGCAAGAAAGTAGAGATAAAAGGAAGTTCTATTGGCATTTTGAAAGCCAACTTTCTGAACAGAAAATGGACATGTAAATTTGTTTTGAGACACTGATAGATTGAAACAGAACATTATCGGAAACTGTGCGATAATGGCAACTTCAAAACGAATGAAGAAAGATTACGGTTGTTATGGGATCTTTACTAAGGGTAGAGATGCCTGGCAACAATATATCTTTAGATCATTTATTCAGTTCTGATTGAAGTTCTCTTTGCTTTCTGTTACAAAGCACAGCCTGATGGGATCTTCTACAAATGTTTCGTAATCATTCATATGCAAAGTAGAATGCTGGGACTACTGGGATGATCCTAAAGGGAAAAAGAAAACAAAGGCACTCATTAATTTCCCATTTAAATCTGGCCCAAATAAGCAAAAACACCAAAATGCATTTGGCTACTGGGCTGAAGCCCTAATGATAATGTTTGTAGCACCTTGGCTGAGCCATCACTCATCCAGCATAATCATACTCCTCTTACCTCCCCAAATCCAAAGACGCTTTTACACTTTAACTGCTGCTTTGTGATGCCAGGGTGTGTTGATCCAACCCAATTTCATTGTTTGGGCTCATTCATTTTGACAGCATGAGCACAAATAATCCAGATTGTGGATTTGTCTTTGTCCTCATCAGAAACAGTCTGCGATAGCGATCTTTTCTTAATTTATTTATTTAAAAGATTCCCACACCACCCTTCATCTGAGCGTGTTCTAGGATGGCATGCAATGTGCGTGAATAAAACTATCAATACCAGATAGAAATACAACAGATGAAACATTCCTAATGCATTAGCAAAATGAGAAGGAGCAACAGCACTTCCAAACTATTGTGTAGGCTAAACAAATCCATTTAATGCTGCATGGGCAAATAAAAAATGTTCTAACTTGGTGCCAAAAATATTGTAATGTCAGTGTTGGTCATACCTCTTGGGAGAAGGTGTTCCAGAGCTGGGGCATTGCCACAGAAAGGCCCCTCTCCTTTGGAGCTACATAGCACAGCCTCCTTTAGGGAAAGGAGTTGTAAAAGTGCCCCAATGAACAATCTTGGTATGGGCAGGCAGGGTTGGGAAGGAGTGTGCCTTCAGATACTTGGGTCTCAAGCCATTTAGATCTTTAAAGGTGTGTATCAGCGCTAGGAACTGGGCTCAGAAGTAAACAGGCAACCAGTGTAGCTCTTTCAGTATGAAGCATGGTGACCAGGTAAGCCTTGTCTGGGAAATGACCACAGTTGGTAAATCAGATGAAGCCAGCAGAAGGCAGTCAATGCCACCTGGGCCTCACATGACAATGTTGTTTCAAGAAGCATCCTGAAGCTGTGTCCTTGATCTTTTAGGGCAGCGGTTCTCAACCTGTGGGTCCCCAGATGTTGTTGAACAACAACTCCCATCATCCCTGAGCCTTGCTAGCTAGGGGTGATGGGAGTTGTTGTTCAAAAACATCTGGTGACCCACAGGTTGAGAAAGGCTGTTTTAGGGGGAGTGTAGCCCCATCCAGAACAGGCTGAGCATAATCCCCCCCCATCTTGTCAGAATTCAACTTTATTGATCCTTATCCAGCCTGTTACTGAACTCAACATTGGCTTAGCCTCATTTGACCCCGATGACAGAGAGAAAGAGCTGGGTGCCTGGAGTAAGATATGGTATCCATACTCCTGTATTACCTCACCTTCTGGGGTCATGTGGGTGGTGTTCATATAATGTTCAAGAAATTTGGGGATACAATGGAACGTTGTGGCCCTATAACGTAAGAGACATGGGGTCAAACAGAACCCACCCATGCTACTTTCTGAAACTGGTAAAAATGGAGCTACTGCATGACTGTGCCCCCTACACCCAACCTGCAGAGGCATCCCATAAGATACCACGAGTGATGCTATCAAAAGCCACCGAAAGGTCAAGCAGAATCAACATGGTCTCACTTCGCCTGTCTCACCACATCCCTGTAAAAAAATTAAAAAGTACATCTATCAGGACAACAAAGGACTGCATTCATAAGTATGGGTTTGTCTGATCATCAATTAACAGCGCCAACAAAAACAAAATGAGCATAACTCACATGGCCTATGCATATTCATATATCCTTTGAATATAGTTTCCCTTTCTTCATAGCAGTTGTTCTGTAGTGTTAAAATGAGCACAAAACTGGTTGCAACTAACACAAGGAAGCTTTGTAGCAGAGCACTAGAGCTTCCAGAGAGCTTAGCCATAGAGAAAAATGGGCAATGCCATGGGTGTTGTGTTCAAAGATTTTGGCAAGAAGGCCATCATCATGTGTTGGAAATGGCAAGATATCCTTGTATTCTGCCGGGAAAGGAAATCTTACTAATAAAACAAGTGGCTTCTGTTAAGAGAAAAAGCTGGACCATATTAAAAATTAAGCATCAACCCTGGTTTCTCTCCCTCCATCCCATGAATCTGAATTGGATACGTCCTGAAATATCTAGGTGCTTTGCAAAAATTCAGTATATTGCGGCTTTATTTCTAGGTTCCTGGGCACGACATGAAGCCATGTGCTGTAGCAACCTTCTTCATGCTAAGATGTCTGGCTTTTGGGGATGAGAGTCAGAATCTCCAAGTATGCCATCTTGGCTCTCATGGAAGAAAAGTGGGGGATAAATGTAATAAATAATGAAATCAGATAAATATTTTAAAACCTAATAACTATGACCATCCAGTAGTGTTATTCAGCAGCATTCTGGGTCTGTTATCCACGATATAGTGGTACCTCGAGTTAGACACTTCAGGTTACAGACTCCGCTAACCCAGAAACAGTACCTCGGGTTAAGAACTTTGCTTCAGGATGAGAACAGAAATTGTACTCCGGCGGGGCAGCAGCAGCAGGAGGCCCCATTAGCTAAAGTGGTGCTTCAGATTAAGAACAGTTTCAGGTTAAGAACGGACCTCTGGAACAAATTAAGTACTTAACCCGAGGTACCACTGTATTTTGATGAGACAGTTCGCATCACCTTCTTCTTTTAAAACCCTTTCTATTGTTTACTTTCCGATATCCCTGCTAATCTTGTGTTTTCATTATTTCTTACTGAACAATTTCCCATTACAATAACCCTGCTGAAGTTGTGCCTAGTAAAGACTTTCTGCATTATTATATGCATGATCAGTCCCATTAGGAACAAATATTTTGGAGTTGTCTAGCTGAACTTGAAAGCTAAATATGCTGCCAAATGAAAAATACTTGTACTAATTTAAAGGACAATATTCCAGAAGCTTTTAAGGCACGCCATACCTTATCAACTGGTTTAACTAGTATATTTGACTGTGTTTGTGATATATTCATTTCATAGCTGTTTTGGCAGTTTTCTTCAGGAGACAGATTCTTTCCATCATTTAACACCTGTGAATTAACTGAGCCTCTAGCCGAGCAGGACCTATTAAATACAAACAGTCATCACCCACCTGTCAAATGAACATGCACATTTGCTGTATGTGGAGTCATGCTATTGATCTTACACTTTGACTGACATTGGCTCTCTGAGGACTCACGACTTTCCTGGCACTGCCCCCAATATCCTCTTAACTGGAGAGGCCAGGGGTTGAACCTGAGATTTGTCCGTGTTAAACATGTGCGATACCATTGAGTTGTGAGCCCATGAAGTGACCTAAAATTTTAAGCATGACTGGGATGGTCAGATGCAAAAGTGAGGTCCTTAAAGAGTTGTGCTGAATAGGGAATTTATCAGGTGTAGCCTAAAAGGTGTAGCTTTTAGCAGGTGACAAGCTTTCATCTTTTGCACTACTTTAGCAATGCCTTAAAACTGAGAATAGTGTTTGGGGTGATGTCCTGCTTTGTTGCTAGGGATGCAAGAAGGCAGCAATTTCGTTTCCAACCTGTATACACCACGGTCAAGGTAGTTTCCATTCTGCTGCAGTTTGGTTTCTGCCAAGTTCTATGCTATTTGCCTCCCTGCCTGCTATTTAACTTTTAAGATATGTAACTTACATAATTGACATTCATTTCAATGTAAAAGAAGCATTAAAATAATGTTTAAGAAGCTATTATGTTATCAATTGTGGAGTAAAACACAATAATGATGTGAAGAAATAGCAATCATAGTCAGTTAACTGATTTCTGTTGCTGCCTAGAAACATGTAAACTGCAGCAATTTCTGCTTCATTTTCCAGTTTTTGTCAGAATTCTCTGACATCCCTAATTGTTCTTCATACTACATAGATAAATTTTATTGTATGTTTACTTAATGTTGCAGCTGAAACAGTAAGAAAGTGTAAATTATTCCTTAAGAAAGTCATGAAGGTGGTTGAGTTCACATGTAACACCATGTCATGGTTTATAAACCATAGTTTAGTAAACCATAGGTTGACTGTCTATATCTGACCTGCAGTTTAACTATACTGTATTAGCCATAAGCAAACCACACTCATAAGCCATGGTTGGTTGGTTGTTTACCAACCTTGGTTTATGCTAACCATTGTTAGCCTTATGTGCAAACCTGGACCTCGTCCTTAACTATGTATTAGAACTCAGACTCGCCTAAAAGCCATAGAGCCGTGAGTAAAGAGCAGCTCTAAAATGAAATTTTTAAGAAGGCTTAGTGGAATTTAATATATTGCCTGTACACTGCAAGCCAATACATGTTTACTCAGAAGTAAGCCTCATTTATTTTAGCAAGGCTTACTTCCAAGTAAGTGGATATAGGACTGCAATCTAATTAGTGTGAGTACTGACAAAGCCTTGCTAATTCATTGCTTGCCCAGCTTTGAGACTGCAATGATGTTATTAATCATTGCGCTCAGGTACAGAGGCCAAACATATAAATTAGTTCAAGATAGGTGTTTCATTGTTTTTTCCCTCAGAACCCTCCCAATGGAGATAAGTTTTAGACTATCCACAGGGCAACAGATAGATTTTAGTCTCAGGAAAGTTTCACTGATTACCTATTATTTGACAGGTGCAATAATATAATGAACCTCAATCAGGCAGCGCACACTTAGCAGAGGACGTTAAAGAGATTCATTTAGTAGTTGTGCCATGTGAAGTATTCACATTAGATGGGATAGGAGCAGATGCAAGGTTAAAATCACTCCCCCCTCCAACGGCACGTTCACACACAAAAAGTACATCACTATGTCCCCGAGACGGATGCTGAGCATGACAGCTGTTTTCACCTTTATGTGTGAGCCATCTCAAGTGACTCAAGACATCAAAATCAATTTAGCGCAACTGTATTCTGCAAATGCCCTTTTTCTCCTCCAAAGAACGTGCTGCTTCACAGAAGCATAATAGGAGCCTATTTCTTGCTTATGGACTTTGTTCAGTTTCTGTGGGTAACAGATCAGATGGAGGACTGCACATGATCCTTATTCGTGCAAGTTAGAAGAAGGAAGGTAGGTAATTGGGGGGAGGTAAACACCTCAAACATTTCTTCACTTACACAAACTAGAGCCCAGCTCCATGGACATTTACTCTGAGTTCAATGGGGCTGACGTCCAAGTAGATGTCACAGAATTGCAGCCCTCAACCTCATACCAGGAAGGTCCTGGTTTCAGAATGAGTCTCTATGCTATATTGCAGATCTTCAAAGGAAAAGGAATACACACAGTTGCCTGCATATGGCAAAAGGAGGGCATGATTTCTGAAGGGCATCAGGACCAAGGTTACTGTGGTTTTTAAGAGTTGACATTCTGCCACTTTACAGAACAAAGGTTTGTGCACCCAATGACTGGGTGAAGCCTTTCTAATCACTTGGTGACAGCATTTTCTAAAGGCAGAACCTCTTTTAAAGAGAACAAAAATGCCAGTTCCCCACCCACTCCAGCTTTCCAGGTTTATATTATCAAAACGGGTGTTAGAAACCGAGATATGAAAGCTAGGAGCTAAATGGCATGTCTAGGTGCGCTTTTTTTTATTTAACAATAATACAAAGCGGAAAATGAATGAACTGCAGCTAAAATATTATGTTCATTTTTCACATGGTCTAATCCTTCCCTTGCCTACCCCCCTAATATTCTTAAGAGGGCCTCTTCTCCAGTCTTCAGAAAGTAGCTGGAAGTGGGGAGGCAGAAAAAAAGTTCTCCTTTCCTTCCACTCTGCAGTTTTAATCTGAAATCATGGGGGCAGTACTGTGCCCAGAGCTCAGAAGCTGCTTGCGCTAATGAAATTCCTTGTCGCAAAATGTGCCTAAAACAGTGGGAGTTTCGAACACTGATCAAAACACCCTGGCCTCTGTTTCACATCCAAATTACCCATCAAAACTCATTTTCTGTTTTATTTCTAACTTTTGTTATTGTATTACCCCATGGAGAATGCAATCTTCTTGCATATCATTTAACCAAACCTGAGCATATGCATCTTTCTTTTTCGTTCCCTGGTAACTTGCGTACTTAACCCCTTTCCTATGAAGTCTGCCAAAACAACATTAAAAATAGATTACTCCCCCCCACAAAAACCCTGCATGTAGTGCTTCAGTTACAGTGATTTATTATACATGAAAAATACAACAACCACCCCTTCAAAGGTGAATATTTTTTTCCCTTCCTTTGGTAGTGTTCAGATGACTATATATTTGAAATGCAGCTGTAGGCACAAGGACTTGTATTGGTACGAAAGTTAACAGGGAAATCAAACTTCATTCAGCCCCAGCTGCCCAGCCTTGCTCAACATTCATTTTCAGAGCTACTTTCTGGCGTTCAAAAGGCTTTCATGGCTGCTATGTAAGAAAAAAGATGGTTTGTACAATAGCTGGAGGAGAATGAGGTCGGGAAGGTGATTACAGGCAGAAATAGCACAAGTTGATTCAGTGAAAAAAGAATAAGAAAAGTAATCTTGTAGCCTTGGCAGCTTTTGCTTATTGCACCGGTAGTCTGACAGCTGTAGGGTGTTAGCCATGTGATACTGGCCTTGGCCTCTCCTCATTGCAAAGGAAATCGCCATCACTGAGTCCTTTGACAATTCTCAATCCTTTCATTTAACGTATACTCAACAGGCATCTGTTTTGATTGCCAAATAGATGAATTGAGTGGTGTGTCATGAACACAGAACAGACAATATGTCTGCATGCCTACTCTATGTGACTTCTTGTTATGTAAGTGAGACGGTGCAAGAAAAATAGTATCAGGTGACTTTTCAATGTATTGCAATAAGTTCCTAGGTCTGTCTGTCCTTTGGATTATGGGCAGTATTCTACCAATGAGTCCTGTCACTTGCACAGTGAGATTTCTCCCTCTCTCTCTCCTCTGCATTTGCCCCACACCCTCTCCAAATCTGCTGCTGAGGGTTAGAGGAATGCTTATATTGAGAGCGAAATGTGGGGCAGGGGAAGGGAGGGGGATAGCATTCCATTGTACAAGCAGAGATCCTTGCCCTGATGGAACATTTGCTACGTTGGGATTCCACTCTGCTCCTAAAATGGAGATCAAGTGTAGATAGCCTCATGGACTGCTTATCATGAAACTGGTCTACAGTGGTACCTTGGTTCTCAAACTTAATCGGTTCCAGAAGTCCGTTCCAAAACCAAGGCAGGCTTTCCCATAGAAAGTAATGCAAAATGGATTAATCCATTCCAGACTTTTGAAAACAACCCCTAAAACAGCAATTTAACATGAATTTTACTATCTAACAAGACCATTGATCCATAAAATGAAAGCAATGAACAGTATACTGCAGTCACACAATCAATCAATCAATCAATCAGTAGCTGAACTGGGTTCCACACAGTCACAAAAACAAAACAAAAAAATGCCACAAAAATGCAAAATAAATAACAAAAACAGACCTCAGCGTAAAACTCAAATCAGGAAGCGTAACAATCAAAACCGAGCACGTTCAGCTTCCGAAAAAAGTTCACAAACTGGAACACTTACTTCCCGGTTTGCGGTGTTTGGGTTCCAAGTTGTTTGAGTACCTAACCAATGCACAGAGGGGAGATGGTCCCCTTCTCGATTTTTCGGAAAATAACAACTTACTTTTATGTCTAATTGAGGAAGAAAAGCTGCAACTTTCCTTCAGGCTGCACATGTGAGTATAGACAACTTCTCATTTACACACAGGGCCAGATACCTGAAAGTGGTGCCCAGAAAGGGAGAATCCACCTGGCTCAGAAGGAGACCCTCTCTGGAGCCCAAAGAGGACATCCTCTTCAGGCTCCATATGAAACATGAATAAAATTTGAGGGGAATGAGCAAAGAGAAGCCTTAGAATGCATATAACCTTGCATGAGAGAAATCTGTCCCTCTCAGTCAGATTTCATTTGTCGAATTCCCTCCTGACTATTGACTTTGGCTTTAAGAAAGAAATCAAGCTCCCTTCTCTTGTAAAAGCAGATGGAATTGCGAGGTCTGGAACTCAAAGACCTTTAGGCCATTAGAGTGGTAGTTAAGGGCATTGTGCAACCGTTTTCTGGGGAAGACATTTCCATACCTCAGCACTATAGAGGGAAAGCTCTTATGTGAATTTCAGGAGTCATGGTAAGTGAAGGGGTATAATGAAACCAGGCAAGCAGTCCTTCTGCTGGATTTTAAAATTTAATGGAATGTCTTCTCATTCTCTCATTAACATTATTATGTCAATTGTTCCGTTCTGCTGAAAAGCAAGATTTCAGTTTGACTTAGACCAGCCAACGTAGCGGTGTGCTTCAGGGTATTAATCAAAGTAAATTTTTGTAGCCT